>NC_082718.1:16354408-16665908 GCF_030144855.1 Hypanus sabinus
ATCATAAATCGGACACATTCTTAGTCTTCAGTGACTAAAAAAAGTCCCTTTGAAGGAATCCAAACAATCCTTTCAAACAGAAAACTGTGGAAAGAGGCAGATGAAGGACAAAGTTTCAAATCTTGCTGTCTTACCTGCATTTGTCACAACAGATCATGTATCCATCATCATGGGTGAACCCACAGATACACCTGGTAATATCTGTGCCATAACTTCCATCCTCAGAAGTGCTGATCGTGGTGGCACTGGAGGTCTCATCAAAATTAGCAGTAGTGAATATGCTCACGTCATTTTTTCCTATCACAACTGCTGGAGGAGGGGATGCTGGGGGAGTTGGTGGAGGTCGAGCACCATAATTATGGTCCTGCAAATGAAAATGTTAAATTTCAAGATACCCAATTCTAAATGTTATTTTACTATACTATTTTAATAAATTGTGTAGAAGCAACTTATGTGTCTATCCAGCACCATCAATACTTCTTGGACCCAACGCAGTAACAATAGATCTTATAAAATTTGTGAATTGTTTCAATCAAATTGAGTTAAGTTGAAATTGCAAACAATTGCAAAATAACACATAAAACTGGTAATTTTATTCCATTGCAGTAAAACAGTCATTGGTCTGAAAGTCAACCACTGTCACTTCAACTACTACATAAGCCATTTTGTAAAAAAAAACTTCTATTAGATGCCAAAGCAGCAGATACATCATTGTACTCTGTTCTTCAAAATGGTTAAGATTAGTGTTGACCCACTACATCAAAGTTATATCAAGAACTATCAGGAGAATTATCAAATTGACGTCAACAGAAATTTTGTTATGAAACAAAGCAACCACACCAGAAATATTGTTTAACAGCTTGCCTGTGCATGTTTTAAAAATTACTATAGTATTATCAGCAGTTGACTGGAAAACTCAAATTAAGCTGACTCATTTCCAACAGTGGTGCTAGAAAGTTTGTGAACCTTGTAGAATTTTGCTATTTCTGCATAAATGTGATCAGATCTTCATGCAAGTCTTAAAACTAAATGAAAAGAATCCATTAAATAAATAACACAACCTCTGGGGCAATGCCTTCTACAAAAGCTATTTGCAGTCAGGTGTCCAATCAATGAGTTGAGATTGGAGGTGTGGGTTGTAGAGGTGCCCTGCTTGGCAAAAAAGACACACCAAGTCAGGTTACTCATGAAGAATCAGAATCAGGTTTATTATCACCAGCATGTGACATGAAATTTGTCAACTTAGCAGCAGCAGTTCAATGTAATACATAATCTAGCAGACAGAAAAATAATAATAATAATAAATCAATTATATATATTGAATAGTTTTTTTAAAAACATGCAAAAACAGAAATATTGTATATTTAAAGAAGTGAGTTAATGTCCAAAGATTCAATGTCTATTTAGGAATTGCATGGCAAAGGGGAAGAAGCTGTTCCTGAATCACTAAGCGTGTTCCTTCAGGCTTCTGTACCTCCTATCTGATGGTAACATTGAGAAAAGGGCAAGCCCTGGGTGCTGGAGGTCCTTCATAATGGACACTGTCTTTCTGAGATACCACTCCCTAAAGATGTCCAGGGTACTTTGTAGGCTTGTACCCAAGATGGAGCTAACTAGATTTATAACCTCCTGCAGCTTCTTTCCATCCTGTGCAGCAGCCCCTCTATACCAGACGGTATTGTAGTCTGTCAGAATGATCTCCATGGCATAACTATAGAAGTTTTTGAGTGTATTTGCTGTCATGCCAAACCTCTTCATGCTCCTAACAAAGTACAGCCGCTGTCTTGCCTTCGTTATAACTACGTCGATATGTTGGGACCAAGTTAGATTCTCAGAGATCTTGACACCCAAGAACTTGAAGCTGCTCACTCTCTCCACTCCTGATCCCTCTATGAGGATTGGTATGTGTTCCCTCCTCTTACCCTTCCTGAAGTCCCCAAACAGCTCTTTTGTCTTATTGACGTTGAGTGCCAGGTTGTTGCTGCGCTACCACTCCACTAGTTGGCATATCTCACTCCTGTACGCCCTCTCAGCACCACCTGAGATTCTACCAACAATGGTTGTATTGTCAGCAAATTCATAGATGGTATTTGAGCTATGCCTAGCCACAAAGTCATGTGTATATAGAGAGTAGAGCAGTGGGCTAAGCACACACCCTTGAGGTGCGCCAGTGTGCAATATCAATGAGGAGGATATGTTATCATCAATTCACACAGATTGAGTCCCAGGTTCTGCAACTTCTCAATCAGGACTGTGGGAATGATGGTTAATAAATGCTGAGCTATAGTCGATGAACAGCATTCTGATGTAGGTCTTTGTGTTGTCCAGGTGGTCTAAAGCCGCACAGAAAACCATTGAGATTGCATACACTGTTGACCTATTTTGGCGATAGGCAAATTGCAATGGGTCCAGGTCCTTGCTGAGGCAAGAGTTTATCTAGTCATGACCAACCTCTCAAAGCATTTCATCACTGTCAATGTGAGTGCTACCAGGTGATAGTCATTAAGGCAGCCCACATTATTCTACTTAAGCACTGGTGTAATTGTTGCCTTTTTGAAGCAAGTAGGAACCTCCGCCCAGAGGTTGAAAATGTCCTTGAATACTCCCGCTAGTTGGTTGGCACAGGTTTTCAGAGCCTTACCGGGTACTCCATTGGGACCTTCCACCTTTCGAGGGTTGTCTTTAAAGACAGCCTAACATTGGCCTCTGAGACAGAGATCACAGAGTCATCAGGTGCAGCAGGAATCTTCACAGCTGTAGTTGTGTTCTCCCTTTCAAAGCGTGCATAGAAAGCACTGAGTTCATCTGGTAGTGAAGTTTCTCTGCCATTCATGCTATTGGGTTTCGCTTTGTAGGAAGCAATGTCTTGCAGGCCCTGCCTGTAAGAGTTGCCATACATCTGATGTCGCCTCCAACCTCATTTGAAATAGTCTCTTCACCCTTGAAATAGCCCTCCACAAATCATACCTGGTTTTCTGGTACAGGCCTGGGTTGCCAGACTTGAATGCCACAGATCTAGCCTTCAGCAGACGACGTACCTCCTGGTTCATCCACGGTTTTTGTTTTGGGAATGTAGTCTTTGTGGGCACATACTCATCCACGCAGGTTTTAATGCAGTCAGAAACAACTGTAGCATACTCATCCAGGTTCGAAGATCAGTCCCTGAATACAGTTCAGGGCACCGATTCAAAGCACAGTCCTGTGCTTCCCTTGTCCATACCTTCTTGATCCTCACTGCTCAAGCTGCAGTCTTCAGTCTCTACCTATACTCAGTGAGCAGAAGTACAGCTTGGTGATCAGACTTCCCAAAGTGGAATAGCACGATAAGCATTCTTGATGGTGGTATAGCAATGGTCCAGTGTTGTTCCCTCTGGAATTGCAAGTGATGGTAATTGCTTAGTGATTTTTTCCAGACTGGCCTGGTTAAAATCTCCCAAACCCTACTTGTCTCAAGAAAGATCTGTTCATGTGCACCAGGCCTTGATTAAAACAAACTTTCACAGCACCTTAGAAGAAGAATTGTAGAGATAAATGAAGCTAGAGGCTACAAAAGCATTTCTAAAGACCTGAGTGTTCATCAGTCCACAGTAAGAGAAACTGTCTACAAATGGAGGAAATTCAGTACTGTTGCTACTTTCCCTAGGAGTAGGCATCCTGCAAAGATCACACCAAGAGCACAATGTGTAATGCTGAAGGAATTGAAAAAGAATCCAAGGGTAACATCAAAAGACCTGCAGAAAACTCTAGAACTTGCTGAAGTCTCTGTTCATGTGTTCACTATAAGAAAAACACTAAACAAGGGAAACACTGCTCTCCAAAACAAAAATTGCTGCACGTCTCAAGTTTGCAAAGACCATCTGGATGTTCCACATGCTTATGCAACAATGTGCTGTGGACAGATGAGGCAAAAATTGCACTTCTTAGCAGAAACACACATTGGTATGCTTGGAGGAAAAGGGCACTCACTGCACACTAACACCAAAACCTCATTCCAACTGTGAAGCATGGTAAAAGGGGCATCATGGTTTGGAGCTACTTTGCTGCCTCAGGGCCTGCACAGCTTGCAATCGTTCGAGAAACAATGAATTCAAAATTGTATCAAGACATTTTACAGGAGAATGTCCGGGTAGCAGTCCATCACCTGAAGCTTAATAGAAGTTGGATAATGCAACAAGACAATGATCTGAAAAACAAGAGTAAATCAACAACAAAATTGTTTAAAAAGAAAATTTGTATTTTGGCATGGTCCTGACCATAATCCTTCCTATAGAAATGTTGTGGAAGGACCTGAAGCAAGCAGTTCATGCAAGGGAGCCCACCATCCCAGAGTTGAAGCAGTTTTGTAAGGAGGAATCACCTAAAATTCCTCCAAGCTGATGTGCAGAATAATGTTTGGTTGAAATTACTACCGTACATGGGGGTCACACCAGTTACTGAAATCAAAGGTTCACATACATTTTCCAACAAATACATGTAATATTGGATCATTTTTCTTAATAAATAAATGAACAAATATAATGTTTTTAGTGTCATTTATTTAATTGGGTTCTCTTTATCTAGTTTTACGACATATATGAAGATCTGATCACATTTTAAGTCATATTTATGCAGAAATAGAGAAAATTCTACAAGATTCAGAAACTTTCTAGTACCACTATATATTGTTGAGCAAATAACTTTGATGTTGGGAGTACAGTTGTCCCTTGGTATCCGTGGGGGATTGGTTCCAGGAACCCCAGCGGATACCCAAGTCCCAAAAATAAAACGATGTAGTATTCGCATATAACCTACGCAATCCTCCTGTATATTTTAAATCATCTCTAGATTATTTATAATACCTAATACAATGTAAATGCTATGTAAATAGTTGTTATACTGTATTGTTTAGGGAATAATGACAAGAAAAAAAGTCTGTACATGTTCAGTACAGATGCAACCATAGTAGCTCTTCTGGGAATGCTGATGCCAATTCTCCCATGATCTTTAAGTTCTTGAGGCTGTAGCGCTTTACGTAGCTAGCCAGCCATCTCTTAACTAGCCTTAAACTCCTTCCTCTCACTCACAACACAAGTAGCGAACAAACAAGATGCGAGGCGAACAATGCTCAAACAACCAGTGCTGGAGAGAGACTGAGTATCTGTGAAGTGGCGGCACTGCAAATTCAAGTTTTGGTTTTTGGAACTTCCTGGAATTTTTTTTTGAATATTTTCGATCCGCAGTTGGTTGAATCCGCAGATACGGAGGGCCGACTGTAATAGGGTTCAGTTAAGGGATGTGCAAATGCATATTACAGGATTTTTTTTGAAGCTGAAAGGATTGACAATCGAAGAAAAACTGATGTTAGAGTGCAAAGGCAAATAATTATATTCACAATCACAACTTTTGTCTTTATCTGATTCCCAAGATGTAAACCATGTCACTATATAACAAGATTGCTTCAATTCACTGTTAGTGAGAATGTAAGCCAGCTGGAGTATTTAAAATATCACATTCTGAGGCATGTTTTTAAGGGAAAATTCTACAGTTTATGATAACTTAAAGAAATTAAAATTGATCTTTATTTGCCACGTGTACATACAGTGAAATGTACCATTTGTGTCAAATATATGCAGGGAGTAGCCGGCAAGCATCACCATGCTTCTGACACCAACACTGCATTCCCACAACATACTAACTCTACCACATACACCATGGGTACGTGAGAGAAGTCTGAAGCACCCAGATGAAACCTATGCAGTGTTGCGGAGAATGTACAAGTTCCTTACTGACAGCGATTGAGCCGAGGTCACAGACTACTAGCTCTGGAATAGCATTACACTAATTACTAATTTTAATCCCAAGTTAAAATTGTTGGAAAAATATACTGCTCATCTGAAATTAAAATATCCAACTAGAAATGCAGTTATTCTATAAATTCCAAAACTTACTGCGTAAGGCAAACCAATGTAACTGTGCGAATGATGAGAACTGCTGGTATATAACTGGTGTGGATAACTGTTTGATTTTTCTACCACCACAGGGCTCGCTTCTACAGATTCCGGTCTAAAAAAAAAGAGAAAATACATTGAATTATTAATTATGTTCTGGATTTATTGCAAGACACAAGAATTCATTCAATTCATTCAACTGTAAAAAAAATTACATATACAGTCGGCCCTCCTTATCCACGGGTTCCACATTCATGGATTCAACCAACCGCGGATCGGGAAAATCTAGAAGTTGAGCATTGTTCGCCTCATGTCTCGTTCGTTAGCTACTTGTGTTGTGAGTGAGAGGGAGGAGTTTAAGGCTAGTAAGGGACGGCTGGCTAGCTATGTAAAACACTACGGCCTCAAGAACTTAAAAGATCATGGGAGAATCAAGATCGGCTGATGCTGAGGCAGCATCAGCGTTCCAAGAAGAGCTATGATGGTTGCATCTGTACTGAATATGTACAGCCTTTTTTTTTCTTGTTATTATTCCCTGAACATTGCAGTATAACAACTATTTACATAGCATTTACATTGTATTAGATATTATAAGTAATCTAGTGATGATTTAATGTATACTGGAGGCTGTGCGTAGGCTATATGCAAATACTACGCCATTTTATATAAGGGACTTAAGCATCCACGTTTTTTGGTATCCACGGTGGGTCCCGGAACCAATACCCCATGGATAAGGAGGGCTGACTGTACTTTATGCTATCAGATATAGACATGTAAGCAAGGCTTCCATTAAAATTATGAAATCAAATTGTACTTAATGCTTTTACTTTGCCTTTAATGTAGCTTTGCTGGGACACTAAACACCAAGCTCACCTATGCTACTCCACCAACAGTTCCCAGACCTACAACCTCAACTACCAAGAAGGATAGGAGTATAGGAATATCACCACGTTTACTTCCCCTAATGGAGCAGCATTATTACTTGAAAATATTGTTGACACATAATCATCACTTTGCCTAAGTGATTCCCTATCCAAATACGCTATCAATACTTTCACTAAAAAAATGCAGCAGTTTAGAAGAGTTCATCATAAAAAAAAACTTCTCAAGAAATCTATATACATAAAATACTACCCTATGCAGGGTGATGGTCCCATGAAAATTGGTGCCAACTAAACAAGGTTATTAAAATTACTCTATTATAAAGCAGAAAACATAACAGTGATTAGATACATTTAAGCAAAATGCTAACATGCATCAATACAATAGTTCATGTGAGAAGAAAGCGATGTATGTTATCATATGTGTTCACTGCTCCGAGAGAGCATAAACTGCACTTGTGATTAGAAGTTCGACATCTGTTTAGACTTTTGTTAGTCTCCCTAATTGTTACATAAATACTGTGTCTGAATCAGATATCTTTTTAAAAAGCTTTTGTTTGACAAAGAATGGAACAAATTCACAAGAATTGTTTAAAATCACACTTTATCTCAACAGAAATAGCATCAGCCAGCTAAGTTATCAGAAATAACACATGGTCAAAATTTCTGTTACTGTGAATAGCTAAGCGAGTAAAAGATGACCTGATTTCCAAAACGCATAAAGTTAAAAGATGACACACTTCTTTAATATTTTATGCAAGATTACTTTTTTTTTAAATTTCCATCTTTTATAGTTTCAAAATAACAAAAAAGGAAAAGGGCCTGAAGCAAAAGTTTGGGCACCCTGCATGGCCAGTACTTAGTTACACCCCCTTTGGCAAGTATCACAGCTTGTAAATGTTTTCTGTAGCCAGCTAAAGAGTCTTTCAATTCTTGTTTGGGGGATTCTTGCCTATTCTTCCTTGCAAAAGACTTCTAGTTCTGTGAGATTCTTGGGCCGTCTTGCATGCACTGTGCTGTTTAGGTCAGGGGACCGTGAGGGCCATGGCAAAACCTTCAGCTTGCGCCTCTTGAGGTAGTCCATTGTGTATTCTGAGGTGTGTTTAGGATCATTATCCTGTTGTAGAAGCCATCCTCTTTTCATCTTCAGCTTTTTTTTTACAGACGGTGTGATGTTTGCTTCCAGAATTTGCTGGTGTTTAAATGAATTCATTCTTCCCTCTCCCAGTGAAATGTTCCCTGTACCACTTGCTGCAACACAAGACCAAAGCATGATTGATCCACTCCTGTGCTTAACAGTTGGAGAGGTGTTCTTTTCATGAAATTCTGAACCTTTTTTTCTCCAAACATACCTTTGCTCACTGAGGCCAAAATGTTCTAATTTAACTTCATCAGTCCATAGGACTTGTTTCCAAAATGCATCAGGTTTGTTTAGATGTTCTTTTCCAAACTTCTGATGCTGAATTTTGTGGTGAGGATGCAGGAAATGTTTTCTTCTGATGACTCTTCCATGGAGGTCATTTGTACAGGTGTTGATGCACTGTAGAACAGGGGTTTTGATTTGCCTTTCTAGCAATCCTAAGAGCAGTTCTCTCCAAAAGTTTTCTTGGTTTTCCAGACCTCAACTTGACCTCCACTGTTCCTGTTAACTGCCATTTCTTAATTACATTACGAACTGAGGAAACAGCTACCTGAAAACGCTTTGCTATCTTCTTATAGCCTTCTCCTGCTTTGTGGGCATCATTTATTTTAATTTTCTGAGTGCCAGGCAGCTGCTTAGAGGAGCCCATGGCTGCTGATTGTTGGGACAAGGTTTGAGGAGTCAGGGTATTTATAAAGCTTTGAAATTTCCATCACCTGGCCTTTCCTAACGATGATTATGAACAAGCCATAACCCCAACAAGCTAATTAAGGTCTGAGAACCTGGTAAAAGTTATCTGAGAGCTCAAATCTCTTGGGGTGCCCAAACTTTTGTATGGTGCTCCTTTCCTTCTTTTTGTTCACTATAAAATTGTACAAAACAAAAATAATACACTAATCTTGCTTAAAATGTTGAAAAGAATGTTTCATCTTTAACTTGATGATTTTTGGAGATCAGTTCATCTTCTACTCACTTAACTATTCACAGTAACAGAAATTTTGACAAGGGGTGCCCAAACTTTTGCATGTCACTGTATATTCTGGAGAACAGGCCCTTCAGCCCAACCCATCCATGCTGACCATGGTTCCCACCTAACCTAGTCCCATTTGCCCAAATTTCAAAGTAGATTTATTATCAACGTACATACGTCAGCAAATACTAATCTGAGATTCACTTTTTGTGGGCATTCACATCAGATACAAAAAAACCACAAAAGAATCAATGCAAAAACTACAAAAAAATCAGGACAAACAAGTAATACACAAAAGATGGCAAATTGTTCAAATACAAAAAGCAAAGCAAAATAATAAAACAAAATAATAAAAATAAAAAATTAACATTGAGAACCTAAGTTTTAGAGTACTTGAAAGTGAGCCTATATGTTGTTGAAGCAGTTTAATGAAGTTATCCACTCCGGTTCAGGTGCCTGATGGATGAGGGGTAATAAAGAATTCCTGAACCTGTTGCTATGGGACCTAAAGCCCCTGTACCTGCTTCATGTTGGCAGCAGCAAGAAGAGAACATGGCCTGGATGGTGGGGGTCCCTAATAATGGATGATACTTTCTTGCAACAGCATTGCAAGCAGACGTATCAATGATGGACTAGGCCGTATGCACTATTTTTGTAGGCTTTTCCATTCAAGGGCATTTGGTGTTTCCATACCAGGCTGTGAGGCAACCAGTAGTAAACCCTCCACTATGCCACTATAGATATCTTTTTCCCAGTTTAATGATGACTTTCCTATAAGACAGCCCAAACTGTACACAACACTCCAAGTGCAATCTAAGCAAAATCTTGTACATCTGCAATATAACATATGAACTCCTGAAGTGAATGCCCTGACTGATGAAAACCAGCTTGTCGAACACTTTACAAACTACCGTCTCCCTGTGATGCTGCTTTCAGCAAACCATGTGGTTGTACTGTTAAGTCCCTCTGTTACTCAAATTGTCCAGGGTCTGACAACTTACTGTACAAATCCCACCAAAATACATTCTGCACTAACCAAATAGAAAGCCATTTGCCAATCTTTGATCCACTTATCTAATTGATCAAGATCCCCCTGTATTTTTTGATAACCTTCTTCATAGTCTAGCAAAGCAACATCTTTTGCAGCATGATTTTTGCTTAACATGTTGTAAATACACGATTGACAACAAAATCCTTACACCTAGACTGGTCACAAATAATAAAAATTGATTCTACTTTGACTCTGATGAAGTGACAACATGGTGGTGGTTAAAGAACCTACCCCTCCGATTAGTTTAATATTCAATTCTGTGGCCAATATCTAACTTACTTAATACTAGTTTCTTTTTCTATGCTATGTAATTACTAGATAAATCTAGATATCCTGAATTTGAGAAGATACTTTGCAAGTCATGGTGCAGTTACATAACGCAATGCAGAATACTTAATGATGTATTGCACTCTGCGACTCTGGAAATTAAAAATAATTTTGTAAATGCTTTGTGACATTTTTACTGTGTTTGTACCAATCTGTCATCGATTACCTAGACAGCAAGTAAAATACATGCCCTTCCGTTCCAACACCTTATTAGCAATAGTCTATTTAATCCAGATTTTTTACTTTCATAAATGAACGACAACCATCAGTCAAGCAAAATTCATGAAATGAAAGTGCTTAAGATAAATTTTAATCACTATCAATCAGCTCCTATCTCGTTCTGAATGGACTAAATTCCTGCTGGGGTACCATTCTATAGAAGCCATGACCCTTAGCCATTGTTTTTGTGTGAAGTTTAATGCAGGTATCAAGGTTAATCTTAAGCATATTTCTCATAGGAATCATGTACAGTGGTCAGTAATGGAAACCTAACAAACTTACATGTCCTTAAACCAGAAATACTTAAGGCTGCCGGCGGCAGCGGTGGAGCAAGAAATGATAGGGTCTTTTAAGAGACTCCTGGATGGGTACATGGAGCTTAGAAAAATAGAGGGCTATGGGTAAAGCTTAGGTAGTTCTAAGGTAGAAACATACATGTTTGGCACAGCTTTGTGGGCCAAAGGGCCTGTATTGTGCTGTATGTTTTCTATGTATCCAACATATCTATGTATCCTGACAGAAATCTATCAACTCAGGACAATGTTTAAACTAATATTCCATTTGGTTCAATGTTTTACTATACATTCAAGGAACTTCTGCCAACTGGTTTCTGAGAATCTAATATTCTCATTTGCACCACATAACTAACTAGATCATTGCAAAATACCTCATTAATAGTACAACTTTAATAAGTACATTTTTAGTAGAAATACTATAATTTATCAGTTTCCAAAAGACCTTTTTGACATTTATTTCCATCAAATACATGGGTTGAAACATAAAAAGAAAGCAATTTTCCTCCTTCTATAACTTCTTTAAACAACTGTTAGAAATTAACCTGAACAAAAAGATCTGAATAAACAATCCCAGTAAGAATCATGAAACTGAATTTTACTCCATAGAGTAAATACACGATAAAACATGCCTACAAAACATTACAAGCCAACTACTATATAAGATTTCCTCTTCAATTAAGCTGACTCTATTTGTTGCGTAGCAAATTAATAAGTGCAAGTTAAGCTAATAGAATAAACTCAACAAAATAAATAAAGGATAAATATCTTACTTACTCCAAAGAACATGAAAAAATTAAATTGAGATGTTCCAATTCAACACATTATCAGTAGTAAAGCAATCAACCAACATGGAAGAAAACTATCGTAGCACATGCTTTGCATAAACCCAAATGTCACTGAACACAGTAACCTCGTTATGATCACTGACATGACTGTTCACATCCTTTACGATACTAAATCATTCCGCCCAATGTAAAATTACACAATCTGTCGCATAAAAAGTAGTGCTGTTTTCTTTGATAAGAATATACTAATGCAAGTTTCATAAATGTATAAGGCAAGTTCTCTAATATTAAAGACAAAAGGATATTTAAGAACTCTATTATTTCTTACTACTCATTTTATTATTGAAAGTTAAAAGTTTAGCAGGCACTTTAAATCAGGATGATTTTTGCTTCTATTCAGGTTTGGACTGCTCCACCCTTTTCATTGCCATATCTTAATCAAGACAAATACTGTAAACTGGATCAATTCTCAGATAAACAATATGAAATGACCAAAGTATAATAGCAATGATTCCACTGTAATAACCCTTACCGTTCTGTATTACAGACTGAATTGCAACACACTCTAACGATGTTGCCATTTAAGGTATGTGGTTTAACATGCAGCTCGTTTCTTTCTGTTTGGTACGTGAGCAGTGTGGCTGTAAAGTTATCTGGATCACTAAACTAGGCAAGGGCTCCTTTCACTCTCCCTGAAGTTACAAAGAACTGATCAAAAGCCAGTAGAAACTCAGTTCCAGTTACATGAAAAGTTGCAGATGGTGAAAGAAATAAGAGCACAAAGTCCAGGTTTTATCAGCAGCAATTATAAATTCTTAATCTGTAGTTTAGCAACTATTTAAAATCAACAAACCATGTTAAGCTGAGAAAACAGTTAGGGGTACTTTCTTGCCTCTGGATGGTTCTACTACCTTTACAGCATTAAACACCTTAAAATGCATGGTCAAGAAAACAAGAGATTGAGAAGAGATTGAACACAGGAAGCAAGAAAAACAGGCGGATATGAGAAGAGGAAGCCAAGTGTATTCATAAAGAATGACTAACAAAGAAAAATCATAATTATAAGACAATTTGATCAACTATAGATATTTCAAGTCACAGATTAAGTTCTCCTTTATCTCAAAGCAGCTAAGGGATAAAACGCTATTGATTTGATATGCATCATATTTGTTATAGTAGCTTTTCAGCACCTGCCTAAATCAGATTTCTTTGTCTCTGCTTGTCTGCCAGCCCACAAATGTAATAATCAATACCACAACAACTTTAATATTATGCCTACAAAGATGGGCACCTCTCAAGAACACTTTAAAAACTTATTATACATTCACGAACTTCAAGCATCTAGGAATGATTTCAGTGCAAGGAAAACCAGAATTAACATCTGAAATTGTTGCTGGAACTATTTATTTTCAAGTATGTGAGTTGTAAAAAGTAGTCAACGTTTGGGCCGAAATGCTTCAGCAGGATTGGAGAATAAAAACCGAGTAGTAGTAGGGGTAGAAACATTTATTGTACTTTTTTCTGTAGACGCTGCCTGGCCTGCTGAGTTCCTCCAGCATTTTGTGTGTGTTGCACATATTTAAATAAGTATATTTCCACATAAATTAAAAACCACCTTGAACCTGAAGAACAATCAGTTAAACATAAGTATGTATTTTCACATTCAATCTGATAACTACCAAAAATGAAACCAACTCCGATATGAAGCCAAAACACAAAATATTCTTCAAAAATGACGACATTAATTAAAGCTAAGCAAATCATTCTGTCAAGGATTAAAACTGTATAAAGCCTGAAATGTAAGGTCAAACTCCATCACATCCAGATTGGCAGCTAATTTTGGCAGTCAAGCTGCAATTTAAATATCTTTCCTATTTAATGGCTCAATTCAGGATTATGAGTCAAACAAAAACGGCAGTTTATTAAGACTTAATATTTAACTAGTAAATATAGTGGTTCCAGTTAATTGGGTCATTGACGACTCGAGGCAAGTGCATATTTGGGACAACTCTTTAAAAACAATTATTTGAGAAAATAGATAAGAGTTCCCCCTATTTATTTGGGGCACTATGCCACTTAATTGGTACAAGAGACTGTTGCCAAACAGTTTCTAACTAACATCAATTGCATGCACTTGTATGGCCGGTAGACACTACACTGTGCTTAGAACAAAGAGTTTTAAAATAGCATTAGTTATGAGTGCATATATTTTGTTATCTGTTGGGCTGATGGATGCTGATTCAAAAATCAGTGATTTTTGATCATTTTGTTCTGTATTTTGACTTGAAAAAATCTCAGAGCCTTGCCAAGATGCCAAGAAAAAAATTTGACACTAGCTACAGGACCAAATTAAAAGGCATCCACCTACCACCACTCATCATCACCTGGCAGAGATAACTGATATGCTGAAATCAATTACACACTTGATAAACATGAGGGACATCAGGGAACATCCCAAAGCATGAAGGCAAGGACTCAGATGTTGAAGTGAACTTCAATCAATGGTTTCCCATTGCAACTGATCAAGGTGTTCATGTCAGTGGACCAATGTTTAAAAAATAACAAGTCAGAGAAGCTAGCTAAAAAGCTGATCATGAAGATTTTAAGCAACAGATGGTTGTGTGCCTTGATGAAAACGTTGACATCACATTAAATTCTAGGAAGCACACAGTGTTGATGCTGTAAATTCAGAAACAGGTAAATCTACAAAACTCCCTGAGTTGCTTCAAAAATTTTGCGCAGATGATATCAACGCTGATGAAACAGGCCTTATATTATGCCATGGCAAAAAGTTCCCTTGGCTACAAGCGCACATCATCAGGTTCAAAGAAATCCATTTCAACTAATTGGGGCAGCCACTTAATTGGGTGTAAATGTACTGGTCCCCATGTGTCCCATTAACTGAAATCTTCTGTATATGATTATTTAATTATTAAATATTATCCTTTTTCCAATCCATTTGTAACAAGTTTATTGTATAACTTTTAAAGGATGAGTAGCTTCACCAATTAAAATCCAATTTACATACTATAATTGATACTAAATATTATTTAATTGTTTAATATCATGATAATGCAATTATTTCCCATTTTATACTGAGCATCAATACATTAAATGTCTTGCAAAAATCTCTATTTCCTATTCATGATCTCATAGGTGTCATAATTTAAGTTAGACTTTTAGGTTAACATTTATGATCACAGCCTCTGCAAACCTTCATCTACAATTCTATGGTGGCATTACTTTTTTTATTAACAAAATAAACTTTATTCATAATAAAACATTTATTTACAAGAAAGAATATTTCATGCCTTTCCATTCTTTACATACATGGTCAATGCTTCCCACACCGTCTTAGCACTACTGACACTCACATGGCGCTCTGGAGTTTTATATTAAATACAATAATGATTGAGGGGCTTCCTCCCTCCATCTGGCCTCTTCCTCTCCAGTAGGAAAAGTACTCTGCACTGTGGTCGTTCCCTACCAGGCTCTTGGAGTGGCTGCATCAAGCTTCAGGGCATCCCTCAGCATGTACTCCTGCAGCCTGGAATGTGCCAGTTTGCAGCATTTCTACGTGGACATCTCGATGTGCTGATAGACCAACAAGTCTCAGATAGACTAAAGAGCATCTTTCACTGAGTTGAGGATCTGCTATCAGCATCTGATGTTTATCTCTATGTGCATCCCTGGGAACAGCCCATAGATCAGAGTCTCCTCTGTCACGAAGCTGCTTGGAGTGAAATGTGACTCAGGCCCTTTCATCATTCCCCACAGCTTCTTCACAAAACCAGTCTGCAAAAAGGTGAGAGAGTCTCTTTCCAATTACAGCCATCCAGCAGGCAGCGCATTGTGGTGATGATGCTCCAGGCATGCAGAAAGGATCTGAGTGGGAGGGCTCCTCTCAGCACCAGGCAGGCAAGGTCTTGGTGCCTGTTGATGAGGTATTCTGCCAGAAGGTCTGGACAGTCTGCTCGAGAAACCACCCAATTGTGCGCAGAGTCCTTCTGCTGCAGTGTCTGCAGGACACTCCATGCTGACCACTGCCTGATGGCCTTGTGATCAAAAGTGACAACCAGGAAGAACTTCTCAACGAACGACAGGTAATGTGACACCGTCCAGCTGACAGGGACTGTGTGCAGCAACAGGGTCAGACCCATCCTTCGCAACACTAGGGACAGGTAGAACCTTGGCACACAGTGGTAATTGGTGCCCACATATTTAGGATCATGTACAGCCTGATGCAACCACACACAAAGGTGGTCATCTGGGTGAGAGCACGATTCCAAAAGCCAAGATGTAATGCAAACTTAGTGCCACAAGGTGGTAGTCTGGTGCAGTTTACAATGCTCCACACAGTATCATGTCTCCTTCCATATAAGGAAAACTCATATGGAGACTCAGGTATCAACCCAAAACATATTTCATTTCCCCACACCTCCACCTTCTCCCCCCTCCCCCCCCCCCGCCTTCAAATTTAACCTGCTAAGTTTTTCTTGCAGGTTGTTTATTCCTAAGGAAACATTGATGAATTTTTCCAAATCATTAAGTTCCTCCTCAATAGAATTAACAGAATTAATTTACCTATTACTAGTCCCTTACTATTCAATCCTACCACTTGCTTTTTATTGGATGGCATTCCAAGTCAGCAGGTGCTAACGTTTTCAATTGCTTCCCACCATCTCCATCTGCCCTCTCCTTCTGCATAGTTCACTATCTTTCTCATCACTTGTTCCACTAACTGTAAAATAATTAACAAAAATATTGCTTGACAATTAAGAAAGATTGCTTGCAACACTTGCTCTAGTGTTGCCCCTCGAAACGCGTGTCGATTGCCAAGATAGGCTTTGTTCATATCAAACACTGCTATTTTGCAATGTTAGTTATTCAAACTTAATTGCTTGTCATAAAAAGAAGAGGTTTTAACATGGAAAACAAAAAAGAGAGGCAACAAGAACAAAAGAGAGAAAATGATCTAGAAAATGATCACAGACGAAAATGCAATATAACCACAAGAAACTGTCCTCCAAGGGTTCCCAACCTGGGGTCCACGGATCTCTTACTTAATGGATTAGGTCCATGGCATAAAAAGATATGAATCTTTGCTCTAAGCAAATTCACAGGAGACTTGCTATTAATAATTGTGCATTTACTACCTGCCATACATTTTGTACTATAACTTAAGCTATTTTGTTACAGGTGTCTGGTAAACACCTGCGGCCTGTAACAACTGGAAAAAAAATCAAAATAACATTTAGAAATGAACCATAGCACCTGAATAATTTAGCAGTTTCCTGGTAATTTATTCAATTTAACCAGTAATTTCAGAACCATAATTAATAAGTTAACTTCCATCCATAATCTGATCTTTACCAACTAACTGGAGGAACTCAGTGGGTCAAGAAGCACTGATGGAGTGGGGAGGGGGGGGTTGTTGGCATATGGAGGAATTGTCATAATTTTGGGTCAAGATCCTATTTCAAGAGGGAAGATATCCAGAATAAAGAGAATGGGAAGGGTGACAGGGACCAGTTAGTGATAAGTGGCCTGAGGAAGGGCAGAAGGTAACCAGAGGGGTGATAGGTTGAAACAGACAAGAAAACAAGAAGGGCAGAAAGTATAAGGCAGAGGGCTGCGAGGCAAACGTTCCTACAGGGTTTGGAGCATGTCAAGCTGAGACACAAAGACTACAAGTGATGGAATCTGATAAGATGATAATGTAATGAGTCTCAGTCTAGCCATTAGTTCCTGACCCAAATCTGGGCCGTACCTTCCAAATATCCGGACCTGACTTGCACTTACTTTCCCTTTTGTATTTTCTAATTATGACTTATAATTTAAATTTTTATTATATTTACTTCGATTTGTACTTCAGGAAGCACGAAGTGCAGAATTAAGTATCACTGTGATGAATGTACGCTCTAGTATCAATTGTTTGGTGACAATAAAAGTAAAGTTGTGGCGGAGCTTAAATATAAAAGGTTACAAAATTAAGTTGGTCATCATCATCATAAGACCACAAGATATAGGAGTAGAAGTAGGCCATTTGGTCCATCAAGTCTGCTCCACCATTCAATCATTGACTGGTCCAATTCTTCCAGTCATCCCCACTCTCCTCCCTCCTTCACCCCATACCTTTTAACACTCTGGCAAATCAAGAACCTATCTATCTCTGGCTTAAATACACCCAATGACTTGGCCTCCATAGCCGCTTGTGGCAACAAATTCCACAGATTTACCACCCTCTGACTAAAGTAATTTCTCCGCATCTCAGTTCTAAAAGGACCTCCTTCAATCCTGAAGTCATGCCCTCTTGTCTGAGAATCCCCTACCATGGGAAATAACTTTGCCGTATCTAATCTGTTCAGGCCTTTTAACATTCAGAATGTTTCTATGAGACCCCCCCCTCATTCTCCTGAACTCCAGGGAATATAGCCCAAGAGGTGCCAGACTTTCCTCACACAGTAACCCCTTTGCTCCTGGAATCATTCTCGTGAATCTTCTCTGAACCCTCTCCAATGTCAGTACATCTTCTCTAAAACTACACACAATACCCCAAGTGTGGTCTCTCAAGTGCCTTATAGAACCTCAACATTACATTCCTGCTCTTATATTCTATACCTCTAGAAATGAATGTCAACATTGCATTCACCTTCTTCACAACCAACTCAACCTGCAGGTTAACCTTTAGGGTATCTTGCACAAGGACTCCTAAGTCCCTTTGCATCTCTGCATTTTGAATTCTCTCTCCATCTAAATAATAGTCTGCCCATATATTTCTTCCACCAGTGTGCATGACCATACACTTTCCAACACTGTATTTCATTTGCCACTTCTTTGCCCATTCCCCTAAACTATGAGTCCCTCTGCAGGCTCTGTATCATCGGCAAATTTAGCCACAAATTCATTAATACCATAGTCCAAATCACTGACGTACATCATAAAAAGCAGCAATCCCAACACCGACCCTTGTGGAACTCCATTGGTAACTGGCAGCCAGCCAGAATAGGATCTCTTTATTTCCACTCTCCGTCTTCTGCTGAGCAGCCAATGCAACTTTCTTGTAATTACATGAGCTCTTTATCTTGCAAAGTAGCCTCATGTGTGGCACCTTGTCAAAGGCCTTCTGAAAATCCAAGTACACCACCTCTACTACATCTCCTTTGTCTACTCTGCTAGTAATTTCCTCAAAGAATTGTAGTAGGTTAATATAAGGCAGGACTTTCCTTTCAGGAAACCATGCTGCCTTTGGCCTACCTTGTCATCTGCCTGCAGGTACTCTGTAATCTCATCCCTAACAAATGATTCCAACAACTTCCCAACCAGTGAAGTCAGGCTAACAGGTCTACAATTTCCTTTCTGCTGCCCCCCACCCCTCTTAAACAGCAGAGTAATATTTGCAATTTTCCAGTCATCTGGTACAGTGCCAGAATCCATCAATTCTTGAAAGATCATCGTTAGTTCCTCCATAATCTCTCCAGCTACTTCCTTCAGAACCTGAGGGTGCATTCCATCAGGTCCAGGAGATTTATCCACCCTCAGACTATTAAGCTTCCTGAGCACCTTCTCAGTTGAAATTTTCACTGCACAAACTTCACTTCCCTGACACTCTTGAATGTCCATTATACTGCAGACATCTTCCACTGTGAAGACTGATGCAAAATACACATTGAGTTCCTCTGCCATTTCTGCATCCCTCATTACAATATCTCCAGCATCATTTTTTATTGGTCCTATATCTATGCTCGACTCTCTTTTACCCTTTGTATATTTAAAAAAGCTTGTAGTATGGTCACCAACAGCAGCACATCCCATCCCAATGAGCTTAACACATTCTATGCACATTTTGAACTGAAGGATATGTGTATGATACATTGCTTTCACAAGTTCTGGTAATGCCACCCTCCTCCTTCACCATTTCTCATTTGCCTCTCCCACCTTATCTCCTTACCTGCCCATCATCTGCCTATGGTGCTCCTCCCCCTTTTCTTTCATCCATGGCTTGTTGTCCTCTCCTATCAGATTCCCCCTTCGCCTGCCCTGTATCTCTTTAACCAATCAACTTCCCAGCTTTTTACTTCACCCCTCCCCCCACCTTCTAACTCTGACTCCTCATATTTATTTTCTCCAGTCCTGATGAAGAGTCTTGGTCCAAAATGTCAACGATACTCTTTTCCATAGATGCTGCCTGGCCTGCTGAGTTCCTCCAACATTTGTGCGTGTTGCTTGGATTTCCAGCATCTGCAGATTTTCTCTTGTTTGTGATGGGTATCCACTCTCCCAACCTCCAGTGCACTAATAGTTAACGTCCTAATGGTTTGGTATGGCAGCGGCTCTGCATGTGACCACAGGAAACTACAGACTTGTGGACACAGCTCAGCACATCACAGCAACCAAGCTCCCTAATATGCATTATGTCTGAAACTTCTCACTGCCTTAGTAAAATAATCAGCATTATCAAAAACCCCACCCACTCAGGACATTCTCGCTTCTCTCCTCTTTCACTGGGCAAAAGATACAAAAGTCTGAAAGTACATGCCATCAGATTCAAGAACAGCCTCTATCTCACTGTTATCAGACTCTTGAACTGACATGTTATGATCTTGCACTTTATCATTTACCTGCACTGCACCTTTTGGTGGATTTTACACTTTATTCTATATTGTAATTGTTTTACCTTATTCTAGCTCAAAGCAACTATGAATGTAATGATTTGATCTGTATAAATAGCATTTTAAACAAGCTTTTAACTGTATTTTGATGCATTTGACGATAATAAACCAATATGCATCCGATATTCCATTTCTCAAATGCAAATAAATTATTTCACTGTACAGCAATACCTGATAACATTGTAAAAAACAGCATGATTCCCTAACACTGCCATGACCAACAGCAGTAGTCATGAGTTATTTAGTTAGTGCTGTTTTTAATACAAGTTCTATTGATTGCATTATTATCAATCTGTCTGAATTATCACAAATTCTCTTACTGCAATCCTGAAGATTCTAAGTGGTTCTCACATTGTCATTGTTCAAAACATTGGTTAGACCAAAATAAGAGTACTCTGTACATCTCTAGTCCCCACACTACACAGCAATGTAGAGAATGCAAAGACATTCATCAAGGTCGTTGCCTGGATTGGAGGGCTGAAATAAGGAGAGTCTGGATAGGCTAGGCTTATTCTGACTGGAGGAACATATAGCATAAGTAGTCAGAATCACTTCTCCCAGAGAAAATGTTTAAAATAAGACAGTACAATTTTAAGAGACCTGAGGGATAAATCTTTTTGCATAATGATAATGAAGGCAGACATAATTACATTCAAGAAGTGTTTGAAAAGGTACTTGGATAGAAAATGTGGCGAGGGTTGCTGGCCTAATGTGGGCAAGTTGATATCTGCCACAGGCAGCATGGACAAGGTGGGCCAAATGGACCCCATTTCTGTCTGTACATTTGTATTTGAACAAATATGTATGGAATTACATACACTGGTATTACTCTATTGCTCAAGAATGTCTCCTGAGGTGGTAGCACTCAAAGGCATGCAAAATGTTTACTTGCACTGCATATGGCACACACTATCTTGGACAACCTAAGAACTAAGAGAGATTATAAACGCTGAGAGCAAATATATAAGATGAGTAACTTTTCAACAGATACTCCATTGCATAGCTTCTTGTGTCATACTATTCCTACTTGTAATAGACCTCCAAATATACAGCTGAAAAGTTATGTTTTTAATTAAAACTCTGTATTCACCCTGGTGGAGGGTTGTATAATTTACATTTCTAAATTGGTTTCAATGGGGACTTCCTCAAGTGGAAAATTATGTACACCTGCAAAGCAGTGGATGACAAATTTCAACCATTTCTGACCAAACTACTTTAGCTTTTTGTCCCTCTCCAGTGGGAAGGTTACTTGTTAGCTTATGGTCACTGCATTTTTGCTAGGTTATGACTTTTGGCTAAAGCTCCCATCACTACCCTACACCAAGGAAGTTGGAGCCATATTAAAAAAAAGATCTAGGGGTATCACACATCTTCGAGGGCAAAATGGTAACACCATGGTGTTATGCACTCATTGTTCAGAAGAGACCATGGGTTGGTTTTTAAACAACTATTTAGTCTGAACTCTGGAGGGTCAGGAAGGCTTCCCCAGGGTTCAGCAAGGATTTTTAACACTTCCACATCCCCAAGTTAATTCCAGACTCTCTAGTGGTTAATTTCAATAGACCTGGCAGAGCTTAGAACATTTACAAATATCACACATGGCCCCATTGTTAAGATGTCCTCAATGTCTCCGGACACTTCAAATCACAGACATTATGGCTCTGTCTGAATCATTCCAGATCCCTGTATGGCGTCCATTATTACCAAAAATAATATCGGTTCAAACTTATGAATAAAGTTAAGTACAAGTGCACATCCTCAATATAAATAACAATGAGAACTTATATCAAATCTGATCATTCCCATAATTAATTTATGAAATAAGGCTTCAGCTTTGTTCATTGTGTTACGTTTCCCTAGAGAAAGACAATAAGCAGTCCATACTGGACACATTGACATGTGTTTCTAAATATCAGAAGTGATAATGAAGTAAAGACAATGACCAATTTAAAATTATATCTATGATTGTAAAAGTAAATTTTGTAGAACTTAATATTCCAAAATTCCTTAAGAAATAAACTAAATATAGTTCAGCACATACATATTTGGTAATATTTTAAAATCATTATAGGGAAATGACAATTCTTAAATTTACAATATATAATTGACAACCATAAAATTGCTTACTCTGACCCTGCAGCCATTTCCAAATATAAGGATTCCGTTGTGTCAAACCCAATTGGGATCACTATGCTCATGACGTTCGCTGCTGATACAATCGATTTCTACGGAGTCCTACACATTGGCATCCAAAACACTGGGGCATGCCAGCCACAGTGCTCATTGCAAACATCTAAGTGCATCCACAAAACCTGTAAAATAACCACAGAAGTGTTAAACTTAACAGCATTTCCATTACTTTTAACCAAATTTCAAGCCAAGTAACATCAAGCTCTTAACAAAGTTACTCCAATGCAGTAATTCAGTGTCGGAAATATTCTGATCAGATCTAAGACAGTAACTCTGTCTTCTCACATGAATTACTGAAGAAATTAACTTTATTGTGGTATGTTTCTTACTATACACCCTCAACGGAATTCAAGTGATGGCACTTAAATTTTAAAAAACATGATAAAAGCTATTCAGATGTGTTTTTTTTTATTAAACTGACTGTTTAACAAATTACACACATTTTCCCCAATTTCATATCATAGGAATAACTGCTGAAATGTATTTGTAATCACTGAGACCTTCTCGGGAAGGCTGCTCACGGTAATAGTAATCCCCCATTGCTTTGATCAAGGCAATTTTTTTTCTCTGTACCATTTAGATCTCTTCCCATTATTTGCAGATAGTAATATGGGATCATTAAAAAGTAAAGTAAGTCAGCAATAATTTTGCAACTCCCCTCACAACTATGAAATAGTTCTCCAGCTAGAATTGACAGAAGGTGCACCAATATAATTTCTTATCCAGAGTCTATGAAAAGAAAAAGGTCCAACTTATCATGTTGCTAATTTACTTCTGTAAATTACATTACAGTATACAATTCTATTGGTCACATAAAATTTGGGAAATGTAGATATTATTTAAGTTATTTATTTAGAGATACAGCGCAGAACATCCTTCCAGCCCAAAGAGCCCAACACCCCAGCAACCCACCTATTTAACTGTTGCATAATCACAGGACATTTTACAATTACCTATTAGCTACTAAGCAGTACATCTTTGGAATGTGAGAAGACACTGGAGCACTTGGAGGAAACCCACACGATTCATGGAGAAAATGTACAAATACAGATACTGATGGAATTGCACTCCGAAATCTGAAATGTCCTGAGCTGTAATAGGGTCACGCTAACCACTACACTACCCTGGCACCCATATTTGATTTGATAAAGCGATAACATAAAGGGCAGTTAAATTAGTTTAATGATTCAGAACCTATTCCTGGATAGCCTGGATAGTTTAAGAATATCTCACCTGGAAAAATCTACACAGACTACAGTTGCAGCCAATTTTGTTAGGTATTTGCTGGGATCCATCTTCAAAATAATCAATCTCTCAAAAAAATAATAAGTCATGCCTCACAGCTCGAGACTGGCTTTCACCCTGCCCTTCACTGCTACTTGTAAGCATGTGGATTTTTGTGCACTCTCAACCCTCCCCCCGCACCACCGCTCCAGTACTTCCATTTCCTTCTACATCATGAAGCCACTTAAGTTGCTAGGCTAATTGACAAACTACTACCTATGTAGATGAGTAGTCAGACAACGTACACACTGCTGGTCTGAGACTATCAGAGTTATTTATTGCATCCAGTGCTCCCAGTTGCAGTCCCCTCCACATTGGTAAGATCTGACACAGAATGGGGACCACATCATTGGGCACCTTTGCTGCAACTGTCACAACAGCAGGATTACCCAGTGGCCATCCATTTTAATTCCACCACATTCTTACACAGACATGTCTGTCCACAGCCTCTATTTCCACAACGAAGTCAGGTGCAGATTAGAGGACTAATTCCTCATATTCTATCCTGATAGTCTCCAACTTGACGGCAGGAACTTTGATGTCTGTAACTTCTGGTAACTATTCCTCTCTGTTCCCACCACCACACGTGTTTTCCCTCATTCTGGTGGCTCTCTCACCCCTCTTGTTACCCTCCCATGGCCCTGTGATGTACCATCATTTCCTCTGGTTCTCCTTCCTTTAGTACCTACAAGTACTTGGGGATGCACCTGGACGACAGAGTTGAGTGCAGCACCAACACAGAGACTGCGTACGAGAAGGGCCAGAGTTGCCTCTACTTCCTGAGGAGATTGAGGTTCTTTGGAATATGTAGGCCTCTCCTGCACATGTTCTATCAGTTTCTTGTCGCCAGTGGTATGTTTTGGGCAATGGCATCAACACGGGTGATGCCAACAGGCTTAATAAACTGATTAGAAAGACTGGCTCTGTTATAGCAGTCAAACTGGACACACTGGAGGCTGTAGTAGAACAAAGGACCCTATGGAAAATCCTGGCAATTCTGGATGATGTTTTTCACACTCTGCATGTCATCTTGGCTGAACAGATAAGTAATAGACTAAGACAGCTGTGCTACTCCAAAGAGCACTACATGAGGTCATTCTTACCCTCGGCCATTAGGGTCTACGAGTTAACTTATATCCGGGGAAGTGATGATCTCCTCCTGTTGGATTGTTTGTGGTAACTAATACTTTATTCTACTTCTCTTCTAATATTTGTATCTGTGCACTGTAATGCTACTGTGACACTATAATTTCCTTTGAGGTCAATAAAGTATCTATCCTTTATTCCATGTTCTTCTGCCCTCTCCTATCAGATTCTTTCTTCTTCAGCCCTTTATCTATTCTACCTATCACCTCCGAGATTCACACATCATTCCTTTTCAACACACCACCCCGCACCCACTTAACTTCCCATTCACCTGGACTCATCTAACACTTGCTAGCTTGTGATCTCTTCCCCCCCCCCCACCCATCCCCCTATTATCCTGGCCCTCGTCCATTTCCTTTCAGTCTTGCAAACAGTCTCGATCCAAAATGTATACCGTTCCACTCCCTCCATTGATGATGCCTGACCTTCTGAATTCCTTCAGCATTTTGTATATGTAGCTCAAGATTTCCAGCATTTACAAATTTCCTGTGTCTTCATAAGGCAAATCCATTACATGTAATGAGAAAAAATAGACTATCACTTTTAATTGCACACATTTAAAGATAGTGGTTTGTTTTTTTTTTTACACAGAACACCAGATAACTCCACTGTTGTTTGAAGCGCGAAGAAATTTTATGTTAATCCAAAATGGCAATCTGGACCTGAGTATAGTAGCCAACACAAACAACAGTAACCCCATCATTGCAAAACTGATTTGGTATTGTATTTAAACTGTCACATGCCAGAAAAACAGCATGAAAAGATAATGATAACATTAACCACTGGAAACGTGATAACAATACAGGCAACCCTTGTGCTTCACTCTTCAAGATACAGAAATTCATCTTTACAGAATTCACAAATCTTTACCATTAGATTAACAGATATGAAATAAATTCCACTCTCATGCATTTGCAGGAAGTATATGAATCAAATATTTTCCCTAAATTGCATTATTATGCAATATTTTACATATTATATGGCTTTGCATTACAGATAATTACAATACGAAATGTTTTCTAGATGGCACTTCCCACCACTCATATTGTTAAAATGCTCATGGAAAACGTACCGCCTGTTTTTTCATACTTCAAATATGGCATTCATATAGTTTAGAAAAGTAATAAAGACAATCTTTTGACATTGACTACCTAGAGACCGATTATCAATGATTGGCATTTTCCCAAGCTATACAGTACTGTGTAAGTCTAAGTCACATATACATAGCTAGAGTGCCTAAGACTCTTGCACAGTACAGTATTTGTCAATGTGGAGCAGAGAGCAAGCTGGTAAATCTGGCGAGAGCAAATGATATTGGGAATAGTAAGGGTGGAGTGCTGCAGCAGGGGTGTGGGACAGGTGACAGAGGTGTGCTGGGTTGGGGGATAGTGTAGGTACAGACACATCCAGCCCTCAAGACAACAGGCAAGGTCATTTGATTCCAAACAATTGCTTTATTGATCATTCTAGAATGTCGCTCTGGTGCTTTTGCACAGTACTGTACATCTTCAAAAAAATCCAGGTTCAATTTCTGTTTGCAGACATAGAAATTACATAATCTAAACCATTCAAATGGAGCAATGCCTCAAAGTGGCAGCATCCATAATTTAGACCCCCACCATCCAGGAAATGCTACCTTCTCATTGCTATCAGTGAGGAGGTACAGGAGCCTGAAGGCACATACTCAACAATTCAGGAATAGCTTCTTCCTCTCTGCTAACAGATTTCTGAATGGACTACCTTACTACTTTTTGTTTCTCTTTTTGCACTATTAATCAAAGTTTAATATATATATATATACATACATACATACACACACACACAAGACATGCTGCAATTGACAGTTTTTTTATGTATTACAATTTACTGTTGCCACAAATTTCATGACATACTTCAGTGATATTAAACCTTGATTCTGATTCTAATTCTGAAGGAAATGTAAAAAAAAACAATTGTATAAACCAGGGCTGTGAATATGACCCTAAACTAAGTAGCAGCGGACAAGGTTCAACTGCATGCAAAAGTAAGGATATGGAAAAGGGAAGGAGAGGTTATGGAAGTTTCCAGAACAAAGAACAAACGTAAAGATTTTTACTCCTCATGTATGTGATGGATGTAAGAAATAAAGTCAATTCAATAGAGAGAAAGTTTAGAAATTGTAAGAGTTTAACTTCTGGTAACATGGAGACAAAATTGAAAAGGATGATGAATACAGTTCTGAAGATATTATATGAAATACCTTGTGGAGCAGTCTCAATGGACCAATTGGTCTAATTCTTCTCCGTTATCTTATGAAATAACATAGATGATCTTGTTGTGCAGTTAGAAATGAGCAAATATGACAATGTGGACATCACTAAGTCAAGGCTGAGAAGATCATGGTACGGACCTTAGCAACCATGGATACACATGATATCCAAAGGGTGGCCATTGTTGGTAAAAAAAAAATATTAAATCAAATACTTGGAAAGATGTGACATGTGATCAGAAGATGTAGGATCCCTGTGTGAGAGTTAATAAACTGCAAAGGGAAAAGGACCCCGATGATACAGTACAGTAGCCCAGATATGGGGGTATAAATTACAAAAGGAGATAGAAAAGGTATGTAAAAAGGGAGTATTACTGTGCTGATCTGGATTTCAACATGCAGGTTGAAAATTGGGTTGGTGCTGAATCCCAAGACAAGTAATCTGTAGAATGTCTACGAGATGGCTTTTTTAGACCAACTTGTGGTTGAGCGCAATAAGGAAAAGGCAATTCCAAATTGGGTGTGGTGTAATGAACCAGATTTGATAAGGTAGTTCAGGCAAAGGAACCCATAGGAGGCAGTGACCATAATATGATAGAATTCGCCCCACCCTTTGAGAGGGAGACGCTAAAATAAGATCTATTGATGTTACAGTGGAGTAATGAGGACCACAGAGGCATGAGAGAGGAGATGGCCAAAGTTGACTGGAAGGGTGACAGCAGAGCAGCAATGGCTGGCGGTGCAGGGAGAAATTCGGACGATGCAGGATCAGTTCATCTCAAAGAGGAAGCATTCTAAAGGGTGGATGAGGCAACCCATGGCTGACATGGGAACTCAAAAACAAAAAGCAAAAGAGCTTGAACAATACAACAAAAAAAAAAGCGGGAAGTTGAGGGATTGGGAAATTTTAAAAAAAACAGAAGGCAACTAGAAAAGAAATAAGGAAAGAAAAGATGAAATGCAAAGATAAGCTCACCAATAATTTACAAGAGGATAACAAATGTTTTTCAGCTATATAAAGAGTAAAACATAGGCAGTACTGGATATTGGACTTGGAAAATGACGCTGGAAAGGTAGTAATGGGGGGGGTGGGGAACAAAGAAATAGCAGATAAATTCAATAAGTATTTTGCATTCTGGAAGGTGCCAGCAATATGCCAGAAATTTGAGAGTGTCAGGGGATAGGTGAGCACAGCTGTAGGCCGCATCAAAAGTGGTGATGAACCAGCATACAGGAGGGAGATGGAATCTTTGACTGAGTAGTGTCATAAAAACCTCTCAATCAATATCAGCAAGACCAAGGAACTGATAGTAGACTTCTGGAAAGGGAAATCAGAGGTCTATGAACCAATAATCATCAGAAAATCAGAGGTGGAGAGGGTCAGTAACTTTAAATTCCTAGGTGTTACTATCTCAGAGGAACTGTCCTGAACCCATCAATAAATGTAACTACAAAGAAAGCACAATGACGTCTGTACTTCCTTAGGAGTATGCAGAGATTCAGCATGACATCAAAAATTCTGACAAACTTCTATAGATGTGTAGTGGAATGCATTACATTACATAACATGCATTACAGCCTGGTGTGGGAAGACCAAGGCCTTTGAATGGAAAAGATAAAAAGTAATGGCCCAGTACATTATGGGTAAAGTCCTCCCTACCATTTGGCACATCTACATGAAATAATGTTTTAGGGAAGTAGCACCCATCACCCAGGCTATGCTCTTTTCTCACTGCTTCCATCAGGGTGAAGGTACAAGTGCCTCAGGACTTGCACCACCAGGTTCAGGAACACTTACTACCCCTCAACCTACAAGCTCTTGAACAAAAGAGGATAACTACACTCACCTATTGAGATGTTCCCACAACAAATCTCATTTTAAGGACTCTTATCTTGTTATTTCATGCTCTCGTTATTAATTGCTATTTATTTGTATTTGCATTTTCAGTTTGTTGTCTTCTATGCTCTACTTGATCTTTCATTGATCGTGTTTACAGTTACTATTCTATAGATTTGCTGAGTATGTCTACAGGAGGAGGGATCTCAGGATTGTGTGTGGTGACATACATGTACCGATATTAAAATATACTTTGAACTTTGTAACTAAGGAGAAGTTGCTTGGTCTGAAGATAGGTGAGTCACCAGAAGAGGTAGATGAAGATACTGTGGAGGCATTAGTAGTGATCTTTCAAGATTTCTAGGTTCTGGAATGGATCCAGAGGATTGAAAAATTACAAATATCACTCCACTCTCAAGCTGTGCCAGGTTGGTTAGGGAGCAGTGTGGACAAGATATTATAGGACAATTAACATGACCTCAGTGATTGGCAAGATGTTAGATCCCATTATTAAGGATGAGGTTTTGGGGTACTTGGAGGCACATGATAAAATATGGCTTAGTGGGAATAAAGGGGGCCTTTTCTGTTTGGCTGCCGGTGACTAGTGGTAATCCACATTGTTGATTTTGGGACCGCTTCTTTCATATTAAATGTCAATGACCTGGATGACAGAATTGATAGCTTTGTGGCCAATATATAGATTGTTTGAGGGCCAGGCAGTGCTGAGGAAGCAGGGAGTCTGCAGAAGGACTTGGGACAAATTAGGAAAATACAGAAAGTAACAGATAGAGTACAGTATAGGGAAGCATGTAGTCATGCACTGGTAAAAGGAATAAAGGTATAGACTATTTTTTAAACTAGGAGCAAATTCAGAAATCACAGCTGCACAGGGACTTGGGAGTCCTTGTGCATAATCCCTAGAGGTTACCTTGCAGGTTGAATCAATAGTAAGGAAAGCAACTGCAATGTTAGCATTCATTTCTAGAGGACCAGAATATTAAAGCAATGATGTAATGCTGAGGCTTTATAAGACATTGGTCAGACCACATTTGGAGTATTGACAGCAGTTTTGAACCTTATCTATGAAAGGATGTGCCTACTTTGGAACGTTTGATGATTCTGGGCCTGAATTGAGAGGAGTTTAGAAGAATAAATAAGGGAGGGGATCTCACTGAAATCTAGCAAATATTGAAAGGCCTAAATAAAATGAATGTTGAGAGGATGTTTTCAATAGTGGGGGAGTTTAGGAACTGAGGACACAGCCTCAGAATACAAGGACATTCCTTTAGAACAGAGACAAGGTGGAATTTCTTTAGCCAGAGGGTGGTGAATCTCTGGAATTCATTGCCACAGATGGCTGTGTGAGCCAAATCATTGGGTATATTTACAGAGGTTATTAAGTTCTTGATTAGTAAGGGCATAAAAGGTTACAAGGAGAGTGAGCAGAATAGAGTTGAGTGGAATAAAAATCAGCCATAATAGAATAGCAGAACAGATTCAATATGCCAAATGGCCTAATTGTGCTCCCATGTCTTGTGGTCAAATACAAACTGAACAAGTCAATAAAGAGATACAAAAATAAAACACAAAGCACGAAAGAAGAAAAATGTAAAAAGGAGGAAGCATTAGGGAAAAAAAACACGGTGAGACATGGCTAGCAGAATATAATGTGAAAAAAGTGGAAGAGAAATAAACAGTGATAAAACAATAACCATTTAATTCCTAAATATTGACAATTAGACTTAAGTTATTAACAAAATTAAATGAAACTTTACATGGCTACTTAACAATGCTAAATGAATCTCTGCAGTGTTTAATTCTTTCACAAAACAACAAAAGCCAATACATTTTTCAATAAAATTTGTTACAAAATACAAACAAAAAAAAAATCACTACTAGAAGGTAAGTCTGCCATAAGGTGTGGAAATCCTGGGCTCACTATAGTACAGAAAGCTTATTAAGTAAAATAATATGCAAGATCTTATTTGCGACTGCATTTTCACAAGCAATACGCTTTCCCCTTTAATATTAATTTCTTGGTCTCTTACACGCATGGGCTTTTAACATGAATGTGAATAAACACTAAAGCAGTCTATTTTATGGTCTTCAACCCTGTAACCTAAATTACACGATATTCAATTCCTGCAAGACCACTAACTAAATTCTTTAATGCTTGCCAACTTTTAGACATCAAAAATACTCATCAAAAGCCACCTTTTGTTTGTCAAAAACATAAGTGGATCTTTTGTACACTGTATTGTGAACTAATTCAATTCAAATATAAATGACTAATTGTTAGTAAAAAATGCACTATTTTAGAAAAATATTTCACTCTTAAACATTCTAACTACTGAAAGCAGAACTCTGGCAGCTTGGTCTTCAGGCATCCTAAATTTGTTCAATCTATTTTATTGCAACTTGAACTGACAGATCATTCTCAATCAAGAGTTTAAAGGCAAGTATCACAAGCATGTCCTTATATCCTATATGGTATTTGAAGCCAAACCCAAAATAAATTTGCAACAAGACTGTGATAAACATGTACAGTCACTGTCTTTTAATTCAATACCTTGATGGTGAAGTCAATTTTAGAATTGTTCATAAAAGCTGGATTATGAACACAGGAATTAGGAGCAAAGGTGGAGTAATTGAATCTTTCAATGTGCCCCAACATTCAATTAGATCATGTCTGATCTGATGGTAATATCAATGTCTCCTTCCCAGCTACTTAGGTAATCTTTTACCCCCTTACTCATCAAACATCTATCTACATCTAATGAGGCTCTTCAACTCTATACATGACTATTCCAATAAACCTGGAATAGTCTTTCATTCTAATCTCGATTAACATTAAGTTATTTAAAAACATTGCCAGTCAAGTCTTATCTCATAACCATACCCTAGTTTACATGAACTATTATTTATTAAGGCATCTGAATCAATACAGAACTCTTTAAAACATGAGTACCAACTATTTCAGCAGTAACTGATTTCCCAGAGGTAGGAAGATTTCCAAATAATCAGTTAAACTGGAATTACTCCACTTCTGATATAACCTCAGGGAAGAATCCTTCATCATTCAGTTTCTTTTTTTCAAAAATTTCACTCTTACAGACAATTGTTATTCCCATTAGTGGTGTTCATATAAATGAGTATTACAACCTGGAATTTTGATCAATTTAACTGAGAATTTTTATTTGTAAATCATGTCCTTTTTATTTTACAGTACAGCCCAAAAAAAGCAGAGAAAAATTGTAAAGCATGAAAAACTAAAAATTCAAAAACTGAAATGTCAGCAGTTCAAATGTACTCATCCTACCTTTGCTCAGTACCTAGTTGTTCCACCTCTCACAGCTAATACAGCCAATAGTCGTTTTTGCATAAGTCTCTATTAGCTTTACACAATGGGATAGAGCAAGATTTGCCCATTCTTCCTTGTAAAATTGCTCAACCTGGGGAGCGGCGGTGGACAGGAATCCTGAGGTGTTTGCAGAGATGCTCAATCTAGTCAAAAATCTGACTGGGCCACTAAAGGAAATAATTTTTTTTCCATTTGAAGCCACTCCACAGTAGCTCTGGCAGTACGCTTTGGGTTGTACTGCTGAAAGACAAACTTCCTCTCCAGTTTAAGAAACTAGTAGGATTTTATCCCAAGACCTCTCCGTATTTAGTAGCATTCATCTTCTTATCAATCCTGACTATATTTCCAGTTCCTGCTGCAGAAAAGCATTCCTATAGCTTGATGCTACCTCCACCATACTTTACAGTAAGGATGATGTTACCTGGCTGATGCACAGTACTAGATTTATGCAACACACACTGCTTAGTGTTGAGGCCAAAAAAATTCCACTTTAGCCTCATCTGGCCACAGGACCTCCTTCCACATCTTTACAGTACCTTCTATGTAACACTTTACAAATTCTTTACAGACAAGGATATGCTTTTTTTAGCCCGGGCTTCTTCCTTGCCACTCTTCCAAAAATACCTTTTTTGTGCAAGGCATTTGAAATTGTGCAGCCATGAACTTCATCTCTAATAGAGCTGGACAGCTCACTGAAGAGTGACTGTTGGTGTTACAGCAGCCTCTCTTACAAATGTCATTCTTCTCCAGCAACTAAGTTTAGAGGGGCGGCCTGACCTAGGCAGTGTAACTGTGATTTCATAGCTTTTCCATTTTTTAATGATTTACTGCACTGTGGTGGAGAATACCTTGGAAAGTTTGGTGCCTTTGAGATGGTCTTGTACCCATCCCCAGATCTGTGCTTCTCTATTTATCATTTCCCTGGCTTGTCTTGAATGCTCTCTTGTTTTCATTTTGGTTTGGTCTGTTGAAAATATATCATACAGCTGGACCTTTCAGAAAAAGGGGGTATTTATTCTTACAAAATCATTGAAAACATGATTTTAGATATCAACAGGTTGGATCAGTTGGTAAGGTAATACTGTTTACTGCACCTGAGAAAAGTTAGCATGGTAATCACAAAGGGGATGGATATTTTTCAGCCTCACTATTTTGGTTTTTAATTTTTAGTAAATTGTTGACAGGCTTTGGAATTTTTCTTCTGATTTGACAAGATGCACAATGTTTTATAGATTAGCTCAAAAAAGTACTACTTCAATACATATTAAATTTAGAAAATGAGACAGTAAAATGTGAAAATAGCTGTAGGGGTGAATACTTTTCAAGGCACTGTATACAGACTATTGATATTTACAAAAAAAAATTTTAGTTTCCTAATTCACAAAAAACAGAAATCTGTAAAACTAACATAGAAATCTCAGGATTTGCGTGACTAGGACTCTTTTTTCAGTGTTCATTAAAACATCCTCATATCCTTCCAATACTGAACGTCTGGTCACACAAAATTGAGCTGCTTCATCCTGTTTCATACCAAGATCTTCATTACTAAAGTACTCTAGATCCAGGTGAGGTAATTGAAAACACTCATTTTTACATTTCCTTGTGGCCTGATCTTGGAACCACCATAACTCCGCATTCTTCTGGCAGCTCATGTACCTATTTGCTTCCTTACACATCACTTCACCACAACTTCACCAGCCTACAATGAATACATGGGAATACTTCATTAAATTTGAATACTTCTCCACATTTTTCTTCTCAAGTTTCTTAAAACCAAATTCTTTAATCAAACTTCTCATTTCCCTACGACTCCATCCCAATTCTTTGGCTTCATGTCCATTATTGTTTGATGGCAATTGTTTCAAACCTTTATTCCATGATAAAATATAAAAGTACAGAATTTCAATTAAAAGTGTGTTTACTCAGAGTTGTAAGATGTGGGAGCCCAAAATTACAAGTAACTAAAAGGAATAGCATGGTGCATTTACAAACCCCATTTCCAGAAAAGTTGGGATATTTTCCAAAATGCAAAATAAACAAAAATCTGTGATACATATGTTAATTCACGTGAACCTTTATTTAACTGACAAAAGTACAAAGAAAAGATTTTCAATAGTTTTACTGACAACTTAATTGTATTTTGTAAATATACACAAATTTAGAATTTGATGGCTGCAACACACTCAACAAAAGTTGGGACAGAGACATGTTTACCATTGTGTTACATCACCTTTCCTTTTAATAACACTTTTTAATCTCTTTGGAACTGAGGATACTAATTGTAGTAGATTTGCAATTGGAAATTTTGTCCATTCTTGCTTGATATAAGACTTCAGCTGCTCAACAGTCCGTGGTCTCCATTGTCTGATTCTCCTCTTCATGATGCACCATACATTTTCAATAGGAGATAGATCTGGACTGGCAGCAGGCCAGTCAAACACACGTACTCTGTGTCTACAAAGCCACGCAGTTGTAGCCCATGCAGAATGTGGTCTGCAATTGTCCTGCTGAAATAAGCATGGATGTCCCGGGAAGAGAGGTCGCCTTGATGGCAATATATGTCTCTCTAAAATCCTAATATACGCCTCAGAGTCAATGGTACCTTCACATACATGCAACTCACCCATGCCGTGGGCACTGATACACCCCCATACCATCACAGATGCTGGCTTTTGCACCTTTAGCTGATAACAATGAAGATGGTCATTTTCATCTTTGGCACGGAGAACTCGACGCCCGTTTTTTCCGAAAATTAGCTGAAACGTGGACTCATCTGACCACAACACATGGTTCCACAGTCTTTCAGTCCATCTGAGATGAGCTCGGGCCCAGAGAACTTGCCGGCGTTTCTGCATAGAGTTGATGTATGGCTTCCTCCTTGCGTAATACAGTTTCAAGTTGCATTTCTGGATGCAGCGATGGACTGTGTTAAGTGACAATGATTTTCCAAAGTACTCCCGAGCCCAGGTGGCTATAGTTGTCACAGTAGCATGACGGTTTCTTAGGCAGTGCCGCCTGAGGGTTCGAAGATCACGCACATTCAACAGTGGTTTCCAACCTTGCCCTTTGCACACTGAGATGTCTCTGCATTCTCTGAATCTTTTCATAATATTATGTACTGTAGATGTTGAAAGACCTAAATTCTCTGCAATCTTGCGTTGGGAAATGTTCCTTTTGAACTGACTAACAATTCTCTCACGAATTTTGGCACAAAGGGGTGAGCCACGACCCATCCTTGTTTGCAAAGACTGAGCCTTTGATGGATGCTACTTTTATACCTAGTCATGATACCTCACCTGCTACCAATTAGCCTGCTTAACGTGGAGTCTTAAATATTCTGTGCACTTTTCAATCTTATTTAAACTATGTCTCAACTTTTGTTGAGTGTGTTGCAGCCATCAAATTCTAAATTTGTGTATATTTACAAAATACAATTATGTTGGTCAGTAAAACTACTGAAAATCTTTTCTTTGTGCTTTTGTCAGTTAAATAAAGGTTCACGTGAATTAACATATCACAGATTTTTGTTTTTATTGCATTTTGGAAAATATCCCAACTTTCCTGGAAATGGGGTTTGTAACAGGAAATTATATTAAAAACATGAGAGAAAGGAATAGGAATCTGTTTTCAGGATAAGATGAAATTGGGAGATTTGTGGGGGATATTTACACTGATTGAATACTACTGATATTATTTATAATTGCTGGAATGGGATACATTGGAAAGGATTTGTTAAAAAATCATCTGGAAATTCATTCTGATTTTAAATAAACGATACTACATTCTCCACTTTATAGATAATTTTGCTCATTGTATTAGACATAAATAATTTAAAAATGAAACTTCTTTAAAAACTTTATTTTTAAGTACATAGAAAAGCCAGATAATCAGAAAAGTCAAGTGGGAGAAATTAGTGTGTAATTGATGGATGAATTTCATATAAAACCCCAGCCTCAGATTCAAACAGCTGGGGTACCACTGAGATTGCAAACAAGGACTTACTACACAAGTTGAGTAGATGGCTCTAAAATTATAAAAGGATTGGACAGTGTACATGAAACTAGTAGATGTAACAACGTGTAGTTGGTAGGCGAATACTGCAGATAAAACATTAAATGCAAATGATTTAAAACACAATGCAAAAGAAATTGTTTTATACAGGAAGTTGAAAATGAGGAGCCTGGTGCTTACCTACATTACATATTAGATTGTAGAAGGATATTCAAGAAAGGTATTAGTAAAACAGAGGTATGATGTTTCTCATTAGTGCCCGTGCTGCTAAGTTCAAGTACAGGACTCTACAAAAAAAGAATCAAAATTATTCTTAAAGCACTTTCTTTAATATGATTCTATACAAATTATTGTGGGGAAGGCAATAGTGAAAAACTCCTGAAACAAGCAAATGATTTACAACGTAAGTGGCACTCTAGCCTGATAATTTTAATGATTTTTGCTTCCAGTTGGACCTAGTCACACTGTTCACTGGCCGGTGTATCAACAGGATGTCAACATTGACTGTGTCAAAACAAGCCTTGTGGCTGAAGCAGGGTCTTCAGACTGAGAAACCATTGCAGAATGGTATAACACAGGAGAGGGTACTCCAAAATTTCCAAACCCCATATCTGAACTTTGGTGGAGGTGGTGAAAAATAGAAAAGTTAATCACTATCTACAGATGGCTGTAAGGCTTTCAAAAGATACAGGAACAGCTAATAATGTACATTATTCCCAGCAGTCAAGCCCAGAGAACCTGAAGTTCACAGGCATCTGACATCAGTGCAGACATCTTCAAATGCTATAACTTATTAACCAATGTCCAGTCACTGTTGAATTTATTATACATTTCACCATTAATCAGACATCAGGACTAACCTCTAACATTCAAGACTCATATTAATGGTATGACAGAAGGTGGAACACTTGACTTCCTTCCTCTTTCCCCAAAGTGATGACCATTTCCAATGAAAGTCTAATCACCCATCCTTGACAATGAATGGCATTACCACAACTGATCTACTATCATCACCGACCATTGTACGAGGACATTACTGGAGTCGACAAATACTGTGCTATAAGGGTAGGTCAGAGACAGGGTATCAGTAGAAAGTGGCAGTCCAAATCCTTTACTTACAAGGCACAAATCACAAGCATGATAGAATACTCTCTGCTTGAATGGATGACTGTGATTCCAAATGACAGACAACATGCTCAAAAAGCAGGGCAAAGGAGCCCATATGATTGTCAACCCATTCACACTCTACTTAGCCACTGAATTACCAGTGCACATGACTGCAGTGTATGCACCAAATTTATTTGCCTTGTTACCCCAGTACCAAGAACAATGCCAGCATCTGTAGTTTTCTCTCAAGCTGCACAATTTGTCATAGAAATACAGTGCTGGTCCTTCAGTGCCAGCTATGTCTACATCCCAAAAATGAATTGGAAATTCTCTAATTTTGGAAATAACAGAACATAGAAAAAAAGTTTGTCAGTCACATAAGCATCCACTAATAATGTGATCGTTGCCCCACTCTAACATTACAATGATGTTACAACAGGTGTAAAATACATAAAGATAACCTTGTCAAAGCATATCTCACATATTATTCTCCACTAAGGCTCAAGTAGAATAATTGCTTCTATCTTTGGCAAGTTCACTTAAGTTTTAAAGGAGCTGTTCAATTGAGTGCTGGCTGCTCATTCTCCCAATCAATTTAAAATCTAAGTGAAATGCGTATTCATGCATCAAATGTCAGCAAGCAGTCTTCCAGCACTCAGCAACACTCACTATAAGACTTTTGTGTCTTGAACCAACTACATAACCTATTAAGCACTAGAAGAATAATAGCAGCCAGAAAGAAAAATCAACTAGCAACACATCTGTAAGCAGTTAATCATCCTTCTATCCCTCATTCAATGGGAGAGAGATGGTCTAACCAAATTATCATCAATTCAGCTGTATTGGATTAAGAGAGGGCATAGCCAGATATCAGTGCTCCAAAATATCAGCATTGATGTCAAACTGCAATTGGACAAGAACAGAAGTAGTGACCTGCAGGCTCTTCACATTACTAACAGATGAACTTTCCATATACTTATACTTTTATTAATGTGGCACATGGCATCATTTTATTCCACAGGTGTGTAGGTATCATAAACATCAAATCAATATGAAAGTAACAAAATGCAGCATAACTTGAGAAAATTCCAGAGATCTAATTTACAACACTAAGAAATTTATTTCACAAACTCTTAAACAGCAGTGAAAAGGATAAGTACAGCAAGTTATCAACACAGGGCTGCGTCCTAAGCCCCCTCCTTTACTCTCTGTATACCCATTGATTGAGTCGCCACCCACAGCTCCAATCTGCTAATTAAATTTGCTGACGATATGATATTGATTGGACCTATCTCAAATAACAACAAGGCAGCCTACAGAGAAGAAGTCATCACCGACACAGTGATGTCAAGAAAACAACCTCTCCTTCAATGTTGCAAAAACAAAGGAGCTGGTTGTGGACTACAGGAGGAATGGAGACAGGCTAACCCCTATTGACATCAATGGATCTAGGGTTGAGAGGGTGAACAGCTTGAAGTTCCTTGGCATAACATTTTTTTTTACACTTTTTTTTCGCACGTGGTCTGAACATACCAGCTGTGTGATGAAAAATGCAAAACAGTGCCTCTATCACCTCAGACTGCTGAAGTTTGGCATGAATCCCCAAATTCTAAAGACTTTGTACAGGGACACATCCTGACTGGCTGCATCATTACCTGGTATGGAAACTGTACTTCCCTCAATCACATGACTCTGCAGAGAGTGGTGCGAACTGCCCAGCACATCTATAGATGTGCACTTCCCACTATTCAGGACATTTACAAAGACAGGTGTGTAAAAAGGACCCAAAGGATCATAGGGGACCCCAGTCACCCCAACCACAAACTGTTCTAGCCATTACCATCCGGGAAACAGTACTGCAGCATAAACGCTAGGACCAACAGGCGCTGGGGACAGCTTTCTCCACCGGGCCATCAGATACAATTATATTTCTATGCTATATTGACTGTTCTGTTGTACATACTATTTATTACAAATTACTATAAATTATACATTTAGATGGAGACATAACAAAGATTTTTACCCCTCATGTATGTGACAGATGTGAGAAATAAAGTCAATTCAAATGTACCCTCCCAATTCCATAGATCTTTGCTTTAAATTACCTCAATCTGTCATACTCAAAGTTAAAAATTCATAAAATCACAATCACTTAACACCTTATCTATATAAAAACTGCCACATCGGACCCTTTCCAGTTAGAGCTCAAATCAGTTCACTGATGATGCCATAGTCTCTGCATTCCACTCTTGTCCTATCGCACCTGGAAAATGGTGCTCAATACATTAGAATGCTGTTGATCAACTTCAACACAGCATTTAATACAATCATCCCTCAGAAACCAGTGGATAAACTGTCTTTGTTGCATCCTAACACCTCTTTAAGTGGAACTTGGACTTCTTCACAGCAAGATCAGTCAGTCAGCAACATCTGTAGGTCCATCACTGAGTAATGGCATCCCTCCAAGGCTCCGTGCTCAGCTCACTGCTGTTGCATGATAGCCCTCAAGATCCACTTCAAGTTGAATCATCGTTTGCTCTTAAGACAATAGTGGTTAGCCTCGTGAATGACAACAATGGGACAACATACAGAGATAAAGCAGAGCAGATGGTAGAATGGTACGAGCATAACTTGAGTCTCAACATGAACAAGACCAAAAAGACAACTGTGGTTTTTAGAAAGGTGCCGGCAGACCACCCCTCATTGCATACAAATGGCTCCTCCATGGAAAGAGCTAGGAGCACCAAGTTTCTGGGCGTGCACATAATGGACAATTTCACCTGGTACATGAACACCACCTGTTTAGTCTTGAAAGCATAATAGCATCCCACTTCCTAAGGAGATTGAGGCGAGCAAGGTTCCCTTTCCCTCCCATTCTAACCAATTTTTACAGGAGAACCACTGGAAGTGTCCTAACCAGCTGCATCACCGTCTGGTATGGGAATTGCAAGGCAATCTGACTGCAACTCCCTACAAAGGACTGCAACAGCTGGTGAATCATCGGTGTCTCTCTTCCACCTATCCAAGATATTTATCGGGAACACTGCGTACCCAGGGCCTTTAGTATTGTCAATGATACCTCCAATCTGTCTAACAATCTCTTTCACCTTCTACCATCTAGCAGGAGGTTCCGTAGTATTAGGACAAGGACTGTTAGGATGGGAAACAGCTTCTTCCCCCAGGTCATGAAACTACTGAAATCCTTGCCACCAGGTTTCATCAAGTATGAAGCATCAGCAGAGTTACAGGGTTTACTTTCTAACTTGTGTCAGAAATGCAACTTCTTATTGGTTAATTTATTTGTGGTAATATTACTTTATGTATTGTGCGTGAGATATACATTACCATGTTGTACACCTTGGTCCAGAAGAACATTGTTACACTTGGTGGTATACATGTACATGGCTGAATGACAATAAACTCAAATTTGTACATCTATTATGATAACTCTTAGTTGATGTTCCTTGTATTACACAGGAGAATCCTTCCAATATCCACACACACCCCACAGGTATAACAGAATATACTGAGGAAATTGTAATAGATAATTACTAAAAATGTGAACATTTGAGGTATGAATGCTGGATTTCCATTGCTAGACTCATCCTCTGCATTAAAATTAGAAATGAAAGCCCTGTTTGATCATGGAAAAAGTTATGACATCTTGGGTATGCATCTTTTCACCTAAAAATGTATCTTAAGAAGTGCTTGGCTAATGTCCTGCAATATTCTCCCCTTTACAGAAGATAAGCTGTATTTCCAGAAATTTGATTCTGAAGTTATCAACATCCACATTGTTTCCTGATCAGTCGGTTGATACTGAATATTAAAACTGTGCCTCAGCAACTCAACTATTTTAAATGTTTAACTTCTATATATCAGCCAACTATAATCAAGCACTCGACATACTGCATGATGCTGTCTCCAAACGAGAAACAGTTCATCCCAAAACATATCAAATCATAGTCAGGGACTTTAAACAGGCTTGATTGAAGAAAACACTGCCCAATTTCCATCAGCATATAACCTGTAGCACCAGAGGTCCCAACAAACTGGAACAAAGATAAAGAATGCCGACTGTTCCATGCCTAGACCACATTTTTGTAAATTGGATCACTTAGTGTCCTTCTCCTGCCTACGTACAGGTAGAGCCCAAAGAGCAAACGTCCAGAGATTAGGACCCAACAAAAATCTGGTCACAGGAGGCTTCCAGCTGGTGGACTGGGCTGTGTTCAAGCTTTCACCTGTGGATCTGAATGAATACACTATGGTTGTCACGGACTTTATCAAAACAGTTGTAGATGAGTGTGTCATCACTAAATCATTCAGTATTCAACAACCAGAACCCCTGCACGAACCATAAGATCCTCAATCTGCTGAGGGCCAGACCAGAGGCATTGAGGTCTGGTAACCAAGTAAGTTACAAGAGGTCCAGAGACAATCTCTGGAAAGCCATCTCACAGGCAAAATGGGAGTTCAGGACTAAACTTGAATCCACAAGGATGCCCGACAGTTATGGCAGGGCTTGAATTCTATCACCTTTTACAAAGTTAAATCAACATAAGTGACAACAGGGCTTTGCTTCCAGGTGAGCTCAATGTCTTCTATGCACACTTTGACCATCAAAATATGGAGGAACCTTCATGAACTCCCATCGCCCCTGATTTCAGTCACTGAGACTGATGTACGAGCAGCATTCAGGAGAGTGAACCCAGACGGGGTACCTGGCCAAGTACTAAAATGTGTACTGACTAATTGGCAGGAGTGTTCACTGAGATCTTTAACCTCCCACTTCACCAGCCTGAGGTACCCATCTGCTTCAAGCAGGCTTCAATTATACCAGTGCTTAAGAAGAACGTAGTAACCTGCCTCAATGACTATAGTCCAATAGCACTGAAATCCAGAGTAATGAAGTGTTTGAGAGGTAGTGATGAACTATATCAACACCTGCCTGAGAAACAACCTGGAACTGCTCCAATTTGCCTACCAAATAGGTCCAAAGATGCCATCTCACTGGCTCTTCACTCAACCCTGGAACATCTAGACAGCAAAGATGTATACGTCAGGATGTTTCTTTTAAATCAACAACAGCTCAGCATTCAATACCATATTCCCCTCAAAACTAATCAATAACTTCAAGATCTTGCCCTCAATACCTCCTTGTGCAATTAGATCCTCAATTTTCTCACTTGCAAACCCCATGTGGTTCAGATTGACAAAAGCATCTCCTCCACAATCTCCATCAGCACAGGTGAACCACAGGGATGTGTGCTTAGCCCCCTGCTCTACTCGCTTTACACCTATGACTATGTGGCTAAGATCAGCTCCAACACCATATACAAGTTTGCTGATGACACGATTGTTGTGGGCTATTTCAAATGTGGTGGCAAATCAGCATAAAGGAGGGAGACTGAAAACCTGGCTGAGTGGTGCAACAGCAACAATCTCTTACTCAATGTCACCAAGACCAAGGAGCTGATTATTGACTTCAGGAGGAGAAAACCAGAGGTCCATGAGCCAGTCCTCATTGGTGAATCAGAGGTGGAGAGGGTCAGCAATTTTAAATTCTTTGATATTATTATTTCAGAGAACCTGTCCTGGACCTAGCAAGTAAATGCAATTACAAAGAAAGCACGGAAACTCCTCTCCTTCCTTAGAGGTTTACAAATATTTGGCATGACATCTAAAACTTTAATAAACTTCTGTAGATGTGTAATGGAGTATATATATTGACTGGCTGCAAAACAGCCCGGTATTTGAACACCACTGCCATTTAATGGAAAATCATACAAAAATTAGTGGGCACCGCCCAGTCCATTGTGGGTAAAGCCCTCCCCAACATTGAGCACATCTACACAAAACGTCGTCACAGAATCCATCATCAGGGAACCCCCCCCCCCCCCCCCACCCCACTCAGGATATGCTCTCTTCTCATTGCTGTCATCAAGGATGAATATACAGGAGTCTCAGGCCTCACACCACCAGGTTCAGGAAGTTATTACCTCTCAACCATCAGGTCCTTGAACCAAAGGGGATAACTTTACTCAACTTCACTTCATCATTGAAATGTTCCCAAAAACCAATGGACTCACTTTCAAGGACTCCATCTCATGTTCTCGACATGGATTACTTAATTATTATTATAATTTTTTTCTTTTGGTATTTGCACAGTTTGTGTCTTTTGCACACCAGTTGAACACCCAAGCTGGTGTGGTCTTTCAGTGACTATATTATGGTTATTATTCTATTATGGATTTATTGAATATTTTCCCAGAAGAAAATCAATGTCAGGGTTGCACCCGGTGACATATATGTACTTTGATAATAAATATACTGTGAACTTCTTCATTTACAGTCCAATACAAGAATAACAGACAATTCTGCTCTCTCAAAGTGTGTTGAATATGCCACAACAAATGGTTTGCTATTAGTCTGTTTGCACTTTGAACTTATAACACTTTGGAGACTTAACTGTAAAACCTGTCATGTTTTTCCACAAATGCTTACTTCCATAATATCATAATCTAATCAAAATATTTTAATGGAAGCACAGTAACAGTTCAATTACATTTTATCTCCAACTGAATCTCTCACTGAAATACTGAACACTGATTCAGAAAGTCAAGGGTTAATTCTTTATAAATTGCAATATTTACTAACATATTTGGATATATTCTTCCTTATAATGCTATTACTTGAATGAGTATATAACTGATAAAGAGCCTGTGATAGCAAAACAGCACAGCAATAATTAAAAATGTCGTAGTTTGTAATTTTATACAAAGTAACTCTACGAGGTAGGTCAGCTAAGTGACAAGCTCTGACTTGTGAAACCAATCCTATCCAACATATTTGGAAAATATGATGTTTGCAAACATCCATGGGAAAATAACAGCTTATACAATGAAATTCTAATTCTGGCTATATATCTAAGTATGTAAAAACATAAAAATAATCATTATATAGTCCATCAATAAATTTATATTACTGGTAGTTATGGTCCTCTAAAACATACATTTTCCCCACATTTATGCATGTAAAGCTAAATAATTACTAGGCCAGATAAAATGAGATTATAAAGGAGAAGTTGAAGACAATATTTACGTACAGCACAAAAATGCTGATGGTATTGGTAAATGGAAGCTGAAAGGAAAGTTAGATAATCCAGGGTTGTTTTATTTGCAACAGAGAAGGTGGGGCGGGGGGGTGGGTGGGATGGACAGTGGGTGCAGATGAAGAACAGAGAAGACATAGTTGGAAGTACATAAAATAATGGGACAGAGTGATAGGGTTAATTTTCTTTACCAGAAAGTTCAAAGCCAAGCAAATAGAAAGTAATTGGTAGAAGTATTAGAGGGAAAGGGAAAATTTTTTCCCCATCCAGAATTTATCAGGGATCTAAATTCACTAACAAAGTGGTAAAGCCAGAATGTTCATCACATTCAAACAACATTTGGATGTATAACTGAAGATCTGTCATCCCTAGGATTATGGTTGTTATAGAAGAAAGTTAAATAAGGGTGGATGACTCTTTCAACCAAAGAGTCACCCATCCTTATTGAGTTGAATGGCTTCCTTATCTTTTCTACTGAACTACAGTTGTTCAACTTCATACATTTTTGTCCGGCTCTTATCTGTATAAGAAAAATGCCTGCATAATCCTTGTTGTTCTGACTATGAATCCACATTTAATAATGGAAACTACCATATAAATTTGTTAAATGTATGATATCCTCAGATCAGTGAAAGTTTTGAGGCACATCAGCCTTATATTTCCTGGTTTTTAAACTTATAATGCAACATGCCCCAACCAAATCTATTTACTGCTTCTCCAATCTCTCTAAAGTTTTATTTCTTTAGTACACACGGAAATTGAGGGAAAATTCATTATTTTTTTTCCACACAGAATAACTGATAAACAGAACGGTGCTGGAAAGAGTTGATGGAATCAGACATAATATCTACGTTTAAGAAACTTCTAGACAAATGCTTAAATTGTCAAGGAATAGGAGTTTGCACACCTAATGAAGGGAAATAAGATTAATACAGATGAGCAGTACTGCCAGCATGGACATGGAAGGCCAGAATACATTTCTGTGCTCTGACCTTTGGACTAAGATTGAATGACAGTATTGACATCCTAATATTTGAATGAAAATGCAACTAAATTATCTAATTGAAACTACACTTCATATACCTGAAGACCTGTTCTTGACCAAGTTCTGAAACCACCCCACCCCTCCCATCCCAACTGCTCAAGCCACAAGTGACAAGACAAAAAAAATGCACAATTTTGAAATCACATCTTTTGAAAATAAGATTTTGCAGAGCTTTTTTTAAAAAAAATTAAAGCCCCCAAAATAGTCAAGAAAATAATGGTAAATTCATTGTATTCACCACTATCAGTGTGATTTTAAAAAAGCGATTTGTCGTAAGGAAGAAATAATCTGTCTTTGAGAATTTGCTCTCCTCTAGCATCAGCCTCTCATAAACAGGTTTCACTGATCAACATTTCAAGAAACTCCTGCATTTACACCTTTAAGTGAAAGCTAATGATGCTACTACATAGTGTAAAAGTGCCAGTTAATGAGATTAATGCCCCAGAAATGCTAATCAACCCACCTGTTATCTAATGTTTATCCTTCTTTATATATTTCACTTTTATGTTCTGAATGTCTACTATTGCTTTCATTTGTACTTTGTTAAAGAGAAAAGGTTTTAGTATCGCTCTTCAGCAAATTTAAAGATGTTAATTAGAGCAGAAGAATTGAGAAATGCTAATTAACTTGCAGCAAAGCTGCAAGATCCAATGGTCCATTATATTTTAAGTGGGATTCCAAGTTGACCAGGCACCACTGGCAAAGTACCAAATCATGCACATCAGGAAGAAAAAACATAATCTAGAACTCCCAGCTTGACTGATATCCATTTTCCAATCTGAGAAATGGGTGCCTGGATGTCAGGCAAGAGCTAGATATGATACACCCTCTCCCCTTAAGTCATATCAAATAGGCAATTAAATTGCAAATATGTAATTTAAGTAGAAGGTATGTGCCTCATTTGGGTCTAATTAAATAAAAAATTACAATACATAAATAAAATTCTAATTTCAATTGTAAAGTAATATCAGTTCTGTTCGCTGTTTAATAGGGTACCATTGTACAAACTAAGGACTTTAAAATTTAGTCTCAGGCAGTTTTTTTTAAACATTTCCTGTTCACTGAAGACACTTATGTATTTTTTTAAGGATTTGAGACTTCCTGCTTGTACTCAATTTATCTCTGTCAGCCCTATTTCAAAAGCTATTGCCATCTATACTGATGTGCTACCATGAACTTCACACCAATACCAGATTTAGTTCCATCTGGGGACAGCTGCAGTTCAACAGAGTAGCTATTACTTTATGATCGCCACACAGGTCAAGCTCTCTGCTCTTCATCAGGAAGAAGGTACAAGAGCCTCAGAACTCACACCACTAAGTTCAGGCAGTTATTACCCCTCAACCATCAGGCTCTTGAACCAAAGAGGACAACTTCACTCGCCCCATCTTTGAAATTTTCCCACAATCTATGGACTCACTCTCAAGGATCCTTCATCTCATGTTCTCGATATTTATTGCTTACTTATTGTTTCTTTCTTTTTGTAACTGCAGTTTGTTCACTTTTGCACACTGGTTAATACCCAAGTTTGATTACCCTGTTCCATCTATATAGCATATTGCATATGTACTTCTATACACACACCATTAAAACAGGACATTACAATACTTTAACAAAATATTATACATAGGCATTGTCAACTCTAATCTGTCAAAATAAAACCACCTTAACTTTCCTTACATTTTGGAGCAAAAAAATCATGTTCATGACCATGACACGCAATTATCTGTGGTCCATTACAACTCAATTAAAGCACATATGCACACTCAACATACATACAAGTTATTTTTCAAGTTATTATAATTATTGTATTAGAGTACGTTATTTTAAAAGTGCTGTAGATTCACTTGCCACTTAAGGACCTTTAAGCATTAAACCACTTTAGTTTTTTGTGTTCTCTATTTAATCAAGTATCGAGCATATACCGTTAACAAAATGGGCAAAATTATTAGAAAATAATTACACTAAAATACTGAATCCAGCTTCCGAATGACATTCTGAAAAACATACTTCGAAATGTTAGCAAAATCTCTTTAAAAGATTTCTACAGCTCATAAAGGAATATAGATTGAGTCGAATTTGTAGCAAATCTTTAAGACTTTTTTAAAATCTACTTCCAAAATTACAATAACTCAGGGCAGACGAAACGATCACGGCAAGGGGTGTGGGAAACACAAGTCGATTACATTTACTATAATACTAAATGTCCGCCATTTTTTCTGACAGCGTTAAGGACAAAAGAGTTGCTTCAGACACTTTAAGAAGACAATTTTACCCTAGACATTTCGGGAAAATTAACACATATTGCTTATTTATTATTTACAACCAACCTCAAGAATGAATAATACTGTACTGAAGCAAATAAAATTTATCTACGTACTGGTCGGTTGGCATGTCAAGAATATAATTTTAATAAATCGTGAAGAAAGTTGTGAAGAAATACATTCTTGATTCAGCTTCATTCTTTTAATTGTAAATATAAAAGACTATGAAAATATAATGACATATCACTTCGCGCACCTTGAAAAAGGTGGAATAATCGTTCACTGAGGCCTGCTTAGAATTCTTTGAAGTCTTTACAGAAACTGTGAATTGAAGTGAAATGTATTGTACAAAAGTTTCTTCTTCATCCCAAAACATCAATATAAACAAATCCACCCTCCCCCAATATGTTTTGGTTCCACGTTTGCATTGGTTCACCTTCCCTCTCGATTTCGAAGTACGATATCCGTTACCTGAAGTGTATGTCAAATGTAGTTATTTTACATGATTGTTATTTTAGTAGAATTCTTTATAAAACTAGTTAATAAATAAACAATAGACATTAACATAAGAATCGCAGAAGTGCTAAAAGCAGTACTTTTGCGTGAACGACGCATTATATTTCAAAACCTCGAATATTTCCTATATATCTTCCATAAATAGAGAGATGACAGTGTGTTCTAAACTGAGTACATATAGCAGAGACGTTTCTTTTCATTTTGCGAACTAAAATGGAGTAAAACGGAAATGTTTATTTATGAAAGACTTAGAGAAACCAAAGTTAAAGAAAGCTGGGACTCAAAATATGATGTTGAACCCTAACAGACTGTCGTGATGTACATATCACAGATATGTATCTTATACATATATCTGTACAGATAATTGTATTGCAAAATGTTGTTGTGAACTGTGATCTCCTGAATTAAAAAAACGGTTTCCCTAACCCGCCATATTTCGCGTTGTCAGTCAGTAACCAAACCTACCACCTCGGTTGTCACAGAGGGGGGATTGAATCAATGCATATTCTGTTTAAACTAGACATTTCCTCACAGAACACCTTTGACAGATGCCACGTAACAACATCTTACCTGAAAGGTCCACCGAGCCGATAGAAAGTCTCCGTTAAACTCGTTTTGGCAAACCAAAACAATGCAATATAACGTAAATCTCCAACACAACGTAAATATACAAATAGTCCTATATTTCTAATCACACCGCAGCGTTCACTGCTACTTCAAGCTTAACAGTCTGTCCTTAGCAACGGAAACAAAGGATAGACTGTTACAGGATATCGTAGTCCACAATAATAAAAAAAGAAATTTAGTTTTTGAGAGCGGTCTGTGGAATCTGTTGCTATCTCTGTGTACGATTTACTCCCCTTCTTTGGAAAATGGCGGCTACGGAACGTCGTTCTACGGGGTTTACGGGGCGGTGGTGAAGGGCGTCGAGCCCAGCACGCATGCGCACGAGGAACCGGAGAAGGACTTTGGCATTGGCATTTCGATTTTGGCTGTAGTGGCAGCGCGCTGAAGAAACTTTCCACCATGATTAGCGTAAAATGGTGCTGCTTTGTGGTTCGAGGTGAAGCCGTGTATTAGTGTTAACGTAAAAGCGCGTGCAAACGATTATTTATTTATTTATTTTTGTTTTCGGAGTAATGTTGCTGTGGTTCTGTATTTGATCCTATAAAATGGCGCATTTTTTCCAGTCAAAAAAAGAGACAAACATTGCGTGTTTGATGTGTTTCTGTGAGTTACTTCCTTCTCGACTAGCCCATTGGTTGCGGTGCACCCTCTTCCCCTCAGATTGGCTATTAATGACGTTATCCCCACTGCATGCAGGTGGAGCCTAGCGCAAGATCAATTCCATTAGGATGGTGTTAATGTGTGTGGGCGCCATTATGAGACACAGTTGGGCGTTGTGATGTGAGGGAATCCTGTCGGCTGAATTTGATTAGTAGCTCTCGGGAAAGACTAACCTCCTGAACAAATCTACTTTTAGACCACCATACAACCCAACGAAAAGCTAATATAATGCCAGTAGGTATTCGTGTCTTTAAAGCTGCGTCAAAACAAGATGGCGACAGTTATCTTGTTTATCACAGGTTAACCCTACGCGATTGATAATTCACGTGATCAGGGTAAATTCCTCTGCTGCATAATAAGGTTGGCGTCTTCGTGGTAATTTCCATGACACTTTAAAAATATATATATAAAAAATGTTTTTGAAACATTTGAGATCGGAATGTTGTTCGGCAGTTCTGAAACCTGTGAGATGGTTTCAACGTTCGGGTCTGTCGACAGCAGCACTACTTTTGCTGGACCTAATTTGCCATTCTAAGCAGTGACCCCACCCTATTAATATGTGCAAATTTATGGAGGTTTCCTGTTTCTGTAGTGCAGCTATTTTTAATGTTCGTTTTGAATCGATGCTCTCGAAATAGATGCATTGAAATCTAGGTTTTTGTCTCGAATAGTTTGTTTAGTTCGGCGTTTTCTAGAGCGTTTCGAGTTTTTTTTGTGTGTTCCCGGCAATCTCCGAATTGTGATTCTTTTTTCGAAAGACAGTAATCTTGTGTCGACTAAACAGCAAAATATGTTTATGTAGCTGATTTTTGTATTTTAATTTCTAAGTATTTAAGAGTTCTATTTTGAACCACTAATTCCATGTTTTTGTGTTAAGTAGGCCTATTTAATATGTTGCTTTAATTTGGAAAGGTCATTAACCTTGAAGTGTTAACTCCTTGTTCAAATGCTGCTCTACTGAATGTTTCCAACATTTGCTGTTTTTTTCCTTAGTTGCTTAAATTAGTGTATCATCTCTGAAAAATAATGACAGGCAGATCTTGTTTAAAAACTTTAGTTCATGTAAAGCTAAATTACAGGGTACCTAAACAATTGTTAGTAAACGAGATGAAAGGTAGTAAACTCGGAGGAGGTGAATCCATTTTAGTATTTGGAGTATTTTTGTGACTTGCACTTAACTGAAATGAGAAAATCGGCTAATTTGTAAGTGTTATTATACAGGGATCGGTGGAATTTCAAGTGTAAACTACATAATGTTTTACTAGCTCAGTGGGTTAGATTGCATGTTTTGGAGGTGAATAGGTTAGTCCTGATGCAAAATTCTAATAGAAAACATAATTCATTCCTTTGTATCAGCAGATACTGAGAGACCTGTTCAGAATTGCCAATAGCCATCCTTTTTTTAAAAAGCTTTATATATGTTAATGCTGCATAATTATAAATAGTTGAATGTTTCCTTTAGGTTTGAAGCTCCTGATGTTAATAACTGCTAGCTTTTATTGCCCAATGCCTGTTGTACATTCAAAACTTTTAAGTCCATATGAAAATTCTCCCTCCTCTATGACGTTGTGGGCATCACGGAGTCGTGGTTGAAAGAAAACCATAGTTGGGAGCTTAACATCAAAGGATGTATTTGTATCAGAAGGACAGGCAGGAAAGCATATGTGGTGGTGACTCAGGTAAGGGATAGAATCTGTGGTAAGAGAAACTGCAAGGGTTAAAAAGCCATTATGGGAATCACATATAGGCCTCCAGATAGTAGCCAAGATGGGGGGTTGAGCTTGAAAAGGCATGTAATAAGGGTAATGACACAATTGTAATGGAATTCAATATACAAGGAGATTGGGAAAATCAGTTGGTGTCAGATTGCAAAAGAAGGAATTTATTGAATACCTATGAGAAGACTTTTTGGAGCAGCTTGTGCTTGAGCCTACTCAGGGAAAGGCTGTCTTAGATTGGATGTTGTGTAATAGCCCAGATCTTGGGGAACTTAATGTAAAGAAACCCTTAGCCGGCAGTGATCATAATATGATTGAATTTGTGCTCCCTCTCAAACTGCAGAAGCATAAGTGACTTGCATCAGTGTCACAGTGGAATAAGAGGCTTGAGGGAGGAACTTCCCAGGTGGATTATAGGAGGATACTAGCAGGGATGACGGCAGAGCAGAGATGGCTGAAGTTTCTGGGAATAGTTCACAAAGTGCAGGATAGATACTTCCCACAGAAGAAGTTGATCTCAAATGGCAGGGGTTGGCACAGTAGCTGACAAGGGAAGTTAAGGACAGGGAAAGGGCATGTAATGTAGCAAAATTGAGTGCAAACTTGGAAACTTTTAAAATCCAACAAAAGGCAACTAAAAAAGCTGTAAGAAGGCAAAAGATGAAATGAGGGCGGACTAGCTAGTAATATAAAGCAGGATACTGAAAGTTTTTTTTCCAGTTATATAAAGAGTAAAAGAAAGGTGAGAGTTCATAGAAACTCTAGAAAATAGAGATGCCACTAGGAACCACTGGAAAATGATGCGGGCGAGGTAGTAAGGGCAGAAAGGAAATGGCAGATGAACTTAGTGGGTAATTTGCATCAGTCTTTACTTTTGAAGACATTAGCAGTGTGCTGGAGGTCCGTGAATGTCAGAGCAGAAGTGTTTGCCATTACTATTAAAATGGAAAAAGTGCTATGCAAACTCAAAGGTCTTAATGTGGCGAAGTCACCTGAACCAGATGAACTACATCCCAGAGTCCTGAGAGAGGTTGCTGAAGAGATAACAGGTGTGTTGGTTAGGATATTACAAGTGGCATTTAATTCTGGCATGGTCTCACAGGACTGGAAGATTGCTAATGTTGCTCCACTCTTTAAGAAGGGAGGGGGTTAAAAGAAAGGAAATTATAGTTCTGTCAGCCTAATCTCAATGGTTGGTAAAGTGTTGGAGTCTAATATTAAGGATGAGGTTTCAGGATATTTAGAGACTAGTGATAAGGTAAGTCAAAGTCAGCATGAGTGAATCTGCAGATGCTGGAAATAAATAAAAACACAAAATGTTTCTCCTGATGAAGGGTTTCGGCCTGAAACGTCGTCACTACCTCCTCCCATAGATGCTTTCTGGCCTGCTGAGTTCTGCCAGCATTGTGTTTTTATTTAAGTCAAAGTCAGCATGGTTTCTGCAAAGGAAAATCTTGCCTGACAAATCCTGTTGGAATTCAAGGAAGTAACTTACAGGGTGGATAAAGGAGAGGCAGTGGATGCCATTTACTTAGATTGTCAGAAGGCATTTGATGAGGTGCCACACATAAGAGGTTGTTTTACAGAAAATATACTGGCATGGTTAAAGACAAAAGACAACAAGTGGGTATAAAAGCCTTTTCTGGTTGGCTGCCAGTGATTAATAGTGTTCCTCAGGGAGTCAGTATTGGGACTGCTACTTTTCGTATTGTTTGTTAATGATTTGGATAATGGAATTGATGGCTTTGTGGCAAAGTTTGCAGATGATACAAAGAGGAGTAGGTAGTGCTGAGGCAGCTCTGCGATTACAGCGGGATTTGGGCAAATCGGAAGAATGGGCAGGAAGGTGTTGGGAAATGTATAATAATGCATTTTGGTAAAAGGAACAATGGTGCAGACTATTATCTAATTGGGGAGAAAAGGTGCAGAGAGACTTGAGTCCTTGTTCAAGATTCCCAGAAGGTTAATTTACAGGTTGAGTCTCTTAAATGCTAACATTGTATTTGCCTTTATTTCAAGGGGAATAGAATGTATAAGCAAGGAGATAATGCTGAGGCTTTATAAGACACTAGTTAGGCCGCACTTGGAGTATTGACAACAGATTTGGGCCCCATATCTCAAAGGATGTCATTGGAGAGGGTCTAGAGGAGGTTCACGAGGATGATTCTGGGAATGAAGGTGTTAACATTGGGAGCATTTGGCAGTTTTGGGAATCTCATTGAAACCTTCCAAATGTTGAAAGGACTAGATAGATGGGTGTGGAGAGGCTGTTTCCTATGATGGGGTTATCCAGAACTAGAGGGCACAGCCTCAGAATTGAAGGATGACCTTTTTAGAATGGAGGTAAGGAGGAATTTTTTTTTTATCCAGAGTGGTCAATCTGTGGAATGCTTTGCCACAGACTCGGGTGGAAGCCAGGTCTGTGTATGTAGTTAAGGTGGAGGTTGATGCATTTCTTTTCTGTCAGGGCATCAAAGGATATTGTGAAGGCAGGTGTATGGGATTGGGTGGGATGTGGGTTTGGCTATGATGGAATGGCAGAGCAGACTCTGGGCTGGCTGGCCTAATTCTTTTCCAATGTCTTATTGTCTTGAGGCATTGAGTGCTCCTTGCTTTAGTCTGTATAGCCTAGTCTATCATGAGGACTCCGTGATGTCTTGAATGCCACTTTTGAATTGCCTCAGTAGTTCAATTCAGATTTGGAACTTATTTTTCCCTTTGTGAATTTAAAGGATCCTTGATGTGATCTCTCCAGAAATCTTATCCTGTGAAAAGTTTCGAGTGGGGACTTGTTTCACGAGTCTTGTTAGGCCATTAGAACCAATTGAGCTTCAGCCTCATGCCATGGATGGTTGCCATTGTTCTACTTATTATGTAGTCAACATTTCAGATCTTTCAAAATCTCATCAAATCTGAGAGTGGGGTGAAAAGAATCATGCTCTTGGATTGGTAAAGTTTCAAGAACCTGCAAGATTCATGTTGTTCAAGGCATAGATAGCAATTGTTCAATCTACTAGCCTACCCCTTAAACAATGTATGTGAGGAGCAATTTAATTGTCTTGAAGCTTTGGTAAGCACTTTCCAAAGTACAGAGCACTAGCTGTTTGGGATTACCCACCAATGTCATGTCATTGTTTATCTGTTCTGCCAATGAAAATGGAACATATTTTTGATACTAGAATGGTACGCAACACTGCATTGGAGTTGGGTATTCCTATTCTATCTGTGCCAACACGAGGAAATCTGCAGATGCTGGAAATTCAAACGACACACACAAAATGCTGGTGAAACACAGCAGACCAGGCAGCATCTATAAGGAGAAGCACTGTTGACATTTTGGGCCGATACCCTTCGTCAGGACTAACTGAAAGGAAAGATAGTAAGAGATTTGAAAGTAGTGGGGGGAGGTGGAAATGCGAAATGATAGAAGACTGGAGGGGGTGGGATGAAGCTAAGAGCTGGAAAGTTGATTGGCGAAAATGATACAGAGCTGGAGAAGGGGAAGGATCATGGGACGGGAGGCCTCGGGAGAAAGAAAGGGGGGGGCACCAGAGGGAGATGGAGAACAGGCAGGGTGATGGGCAAAGAGAGAGAGAAAAAAAACAACTAAATATGTCAGGGGTGGGGTAAGAAGGGGAGGAGGGGCATTAACGGAAGTTAGAGAAGTCAATGTTCATGCCATCAGGTTGGAGGCTACCCAGCCAGTATATAAGGTGTTGTTCCTCCAACCTCAGTGTGGATTCATCTTGACAGTAGAGGAGGCATGGGTTGGAGGAACAACACCTTATATACTGGCTGGGTAGCCTCCAACCTGATGGCATGAACATTGACTTCTCTAACTTCTGTTAATGCCCCTCCTCCTCTTCTTACCCCATCCCTGACAAATTTAGTTAGTTTTTTTCCTCTCTCTGCCCATCACCCTGCCTGTTCTCCATCTCCCTCTGGTGCTCCCCCCTCTCTTTCTCCCGAGGCCTCCCGTCCCATGATCCTTCCCCTTCTCCAGCTCTATCATTTTCGCCAATCACCTTTCCAGCTCTTAGCTTCATCCCACCCCCTCCAGTCTTCTATCATTTCACATTTCCCCCTCCCCCAACTACTTTCAAATCTCTTAGTATCTCTCCTTTCAGTTAGTCCTGACAAAGGGTCTCGGCCCAAAACGTCGACAGTGCTTCTCTTTATAGATGCTGCCTGGCCTGCTGTGTTCCACCAGCATTTTGTGTGTGCTATCTGTGTCATTTGCACTTTGCCCCAAGATTGTACTTTCTGATTTGGAGCAGTTGCCAAAAATTCCTGTCTTTTGAATCAAGGAAGGCTGACAGTCAGTGCGGTTTTCTTTTTTGATCTTGTCTATTATCTGTAAGATAGTGTCACATACAGTGTACTGGTTGCATTTTGAGCCCTGGGGTCAATGGGCATTTCTTTTACTGCAAGCTGGAAAACTAGCCTATTTATTCATGGTGTGGCCAACTTGAAGTTGGTGCTGTTCCTTCTGTTTTCTACTGGTAAAGAATATATACCTGCAGTTTTTGAATTGTCCTGCTCATTGCCTCTTGCTGGAGTTCAGAGGTATCGAGATGTGTACTTCATAAAAACAGTTGCATATGAGTGTGTCCCCATGAAGCCATGGATGAGCCAGACATCATCTACTGAGGGCCAAATCAATGGTATTCAGGTCTGTCATCGAAGTAAAATACACAAGGTCCAGGTATGATTCCCAGAAAGGCATCTCACAAGTGATAATTCTGGACCAAACCTAAATCATTGAAGAATTTTTGATAACTGTGACGGGGCTTGAATGCCATCACCTCTACAAAGTGAAACCAAGCAACATGGGTGACAACAAGGCTTTGCTCCCAAATGAGCTTTCCATGCTTACTTTGACCATCAAAGCATCAAAGAACTTTCACGGTTTCCCATAGTCCTTAATGGCCTATGATTTCAGTCTCTGAGAACAACATGAGAGCACTTTTCAAGAAGGTGAACACCCAGAAAACATCCTGCCATAATGGGGTACCTGTACCTGGCCAAGTACTAAAGACACATGCTGATCAACTGGCCAGAGTGTTCACTGACATCTTTTAACTTCTCACTTCAGTAGTCTGAGGTACTTCTGCTTCAAGCAGGTTTCAATTATGCCATTGCCCAGGTAGAACATGAGGATGTTAGGAGAATTCAGGGTGACTTGGATAGGCTGGGTGAGTGGGCAGATACTTGGCAGATGGCGTTTAATGTGAATAAGTGTGAGGTTATCCACTTTGGGAGTAAGAACAGGAAGGCAGATTATTATCTGAACGGTGTAGAGTTAGGTAAGGGAGAAATACAAAGAGATCTAGGAGTCCTTGTTCATCAGTCACTGAAGGTGAATGAGCAAGCGCAGCAGGCAGTGAAGAAGGCTAATGGAATGTTGGCCTTTATTACAATGGGAATTGGGTACAAGAGCAAGGAAATCTTCTTGCATTTGTACAGAGCCCAGGTGAGACCACACCTGGAATATTGTGTACAGTTTTGGTCTCCAGGGTTAAGGAAGGACATCCTGGCTGTAGAGGAAGCGCAGCGTAGATTCACGAGGTTAATTCCTGGGATGTCTGGACTGTCTTACGCAGAGAGGTTAGAGAGACTGGGCTTGTACATGCTGGAATTAAGGAGATTGAGAGGGGATCTGATTGCAACATATAAGATTATTAAGGGATTGGACAAGATAGAGGCAGGAAATATGTTCCAGATGCTGGGAGAGTCCAGTACCAGAGGGCATGGTTTGAGAATAAGGGGTAGGTCATTTAGGACAGAGTTAAGGAAAAATTTCTACTCCCAGAGAGTTGTGGGGGTCTGGAATGCACTGCCTTGGAAGGTAGTGGAGGCCAATTCTCTGGATGCTTTCAAGAAGGAGCTAGATAGGTATCTTATAGATAGGGGAATCAAGAGATATGGGGACAAGGCAGGAACCGGGTATTGATAGTAGATCTCAAAATGGCGGTGCAGGCTCGAAGGGCTGAATGGTCTACTTCTGCACCTATTGTCTATAACGTGATAACCTGACTCAATGACTATCATTCAGAAGTATTTTGCATCCAGTGTGGCCTGCTTTGAGAACTTGGTGATGAAACACATCAACTGCTGCTTGACAAGTTGGATCTACTCCAATTTGTCTACTGTCAGAACAGGTCAATGGAGATGGAATTTCATTGGCTCTTCACTCAAATACGGAACATGTATACATCTTTGCTGTCCACATCTATCAACTCATCAACTACAGCTCAGCATTCAATGTTATCATCCCCTCAAAACTAATCAGTAAGCATCAAGAGCAAGGCCTTAATATCTTGTGCAATTCGATCTCTAATTTCCTAACTTACTAACCCCAGACTGGCAAAAACATAACTTTCACCATCTCCATCAGCACAGGTGCACCACAGGGCTGTGTGCTTTACCCCCTGCTCTACTTTTGCTTATGAATGTGAGGCCAAGCACAACTCCAAGGCCATATTCACATTTGTTGTTGACACCAGAATCATTGGCCGAAACAGCATATAAGAGAGAGATTGAAAATCTGGTTATGGTGCCACAACAATAACCTTTCAATATCAGCAAGACTAAGGAGCTGATTATTGACTTTAGGAGGTGGAAGCCAGAGGTCAGAATCATTATCACTGGCATATTTCGAGAAATTTGTTAAACTTGGCAGCAGCAGTTCAATGCAGTACATAATATAGAAGAACGAATAAATAAATCAATTACAATATACATGTATTGGATAGATTAGAAATCATAATATATAAAATGTGAGGTAGGGTTCAATGAATGCTGTTCCTGAATCATTGAGTTTGTGCCTTCAGGTTTTTGATGATGGTAACAGTGGGAAAAGGGCATTCCCTGGATGCTGGAGCTCCTTAATAATGGACACTGCCTTTCTAGGACGCTACTCCTTGAAAATGTCCTGGGTATTTTGTAGGCTCGTACCTAAGATGGAGCTGACTAAATTTACAACCCTCTGCTGCAGCTTTTGGTCCTGTGCAGTAACCCCTCCATACCAGATAGTGGTGCAGCCTGCCAGAATGCTCTCCATGAACTCCTATAGAAGTTTTTGAGTGCATTGGTTGACATGCCAAATCTCTTCAACTCCTAGTTAAGTATAGTCACTACCTTGCCTTTTTAACTGCATCAATATGTTGGGACCAGTTTAGATCCTCCAATCTTGACATCCGGGAACTTGAAGCTGGACACTCTCCACTTCAGATCCCTCTGAAGATTGTTAGGTGTTCCTTCATCTTGCCCTTTCTGAAGTCCACAAACAGTTCTTTCATCTTACTGGCATTGAGTGCCAGGTTGTTGCTATGACACCACTCCACTAGTTGGCATACCTCACTCCTGTATGCCCTCTCGTTACCACCTGAGATTCTGCCAACAGTGGTGGTGGTATCATCAGATTTATAGATGGTATTTGAGCTATGCCTAACCACACAGTTATGTGTATATAGAAAGTAGAGCAGTGGGCTAAGCACACACCCTGAGGTGCACCGGTGTTGATCATTAGTGAGGAAATGTCACCAATCCCCACAGATTGAGGTCTTCCGGTTAGGAAGTTGAGGATCCAATTGCAGAGGGAGGTACAGAGGCCCAGGTTTGCCAATTTCTCAGTCAGGATTGTAGGTATGATGGTATTAAATGCTGAGCGATAGTTGATGAACAGTATCCTGACGTAGGTGTTTGTATGGTCCATATCATCTAAAGTAGTGGTCACCAGCCTTTTTAAGCTGAAGATCCCTTACCTCGGCCTTAGTGAAAGGCAAGATCGACCCCAGATCGATTAGTTACACGCGTACACACCGGGGCAGAAAAGACTGGAAGTAAAACCCCACAACCCGGAAGTAGAAATAATGTATAAACACCAGGGGTACCCGCCCTTTATTGCACTGCGGACGGGTTTAATATTGACAATATTCTTGCAGACTGGCTGACTGCAGTGGGGGTGGGGGGTTTGTTAAACACGACGGGAATACCGCAATACTCGAAGTAGGTTCCTTATGTCCAGTCTATTCCGCAACTTAGTTTTTGCAGCGCTGGGCACTTAGTTTCTGTCCGGCTTGCTCATGTTTTTTTCTGCTGCAAAAACTCAACGGGTTTGTCTTTAAGTGCAGGGTGCTTGGACTCAGGGTACCGAAGCAGTTTTGAGTGCTTCATTGCCTCATTAGACAGCCCCCTGGGCCCGAACTCCAGCTCCCTGCCCACCAGACACCTTGGCCAGGTGCAACTGTTCCTGTGCCGGGGCCAGGGCCGTCACAGTCTGGTGAGAGCTACCAATCGAGTGAGGAGTGCAACAGGACGCCCCCCCCCCCCCGGGGTAGGAATCTATCAGCCGACAAAAGTTTGGCTGGAGGGATGACTCAGTCGATCGCAGCGAGGTAGCTGCTCTGCTACTTACAAAACCCTGAGCCTGAATTAGGTCGTCTGCAAATATTTAGCACTAGGTTCCCACAAACATTTGGTGTGTTAAACAGGTTCAGCGGCAGCATCAATCTGTCCACGCTCCAGACCAGTAGAAACGGCGCTTCCCGCCAGCCGCCTGAGGCCAACCTGTGATCCCTGGCAAGAGGGTATCACTGCGTTTAGGTGACCGATGACCTCGCATGCGTTCAAGTTCAACAGTAGGTGTGCCAGAATGAGGAAAGGTGCAGCTGATTAATCATTTCCTTGCGTTTGTGGTTGGGGACCACTCTACACTGTGTAGAGCGGGGGAGCTACACGCATGTGCACTGGGCAGAAAGAATGGAACTAAAACCCCACAACCAGGAAACAATCTCACAACAGTATTTGTGTATTTCTTTTTCTTTTTTTGGGATCTACTGGCAAAGTCTCAAAGATCAACTGGTCGATCGCAATTGATGGGTTGGTGACCACTAGGCTAAAATCATGTGAAGAGCCATTCAGATTTCACCTGTAGCTGACCTATTGTGATAGGCAAATTACAATGGGTCCAGGTCCTTGCTAAGGCAGGAGTTCAGTCTAGTCATGACCAACCTCTCAAAGTATTCTGAGCTAGTCCTCATTTGGAGAGAATCAACAACTTTAAATTTCTCTGTTAACACCTCAGGATCTATCCTGGGCCTGCAAGTAAGTGCTGTTACAAAGAGAGGATGGCAGCTCTACTTAAGAGTTTGTGAAAATTGGCATAGCACCTAACGGACAAACTTCTGTAGATGCACTGCAGAGAGTATATTGACTGGTTACATCATTGCCTGGTATGGAAACAGCAAAGCCCTTGAACAGAAACGCTTACGAAAGTAGCGGGTATGGCACATTCCATGGGTACAGTCCACCCCAGCATTGAGCACATTTATACGGAGCACTGTTGCAGGAAATCGGCATCCATCAAGGACCCCACCATTCAGACCATGCTCTTTTTGCCACTGCCATCAGGAGGCAGATACAGGAGCCGCAGGACTCACACCATTAAGTTCAGGAACAGTTGTTACCCCTCAACTTTCAGGCTCTTGAACCAGAGGGGCAACTTCATTTGCCCCATCACTGAACTGTTCCTACAATCGATGTCCCTTTCAGGAACTTGGCTTACGTTCTCTACTGCTTATTATTAATACTTTTTATCTTGTGTTTTGTGCACTCTGTCCTGTTGGGTGTAGGGTTTCTTGGATTTACTATATATGCCCACAAGAAAACTAATCTTGGAGACAAGTACTTTGATCATTTATTTTGAACATTGCTATGGAGAAGTGGAGTGTAGAAAAATAACGAATAGAAAAATGAGTGAAGAGTGGGAATGGATCTTTTGTGCTGATTTAAAGTGGTCATTCTGGTACAGCAAACAGGAAATTAAATGGTATGTATTTGGGCTAGAGTGCAGGGATGAGATCTTGGCAATTTCAGCCTTTTAATGGAGGAGCAATTATTCTTTGATTTTTGTGTAGTTTAGATATAATTGTGGATGAAGGGCTTTTGTCAACAAAGTTCAGTAGATAAAATCTAGTTTGTATTTTGGTAATTAAAGTTTAGTATTTTGGGTACAATCTTGTTGAAATGCACAAGATTCTGAAAGAGTGACTGTTAAGCCATGACCCTGTTGAATGGCAGTAAAGACACAAAGCCCAACCACTTGCATCCAAGAGAATTTTTAAAATCATTATAGATAATCCAACTAGAAGGAGGTTCCATATTGGACCTAGTATTCAAAAATGAACCTAGCCAGGTGATCTTTCAGTGGGAGAGCATTTAGGAAGCAGTGACTATAGCTCCTTAAGATAGCTATGAATAAATATAGATCTTGCCAGAATATTGAATTAGGATGGGCAAATTAGAAGAATATTAGCAACTAAGTAGTAGTAATTGGAAAGAGCTTTTTTCTTTTCCACATCTTGCATGTGGGTGATATTTAAAAAAAATTTCTGCACGGAATACAGGACAATGAGGAAGGGCAGAGTTAGTCAAGTTTATGGTCATGCACAGATGTGATGGAAAACTAACTTGCAGCAGCATCAGACACACAGCCTCGTATACAGCATATACACAAGTGAAAGCAAATAAGCCTAAATTAATCATAAACAAGAAAATATGCAGGTGCTAGAAATCCAAGCAGTGCAAAAGTTGGAGGAACTCAGCAGGCCAGGCAGCATCTATGAAAAAGTCTTGTCCCAAAATGTTGACTCTACTCTTTTTTTTCCCCATAGATGCTACCTGGCCTGCTGAGTACCTCCAGCATTTTGTGTTGCAAGCCTAAATTAAGCAATTTTTACTAGGTATGTGGGGAGGGGCAGGCACATAGAATAAAAGGCTGTTTTAGTGGTCCATGTTGCTAATCTCTGATTCAGGAATGGAATGGTTGAAGGAAGTATTTGTGGTGTTGAACTTGGAGCATCTGTATATCCTGCTTGGTGGTAGTCGTGAAAAGATGCCCTTGTAAGAGAATCTTGTATGTTCAGAAAAGGAAAGTGTTTTGTAAATTCTGATCCTTTGGGTCAAGGTCATAGAGCAATACTGCACTGATAAAGGCCCTTTGGTCCAACAAGTCTATGCTAACCATAGTGCCAACCCTGCTAGTTAAAGCTTCCTGTATTCTGCCCATATCCCTCTAAACCCTGACTCTCCATTTACCTTCTTAAACAATACAATTATACCTGTCCTAGCCACTTTGGCAGTGTATTCAATGTACTCACCACTCTTCTTTAGGAAGTGGCGGGGGGGTGGTGTTGCCCCTTTTCCCACCAAAGTTCCTTGTAAATCTTTCCCCCAACCTTAAACCTATACCCCCTTGTTTTGGATTCCCCTACTGTGGGGAAAGGGCTTGCTCTCCACTTTTATCTATGTATCGCATAACATTAACATCCCTTATATTTAAGGGAGGACTTAGTATGAATAAAGCAGTGGCTGACTGGTAGGAGGCAAAGAATAGAAATGAAGGGAACCTTTTCTATTTGGCTGACGGTGACTAGTGGTGTTCCACAGTGCTCTGTTTAGTGACCAATTCTCTTTACATTATATGTTGATGATTTGAATGATGGAATTGATGGCTTTGTTGCAAAGTTTGCAGATGACCCCAGGATAGGTGGAGAGACTGGTAGTTTTGAGGAAGTAGAGGGGCTACAGAAGGATTTATAATGATTTGGAGAATCAGAAAAGAAATGGCAGATGGAATATGGCATTGGTAGTGTATGGTCATGCACTTTGGTAGAAGAAATGAAAGGGTTGACTATTTTCTAAGTGGAGAAAAAATACAAACTGAGTTGCAAAGGGACTAGGGAGTCCTTGTACATGAATCAGCAAAGGCTGATTTGCAGGTTGAGTCTGTGGTGAAGAAACCAAATGATTGACTAAAATATAAAAGCAAGGGCTTTTATAAACACTGATGAGGCCTCACTTGGAGTATTGTGAGCAGTTTTGGGCCCCTTATCCTAGAAAGGATGTGCTGGAACTGGAGAGGGTTCAAAGCAGGTTCACAAAAATAATTTCAGGTTTGAACAGCTTGCCATATGAAGTGTTTGGCTCTGAGCCTGTACTCACTAAAATTCAGAAAAATGAAGGGTGACCTAATTGAAACGTATTAAATGATAAAAGGCTTTCATAGAGTAATGTGGGAGTGTCTCAAACCATGGAAAACAGCCTCAGAATAGAGGGGCATCATATTAGAACAGAAGTGAGGGATTTCTTTGGACAGTGGTGAATCTGAAATTTTTTGCCACAGTCAGTTGTGGAGGCCAAGTCTGTATGCATATTTAAAGTAGAGGTTGATAGATTCTTAACTGGTCAGGGCATAAAGGGATACAGGGAGGGGGCATGATATTGGGACTGAGAAGGAAAGTGATGAAGTGGCGGAGCAGACTCTGGGCCAAATGGCCTAACTCTGTTCCTATGTCTTGTAGTCATGTGGTCTTAAATAGTTTTACAAAATTGCCCATCATCCTTTTACGTTTTGAGGAATAAAGATCTAACCTCACCAATCTCTCCCTGTAATTTCGGCCCTCTGGACCTAGCAACATCCTCAAATCTTTTCTGTGCTCTTTCCCATTTAACTATGTCTTTCCTACAACAGGGCAACCATATCTCAGTGTGTATGAATACACAGTACTTGAAGTCTGGTTGATCAGTCATTTGTACAACTGCACACAATGTTCTGACTCCCATACCTAATGCCTTGATGGTCAGCATGCAAAACATGTTACAATAGATGGTGAAGGAAGGATGATGTAACCAAGGGAAATTAAAGATGGCATAAACACAAACATGTATGCATATAGCAAAAATTAGTGGGAAGATAAAGAACTGGTAAGATTTTTAAAAACCAACAGAAGATGCCTAAAGCTAGCTAATAATATAAGATGCCAAAAGTTTTTCAGATGAGGTGAGAGTATTGCACCACTGGAAAATGATGCTGGGAGACAGTAATGGCGGATGAACTTAGTTATTATGCATCAGTCTTGTCTGTGGTAGACACTAGCAATGTGCCAGAAATTTGAGAGTGTCGGAACAAATGAGTATAGTTGCCATTACAGGTTGAGTACACTTTATCTCAAATTCCAAAATTTTATAGATACTGACATGACATAACAAAAGGAAAATTCCAGAAGGCTCTGGGAAGGTTCTCAGGCAGTGCACAGGTCTCTATGCAACAGTTCTGAGAAGTGACCTCATATGTAATGAACAGAAAATAATGAAAAATAAAAAAAATATACTAAGCCAAAAAATGAACGTCCCTTATCATTTTGAGAGTCAATTTGTCAGTGTTGGAGTGAACATGGGCTGCTTATCATGAAACAAGTAAAGATCTATCATGAACTGAAAATTGAAGGTAATTGTGAATATTTAGCAGGCTGGTACAGAAATTTAAGAAGGCACTGCATTAAATTTTAAATCCTCTGCTAATCACAAAGCAGCAGAGAAGTTCATTGAGTTTGCTGAGATCTTCACTGATGAAATGTAGCACCAGAACAAATCTATAATACCAGCTGGGTTTTTTCCAATACACCTTGCATAAAACCTTAAAGTAAAATAGTTTTCGGTAACCTTTTAATCAAACCACAGCATCGTAGGTGGAGGCTGAAAGCCTGCTGTTGGTTGGTCAATAGCTGATTCAGGTATTCTCCCAATGCTGTTTTTGTTGCCCTGCACACACATTTTCTTTATGTTGATAGTATATCATTTTTTTCTGTTAAGTATATATGGTGAACAGGTATAAGACAGATTGCTAGAATGATGGTGATCCCAAGCTATCTCGTATTCCAAAATCCAAAACACTCATGCCCCCAAGCATTTTGAATAAGGGGGGCTCAACCTGTATTAAGGAGAGGTACTTAGGAAGATGAAAGGTGAGAAGGTAGATTGGTCACCTGGATCATATTAACTACACACCAGGTTTCTGAGAGGGGTAGCTGAGAGATTGTAGAGGCATTAGTAATCTTTCTAGAGTTACTAGATTCTGGAATGGTTTGTCAAGAATCAATGGATGCTGGAAAAATGCAAATGTCACTCTTTAAAAAGGGAAGGAGGCAGAAGGAAGGAAATTGTAGGCCAGTCAGACTGACATCAGTAGTTGATAAAATTCCATTTATTTGAGGATGAGGTTTCATGATAAAACAGGGCAAAGTCAACATTATGCATTTTTAAAAGGGGAAATATTGCCTGACAAATATTGGAACTATGACTCTCCTTTGTTTATCCTGCTTGTTATTTCTTCCATGGATGTTTACTTGTCTTTCAGAAGGCCTTAGACAAGGTAACACACATGAGGTTGAAGATGGGAGCCCACAATTGGCTGGCTGGTAGGAGACAGTGGGAATAAGGAGGCCCTTTTCTGGTTTACTCCTGGTGGCTATCAGTGTTCTGTAGTGGTCGATCTTGGGACCACCTTTTTTCAGGGTGTATCAATGAGTTGGATGATGGAATTGATGATTTGTGGCCAGGTTTGCATATGATGCAAAAATAGGTGGCAAAGCAGTTAGTGTTGAGGAAGCAGGGAGGATTTGGATTGGGAGAATCTTTAAAGAAGGGAAGTGTATGTCATGCTCTTTGATAGTAGGAATACTATAGATTACTATTCTCTAAACAAGGAGAAAATTTTAAAAATCAGAAATGCAGAGACGTAAGTTCTTGTGCAAGATTCCCTAAAAGTTAACTTTAAGGTTGAGGTGTGGTAAGGAAGGCAAATACAATGGTACTATTAATTTTGAAAGGACTAAGATGTAATGCTGATGCTTTATGAGGCATTGGTCAGACCGCACTTGGAGTTTTGGGCCCCTTGTCTAAAAGGATGGGAATTATCCTAGGAATGAAAGGGTTAATGTGTTGGCTCTGGGCCTGGACTCACTGAATTTAGAATGGAGAGAGATCTCATTGAAACCTATCAAATATTGAAAGGCCTAAATAGAGTGGATGTGGAGAGGACATTTCCTATAGTGGGTGAGTTTAGAACTGGGGGCATAGCCTCAGACTGGAGGAATGTCCATTTAGAACAGATGAGGGGGAATTTCCTCAGCTAGCAGGTAGTGAACCTGGAATTCATTCCCCCAGACAACTGTAGACGCCAAGTCATTGTGACTTGATTAATCACGGTGTCAACAGTAACAGGAAAAGCCTGAGAATGGGGGTTGAGAGGAAAAAAAATCGGCCATGATGGAATGGCTGAGCAGACTCAATGGGCTGAATGACCTTATTCTGCTCCTTTATCTTGCGGTCTTGTATTTTTCAACACTGGTGATGTTTTCAGTGGATTATGCACTTGTACTCCTAGATCCTCTGTTTTAGAACACTCCTTAGTTCCTTGTATTTATAGATGCTGGTTTGACTTTCCAAAGTGAATCATCTCACACTGGTCTGTATTGAAATGCTTTTTTTTGCAACTTCTCTAATTAAATCCCCCTGTAGTCTACAGTAATCTACTATTAATGAATAATTTTGTCATATGGCAACTTGCTGATTGAGTCTTGTGCAATCCCATCCAAATAATTTTAAAAAATAACACTTTTGGCACACCATAGTCATAGGCCTCCATCCTAAGAAGCAGCCTTCAACCATCAACCTTTGCATCTAAATCCTGAGCCAGTTTTGAATTTCCCCCTAACTAGCTCCCTGGATACAATAAGACCTATCCTTCTAAACCAGAACTTCAAGATACTGCATGGTAGGTAGGATCTTGTTGGAAGGGCTTGCTGAAGTCCAAACAGATTTCATCTACTATCCTATCTTCATCTCTTCAAACAGCTCTAAATGATTCATCAAGCTTGACTTCCCATGCACAAAGTCGTACTGACTCCTAATCAGACTGTCCAAATGCCAGTAGATCAGGGCTTCTTAATCTGAAGTCCACAGACCCCTGAATGGTATTGGTCCATGGCATAAATACTGGGATCCCCTGCAGTACATCCTGTCCCTCAGAATTCCTTCAGTACTCTCTCCAACATTGATGTCAGGATGAACAGCCTGTAGTTCCTTGGCTTGTACTTCCTCCATTTGTGAAGCATTAGAAAAGAGCTCTAGGAGAATTGGGAGTCAGGAGGATTCATGAAATGTCATTGGCAAGTAAGACAAAAGATCCCAAGGCATTCTTCTATACCTGCGTCAAGGGCAAAAGGGAGCACAGGACTGAGGCAAAGCCCTCCCCACCAATGAATACATTTACATGGAAGCTCCCACATGAAAGCAGCATCCAGCATCAAAGACTTCCACTATCCAGGCCATGGTCCCTTCTGATTACCACCATTAGGAATGAGGTACAAAAGCCTTGGATACCACTAGATGTATACTAACTTACAACAAACAGGCTCCTGAACCAGTGTGGATAACTTCAATCAGCACTATTCTGAATTAATTGAGCTACAAACTTTCAAGGACTCTACAACTTTTGTCAGTTTTTTCATTTCCAAAGCTTGTCTTTTGCATAGTTGGTTGTTGGTCTGTCTGCATCTATAGTTTTTCTAAGTTCTATTTTCTTGTAAATTCCTGTAAGAAAATGAATCTCAAGGTAATATGTTAACATTGTACTTTATAATTTTACTTTTGTGTTTTGTGCTTGGAGTGGAAGACATGGGCAAGATGCAAATTGTGTACTTCATCTTTACCAAGGAGCAAGATGTGGAGTGTGTTAATATTCCAGGAACATATGACCTTACAAGAAAGGTAGTGTTGGATCTCTTAAAATGTTAAGGTGGATAAGTCTGAGCCTATTGGGATATTGAGAGAAGCAGAAGATGTGAATACTATGATCCAGATAGCTTTACTCAGGTCACCTCTTAACTGATTCAACAGCACATGGACTACATCAGAATTAGGTTTAATATCACAGGCATATGTCATGAAATTTGTTAACTTTATGCCAGCAGTACAATGAAAGTCTTGGTAAATATAAGGGGGGAACTGAATTACATTAAGTATGTACATGTATAAAAATATATGAAATAGTTAAAGTAGTGCAAAACAGTTTAAAAACTGAGATGTTCATGGGTTCAATGTCCATTTCGAAATTAGGTTGTAGAGGGGAAAGAAGCTGTTCGTGAATCATTGAGTGTGTGCCCTCAGGCTTCTGTACCTCCGTCCAAACAGTAACAGAGTGACAAGGGCGTGTCCAGGGTGGTGGGGAACCTTAATTATGGACAGTTTTCCTAAGGCAGCAGTCCTTGAAGATGTCTTTGATACTACAAAGGCTAGTACCCAACTTGATGCTGACTAATTAACAAGTTTTTGCAGCTTGCTTCAATCTTGTGCAGTAGTGCCCCCACTCTTACACCAGACAGTGATGCAGCCAGTCCAAATGCTCTCCATGGTACATTTGTAGAAGTTTGAGTGTTTTAGTTAACTAAATCTCCTCAAACTCCTAATAATATAATATAGCTGCATCAATATGCTATGTCTACTTTATGCCCTTGGAGATATTGACATCCAGGAACTTGAAATTACTCACTCTTCCCACTTCTAATCCCTCTGAGGATTGATTTGAGTTCCCTCAACATACCCTTTCTGAGGTATAATAGTTCTTTGCTTTTATTGACGTTGATTGTAAGGTTGTTGCTGCGACACCTTGCAACTAACTGGTACTCGTTCCTGTACGCACTCTTGTCACCATCTGAAATTCTGCCAGCAATGTTTGTATCATCAGCAAGTGTGTATATGGCATTTGAACTATGCCCTGTCACAGTCATGGGTGTAGAGAGTAGAGCAGTGGGCTGAGCACACATCCCTGTGGTGTACCAGTGTTAGTCACCGATGTGGAGATGTTATTTCCATTCTGCACAGATTGTGGTCTTCCAGTTATGAAGACGATGATCCAGTTGTAGAGGGAGATAATCGGGTCCAGGTTGTATAGCTTTTCAATTAGGACTGTAAGAATAATGGTCTTAAATGCTGAGCTATAGACAATAAACAGCATCCTGACATGGGTATTTGTATTGTCCAGGTGATCCAAGGTTGGGTAGAGAGCCATTGAGATAGTGCCTATTGTGGCGTTGGGCAAATTACATTATTATGTTCTGAATGTTATATTTTTCCTTTTGCAAATTGTTGTTTTGTCTGTCTTGGTGTGAATGTTTTTCATTGATCATACTTTACTGTGAAGGCCTGCAAGGTAGTAAATGGTGACATATGCATACTTTTATAATAAATTTACTTTGAGCTTAGAACTTTGTATATCTTTGTCCTCTACCCAAAAGTGACCTCCTAAAGGCCTGGCTGTTGGCAAATACACTTCTGTTCAAGAGGGAAATGGAGATAATCCTGGAAACTAGAGATTGGCAAGTCTATGGTTGGGAAGCTATTTGAGTGGATTATTGGACAGTATTTGGTTAAGACCTTTCATGGTAGGTTCGTCCAGAAGTTTAAGATACATGGGACAAAACAGTGATAATATGGAGTATGGGGTAATCTTGGGGTCTGAGTCCATACTTCTCAAAGTGGCTGCACTGTTTGATAAGGTGCGAAATGTTATATTTAATACTTTGCTAAAATTTGAATCTTGTATCTATTGGTTGATTAAGCATCGTTCATTTTAAATGATGTGTGTAAAATATATTAAGTGAGGTGTGCAAATACCAGTTGGTGAAATGACGACATGCAATTGAAGATGAAGTTATACCGGTATTTCAGGCACACTGCATATTCCTTTGAATTAGTTTAGCATTTTGAAGTTACAAAACAAAACAGTAAAGACATGGTTTTGCATACCCAGGTGTGCTTTAATCAAGGAATTGAGTTCAGAGATCTGTAAGATATGTTGCAGCTTTATAAAACTCTTGTCAAGGCACATTGGGAGTGTTGCATTTGGTCTGGTTGCCACGTAAGAATGATGTAGATGCTGTGGACAAAGTGCAGGAAGAGGTCTACCAGAATGCTATCTGGATTAGAGGGTATCAGCTATAGGGTGAGGTTGACAGCTGGCATTTTTTTCCCCCAGGGTAAAAATGTCTAACACTAGAGGCCATGTATTTCAGATGAGAGGTGCAGATTTAAAGGAAAAACGTAGGGCAAGTTTCTCATTGCTGCCATCGGGTAGAAAGGTCAAGTGCCTCAGGACTCACATCACCAGGTTCAAAAACAGTTACTACCCCTCAATCATCAGGCTCTTGAACAAAAGGGGATAACTACACTTCATGCTTGTCTTTGGTGCTGATTATCATAAGCATATTCCAGCAAGAAGGGAAACGAAGCCTTGGCTTCCAGTATGAGAGAGAATTTTCAGTCTTTAGCCCAAACATCTTTTCAAACAGGCCTCCAACATATGGTTATATGATTCATGGTTTTTAGGGTTAACATCCTTGATATTAAAAGCACTTATAGTTTCATTTGGAATTCCCTTTATGCTGCTAGGTCAATTCTGTTTTTCAATTCTGTTAATGCAAATTTAATCATTAAAGAATATTTTGATATGATGAAGAACTGAAAAGCTGCGCCATAGTGGGGCAAAGCTTTGGTCCAAGTAACTTTGGAACTATAATTAAAACAAATTGAACATTTATTATGTCAGCTGCACAGGACTTGCTCTGTCGTTAAAATTTCCTCATGAAACATTGAACTACTAGGCCTTCTGTTAATTCTGTTTATAGACTGGAACTCCTGTTGGTAAAGGATTTCCTCCCTGCCAAATGTTAACTGGTAACTGCCTGTTTTTTGTAAATCTTTGAACAGTGTTTATAGAGAACCATCTGCTGGAAAATGTGTGAATTGACATACCCATGTTTAAACTGTGGACATTGTCAAAGTCTCTAATGTGACCCAGTTTTCACAGATGGGGCAATTAAATGTGAGGTACTGAAAACATGGATTCTATTTTGGTTAATTAATATTACTTGTGTTAATGGCCCTACATCTCTATTCTGCTCCCAAGCAACAAACCAAATATTAAGCTTTCCTAATTGCTTGCTGTACCATAACATCAGCCTCTTGCAAATCCTACACTAGAATACCCAGATCCCTTTGCATCTTAGAACTTTACAAACTATTTGCAAAATCTTTGAAAAATCAATCTAAATCCTCTTTGTAGTTTCTGCTCACTCTTTAACTTCTTTCACTTCTGTAGTGTAATCAGGTTTGGCCCCTCCCAGTTTCCAGTATCTTCATCTGTCATTTATGTATATGAATTGTAAGATTTAAAAAAATGCCTGTAGCATGCTACTTGTTGGATCTTGCCATCCAAAGCTACTCAACACTGCTTATAGCTTTCTGTAGGTCAAATTTCTGCACACAGATTTACCTTCTATCCTGAGATTAACAACTGATACAGCAAATATTTTCTGTAAATCTTTGTCCACTGCTTTCTCATTTGCAACACAAAAATATTTTAAAAATTCCAATAAATGGGTCAAATGACTGGTTTCTGATTACTATGAAGTTTTCCTAGTGCCTATCTAAATGTATTCAATAAATATTTCCTTCATATAAGTTAACTGATTTTCCTGCTTTGTTTAATAAGAGAAAAATCTAATGCTTTCTCTGACTAGGGAATATTAAAAGAAACATAAATAAGCTATCCCACTTGCTTTTTTGTAACTTGATCTTTTCTGCAAAAGATCAAGCATCACTTGATCTTTTCTGCCAGAAGTTCAACATTAGCTTGTTTTCACTTGACTGTATATTTTCTATCTCTATCCAGATTTGCATTTACTTTTGGGATGTTACTGAGATGTAAAAATATACCTTATTCATCTTATTTACCAATCTGCAGACTACCTTTTGTCAAATTGCTTACAAATTCTCATTTCAACAATTTTTCTAAATATCAGCTAAAATGATTTTAATTCTAATCTTATTAATCTTTGCGGTACAGCATATAAAATAAAGTACATTGGCATCATCAGCTAACCCAAAACCCACAAGGGAAATGGAAGTCACTATTTTTCAGTCTTGAGGGATTACTAAGAAATTGATCTTTTGATGTGCCATCATCTTTTCAGTTTGCTACCTTTTTGACATTAGACACCGATAGTGGGTTTTTACCAATGCATCTTTCAAATATTTGCAAAAGCATTCATAAATGTTGATAGTTGGCATTTAGCTCACCAGATGGTTTCTTATGCACTTTTTTAAACTTGCCTGGGCTGTGTTCCAGAATTCCTAGTACTAGTCCCACACTCCATTAAAGCTCACCTGGTTCACTAAGAAATGTATTACCATGTAACAGTGTTCCCTCGCATCTTTTGCTACCTGCACACAAGGTTGTCACCCTCTACCTCATTGGCATGATTATGCACAATTACATTTCCTTTTCTGGTTTCTGATGCAGATGGTGTTGACTATGTGATGATTTGTTCACAGATCTTAGAGCTGGCTTATTTATACTGCTTTTATTGAAGAAATTATTGATTCGCTGCCTAATTCTAAAGAAGCAAAGGGCATGAAGTGCAAAAGAACTGCTAGTTCATTTAAAGCAGAATGGCTGAAACAGTAAATTGTACCAAAACCTCATGAAGTCGGGAATGTGCAGCTACGAGAAATAAATTTGAGTACAATACAGAAACTAGGAAATGAGAGAGATAAGACTTGTTATTTTATTTCTTTTAAGCAATAAACAGCAAACTAGACGGTAGTTTATTATCCTTGGAATAACTTCAGGTTTACTTCCGCTTAGAAATTCAGTGCGCGAGTGTTGTCATTGGGCAAAAAATTGCACAGCAAGATTTTTGCGCACACTAGGCATTACAAGTTAGAAGAACATTGCCATGTAACATTTTAGAATTTAATATGTGGGTTATTGACAGAAGTAATTAATAGCCAATACCCCAGCCTCACCACGGTTACTGTATTCTACATTCCAAAATTATTTTGCATGTCTATTTTTGATAAACCCTTTTAATTTTGAGTGGACAAGTCTTTTGCACAGCAAGTGCAGACAATGGAGGGATATAGACATTATGTAAATAGAAAGAATTAGTTTAGTTGTGCATTTGATTACTAACTAGTTTAGCTGAAGGGCTTGTTCTTGTGCTCTACTGTTCTGATACTAAAATTGTTCTTTTTCACGCCTGTGGTGCATTGGGTGGAAACCTTGCCATCCTTTTGGAATTTTTGTCTATTTTTCTTTTGAGGCAGAGTTGCTAGCTTGACTCTTAACCCAGCATGGATGGAAATCATGCAAGGAGCCGGTCAGATTCAAACCTGGGATTATTAGCCTCAAAGTCCAGTGTGGATGCCACTATACCACTAAATATGATACACATGATAATAGTTGGTATAATTGATGGTGAATGAGTATATTAACAATTATAGTGGGGTTTTGATCAGCTGGGTATGTACTAAGATGATACCTGGGAAGCTGAATGGACTGAAGGCAGATAAGTCACCTGGACCAGATGGACTACACCACAGGGTTCTGAAAGGGGTAGCGAGAGGGATTGGTAGTGATCTTTCAAGAATCACCTACCATTTCTTTGTTTACACCCCCCATTACCCCTCTACAGTGTCATTTTCCAGTAGTGTGATAACCTGTCTTGCCGCTTTTTCTACATAAATAATATATATAACTGATAAACTCAGGATGTTTGACATGCATACTAGTCTTTGACTAACTTTCGAGAAGTTGTGAATGAATGTTCCCTGATTTTTTTTAATTCTTCAAATGCTATTTTCCCCCTTCTCTTTCCCCCCCCCCCCCGACTTGGGTAAAATATGCAACACCTTCAAATTTCTTTCATCATTTAAATAAACTATCTTGCATTTGCACAAAAGCTGTTTGTGTGGGGGGGGGAATGGAAATGGATGTAGGGAAGGGCAAGGTCGGGAGGCCTTCAACTTTGCTGGAAGCAAGAATTTATAGTCTTTATGCAGCTCAAAGAAAGAAACGATAAAGTAATATGGCAGTCACGATTTCATCTACACATTACTTTACTTATAACAGAAAACACCGGAAAAACAGACATTCAGCAAAGAACAATGTCTACAGGTCAATATTATAGCAGTTGATATTTCCCACATTTTCAAACAAAAACATGCACAACTTTGAAGGCTTCTAATTTTTAGTTAAATATACTTAATCTAATTGCCCATTTACAAAAGTGATATTTGAAGTTAAATGTGACATTAAATTTGGACTAAAGATCTGCATTATTAGTCTAAATTCTGTAATGAATTGATTACCTGACCTCCAGGATAGTACAGAAAGAAAATGATTTGTGGCTTTGGAATGAACACAACTTTGAATGCTTGTATTACACACATTGGTACTTAAAAATAAAAAAAAAACTTTTTAAATTTTTAAGCAATGGTCTCAAGTGAATTAGATATGCAAAAGTTATTTGGTTGAGCTGAGTACAAGAAGTTGACTAGTGATAGATTAAATGAGTTTTATTTTTGGGGGAGATTAATTCTAAACTACATGAACATTGAAGGCTTGTAATGCATTCTTAAATCTTTCCGCCCAGTTGAAGTATCATTAGTTGCTGTGGTGGCAAGATGGGTTTGAAGACCTCTTAATTATCCATGCTTCAACAAATTTTTATTTTATCTCAACAAAAGAGATCCACAATGTCAAGTCATGTGCTCTCTAGCAGAAAATTAGTTATGGATTCTAGTCTAAGTGAATTTTTTAATGATCAAGATACAGCAGTTTGCCACATCACACCAGGACAACAGCAACATTGTTTTTATAACTGTCACTCAAGGGATACAAGTAAACAGCACATACACAACCTGTCATAATGAACTGTATAATAGGCAAATGTTATGGCATGATCATTGAAAGATTAAGAATCTAACAAGCAGAAGTCTTGATGTTATTTAAAGTTAATGGCCCTGAAGTTTTGTAATGTGTATTTGTTCTGCATTGGGAAAAAATTTTCATATAATTTCCATCACATTTTCTCTGGTTCTGCTTGCCATTACATAGATGTGAACAAGTTTATCTTGTGCCAATTCCCATTAAACAGCTGGAAGCACAGTTAATCAGTCTCTACAATCTGGGTCTACCAATTATCTTATTTGTTATATTTTAATTGTTTTTAATCTATTGTAGGCATCTCTATAAAGTGGTCTATTGTTTATAGTTTGTCTTTTTTTGGATTGCATAATATTTTGAGGGAAGACATGGGCTGCTAACTTTGCTAAGGTGGGAATAAAGAATTTTAATATTCACATGTAATTTGTATTCCAGTCTTCCTACCATTAATGATCTGGTATAGCAACACTTTGTTGTGTGTTGTTGCTTTGATTTATACTTTCCCTTAACTATTGCACTAGTAAGTGTAGCATCATCCTTGATTAGATGAAGTTCTTTAAGGGGCCGAAATATGGCTATAGTATTAAGGCTGGTAATAAAACTTTTTTATTGTAGAAATTTTTAAAATTGTGGTTGTATTGTATTACAAAGCTTACATAGACGGTTCTGAAATACCATTAATAACATGAGTAACTTTTAACACTATAATGTTTTCATTTGAGTAAGTTCTAATATTTGTCAAAATATGTCACATGTCTAAATGTACATTTTTCACAATACATTGAGGTAGGCTGATCTCTAAATTGTTTTTAAGCAAAATCAAGGTTACAGACATGGAGTGACAAACCAAAATATACAACTACATTGTAGAACATACTGGATGTAATGTAAATGCATTTGTGATATTAGAAGCCATTGGGTTACTTACACAAAGAGACAATGAAGTTAATCTTCTGACATTTGTAACAACCATACAAAATCCAATCATTGGAAAAGAGCAAAAACCTAGATTTCAAACCTTCATCTGTTGAACTTGTTGCTGTATGTATACAAAATATTCACAGCAGTGTTCATCTAAGAGAATTGACCTCGAAGTAGGTGTGTTTTCTCTTCTGGAAGAGCGTTTCTCTGCAATATCTAGACTCTAACTCAAAACAAAGTAACTGATCTTTTGTGGCATTCAAGCTGATAGCACATTTGCAAATCCACAGTTCACTCTTGAACTTGTTACAATTTACTCCATTTTTCGTTGGTTTGCAGGAATAGTTGACGGATAGATCTTCAGTAGAGCTTCCTTTTTAATTTGGTGTGGATAAAATAAGCGGTTATCGTTTTAATTGCCTGAAGTTAGCATGGGGAGAAGAAAACAAAGATTGATCATTACATATCAACCGGATGTTCAAGATGTACCTGTAGCAGTTCATTTTAAAGTAGTTAGTAATAATATTGTCTTTAGAAATGCACGATCAAAATACTCTCCTTATCTGCGGGTTCCCCATACGCAGATTCAACCAACAGCGGAACGGGAAAACCCAGAAGTTAAGCATTGTTCACCTCGTGTCTCATTCGTTCACCACTTGTGTTGTGAGCGAGAGGAAGGAGTTTAAGGCTAGCTATGTAAAGTGCTACAGCCTCAGAACTTAAAGATCACAGGAGAATCGGGATCGGCTGATGCCAATTCGGCATCAGCGTTCCCAGAAGAGCTACGATTGTTGCGTTTGTACTGAATGTGTACAGACCTTTTTCTTGTCATTATTCCCTAAACAATACAGTATAATAACTGTATATACATTGTACTAGGTATTATAAGTAATCTAGAGATGACTTAAAGTATATGGGAAGACTACACCCTTTTATATAAGGGACTTGAGCATACACGTTTTTTGGTATCCATGGGAGGTCCCGGAACCAATCACCCGTGGATAAGGAGGGCCGACTGTAATTAGTTTTTTTGGGGGGAGATTGGAGAGAAACAAGGACCCTGTATTCCCATGGTTTTATTTTTGGTTAAAATAGTCATTTTACAATTCATTGTAGAAACTAATTGAGATCAAGCTAGAAGATTTTTTACTTCTAAATTCTGTTACCACTTTATTCCAGCGTGAACAATCAGTAGTGTTGAGCTATAATACTGGATTATATCTTGTTCTTCAGCCTGCTGCCTGGACTCTAGGACACAGATCTTTTCATAGATCCACAAATAGCACTTTTTCCACATTGTATTCCATCAGCCATGTCCTTATTCATTTGACCTGTCTTGATCCCCAGTACTATCTGCACTTCCCTTGTATTGCATGAGACTACACAGCATATCAAAACATCAAAATGCTGTGATCTGAAGTATGGAAATTTGGGGTTTCACTGTAATTGTCAATTGTCTATTCTGATACTGATCATTTGGACCTCATACTTTCAGTGATGCATTTAACCACTGCATCTGGAGGTTTGCTGTTTATTTTGTCAAAATCCTTTTTTTAACAATGTTATGCAGAATCTGCATAACAGTAACTTTTGTGAAGTGTTCAAGGATGGCAGTGGGATAAAGATGTAATTTATACAATGCATACACACTTGTTTAAAATTGAAACACTTAATGCATATTCAATATTGTTCAACATGCAACATATACCACACCTGCCACTAATAAGATCCATCAAATTTTCTAATCAAGGGCAGCTTTCCATGTACTGTGTGTTATTTGACAACATTATTAACCACAAAAGCTGAAACAGATGTTTAAGGATAAAAATTTCAGGCAGCCTTTAAAACTTTAGATTTTTTAAATGGAACACTGAGCAGCTGATCTAGGTGCAGTCATTGACAATACAATATCTATACAACTTGTTTAAGGATGGAGGTTAAATTTTATTTCCATCACTGAGCTGAGTTGTTGTGCTTTTATCTAAGGTCTGTAAATGTCTCTTTCAATATCTGTGCAACCTGAGTTACAGATGTATACAAATGTACTTGTTTGAATCAGTAATAAAAAATATTAACAACTTCACTGTATTCCATGTCTTTTTGAAATTGAGACCAAGGGAAGACCAACAAGTTTCACAACCTGCAATGTCCCAGCTGCTCTCCTAACACTTGATGTAGGTAGTGCTTTAACGTAGAAAATATGGCAGCCAATGTGCATACATCTCCCCTCCATGTCAAGGCATGTACTGATGACAAGATCTTTTAGTGACTTTTTTTTCCTGAAAGTGCATACAAAATCAATTCACTATGTGTCCAAGTGTTTGCTGCAAAGGTGAATAGTTAAATTTCCAATGTAGATAAAGCTGTATCTTTACCTTTACCTCCATCTTTTTAATTTTAAGTGCATTTCATATTCCTTCCTAACTGGATCATTCCTTGCTCAAGTTTTTTTGTTGTGATATGATGTATGATGTTGAACAAAAACTTGGACTTTCTCCACTATCACTGGTCTGTTGCCTGCTTCCAACATTTGTTGTTTTGAGTTGTATCACTTTTAAAAACAAAAGGATAGAACCTAGCCTCTGGGTATGAATTTGAAATTACTACTGGAATTGACTTTGGTCCCTTCCCATGTAAAGGGAAGACTGGAATCTGAATCGAGGACCAATTCACAGGCTAACGTGTGCACATCCCTTCCATTGTTTTGTAGGCAAGACTCTTGATAGCAGAAGGGAAGGTGGAATAATTCTTGAGCCTCATTCTACCAGATTATAAAATTGGGGTGTTTTTTCTTGTTTTAATCTACGCACCACCTTTAGCTGATAAAATGCATTGGATGAAGTCTTGAAAGTAATGGATATAGATTATATTCTGGAATGATATTATTAGTGTCCATTAAGTGATAGCTAGATCATGGAAGATAAATCTACTATGCTTGCTTGTGAGTTGTATGTATAAATATATTTAACCTTGTCCCTTCCAATCAATCTATTGCAATTACATGTGTTCATGATAGTATACTTAACCAGTGTCCTTAACTGTCCCTTTTAATATGATGCTAACAAGGACTTCCTCTATTGTGAGCTACTACAACACCTGGATATTGTAGCCAAGCAGCAAGCATACAAACAATGCAATGTGTAAGCGGGCAATGGTAAGAGAAGTAAAAGTGTATCTAAAAATTGAGTGTTAAATTGCAGAAATGAAAAGCTGAGAAATTTACAACTAATTAGATTGAAACTTCCTTCTGTCAGGCTACTTAACCCTTAGAATAAAAAGGAAGTCATTCCAGTTTTGGAAACTAAATTCCAGAAATGGTATGTGTGAAGAAATTATTTAAGTTGCAGTTTCATCTCTTGAAGTGCCCTTAAAGGTAAAAAGCATTGACCTAAAACACAGACCAGGCCTGACCTACTGCGTACTTCTACTACCATACAGTTTTTCTTTTTGCTTTTTAAAAACAATTGATAGGATTTGTATCTTACATTAAGGAGAACAATTGTGATTTGCTGGAGTTAAATCTGCATTCACGAGATAGGTTCCTTGTGGCAGTAACCAATGCATCACTGACATAACCGATGTCAGTAACTTCATCAGTCATCTTCCTCTCATAATGGAAGAAATGAGGATATATGCACTAATCAAGAAGCAAAATTGAAACAAAATCTATATATGGATTTGTAAGTACACAACATTCACATCCCAAGTACTGGATAATGACCACCACAGCCAGACATGTATTCATTTTCAGTGACAAATTCTTAAGGTCACCAGAAATTTAATTGGCTATGCAATAAGGATTGTGGCTACAAGAGTAGATCAGGAATTAGACTTATTGTGGAAATTGATATGTATAATAAAATACTTAACTGTTTACCTGAATGAGTGCAGTTTTAACAACACTGAAACCTCATTGGGAAAAGCAACCATTGTGACTGCCACCTATTTACAAAACAAAACATACATTCCCTTCCCTACCAGCTCATGCTGGCAGCACTGTATACTGTCTGTAAAAGGAACTGTAGGTACTTGGCAAAATTACTGTATCAAAAGAAATGGTAATGGCCTTGTCTCTGCTGTAAAGTCGGGGTTTGAGACCTTCCAGATAATTTAAAATTAAATCTCAGCTGTTCGTAGGTCAGATACTAATCTGGAATCCAATCTGCATTTCTGAATGCAGTGGATCTCCATCAAAATTTGAATTTTTCTGGTCTAACAAACAACCCTCCCAACACAAACTCATATTCAATGTCCAAGCTTACTCTGTGAACAGTAACACCCAGCACCATATCTCAAGAGGGCCATCTTGGTCTTGGTAAGAATGCAGTATTAATGCATCCAGAATGAGTTATGGACTCCTTAGGGTTAAAGTCAAAGAAGAGATTACAAATTATTTGTATCACCTAGAGTTTAAACATATTTCATGGTTTAATTAAAAATTTACAAGTTATTAAGGATAGTGCAAAACTTGGCTTTCAAGGCTGAAGCTAGGAACCTGTATACAATCTGTTGTCACTTGCAAGACCAGCAAATAATAATTGATGTGCGATGAATTGTTAATTTTGATAAATTATGAAAATATATGGGGAAAAGCTAGGGGATATAAAGGGTTAGGTGACAAATCAGCTATGATCTCACAGATCTCAAAGATTTAGAGGATTACTGGCCACTGCCTCCTCAACATATTTCTCAATGTTCATTGCTTGTGTTTTGACTTTGAATCCTGCAGATCCCAGATCCTCCAGTGGGTCTTGAGAACCCCAAGCTATTGCTGCTACTGTTGTATTTCTAGTACCAAGTTAAAGTGGCTAAAGTGTAATCTGTGGAGAGAGAAACGGAGTCAAGGTTACAAATACTTTTTGTTTCACATTTCAAAAATCAATGGTAGGTGACATTTCTGCATTCTCGGGTCAGTTCACAATTCTTTGCTAAATCTTAGGGATATAAATTATATTCATCAGGAAGGTAAATATCTTGGAAGAGGGTGCATTAGTAAGTCTACAGATGACACAAAAGTTGGTTGTGTTCTGAATAGTGTAGAAGATTGTTGTGATCACACGGGGGACATTGACAGGATACAAAGTCAGTCCTGAGAAATGGCAGATGGAGAATTAAGCTTGGAAAAATGTGATTCAACTTTGGAAGGTTGAATTTGAAGCAGAGTAAAGGACTAACGCATTATTCTTAGCAGTCTGGAGCAACAGAGCAATTTCCGGGTCCATGTCCATAGATCCTTTCAAGCTCCCGCATAAGTTGATAGGGCTGGTAAGGGCATATGGTGAGTTGGCCTTCAGTAATTGAGTTCAACAGCTGTGAGATAATGTTGCAGATCTATAAAATCTGAGTTAGATAATGGTGAAATATTGTATTCAGTTCTGGTTGCCTCTTTATAGGAGGGATAGACTCAGAAATGTCCAGCACAGAAGCAGGCCCTTTTGTGCTTCTAGTCCATGCCAAACCATTTAAACTGCCTAGTTCCATTGACCTGCACGCAGACCGTAGCCTTCAATTCCCCTACCATCTATGTACCTAACCAAACTTTTCTTAAACATTGAAATTGAGCTCACATACACCACTCTCACTACCTTCTGAGTGAAGAAGTTTCCCCTCATATTCCCCTTAAACATTTCACCTTTCATCCTTAACCCATGACCTCTAGTTGCAGTCTCTCCAAACTTAAGTGGAAAAAGCCTGCCTGCCTTTACCCTACCTATACCTCATAATTTTGTATACCTCTATCAAATCTCCCCTCAATCTTTTGCATTCTAAAGATTACAGTCCCAACCTATTCAATCTTTCCCTATAACTCAGGTCCTCTAGTGCCTGCATCATCCTTGTAAATTTTCTCTGTATTCTTTCAATCTTACTTACATTTTTCCTGTAGGTAAGTAACCAAAACTGCACGCAGTAGTCCAAATTAGGCCTCACCAAAGTCTTACAACTTTAACATAACATCCCATCTCCTGTACTCAATACTTTGATTTATGAAGGCCAATGTGCCAAAAGCTTTCTTTACGACCCTATTTACCCATCCAGACACTTCAGTGAATTATGGAAGTGTATTCCCAGAACCCTTTATTCTACTGCATTCCTTAGTGCCCTACTGTTCACAGTGTAAGACCCATCCTATCAAAGTGCCGCACCTCACACTTGTATGCATTCAATTCCAGCTGGTCCAGCTCCCGCTGCAAGCTCTGATAGTCTTCCTCATTCTTCACTACACCCCAATCTTGGTGTCATCCACAAATATGATCCAGTTAACCACATCATCACCCAGATCGTTGATATAGATTACAAACAACAACAGACCCAGCACCAATCCTTGCGGCACTCCACTAGTCCCAGGCTTCCAGTCAAAGGCAACCAACTACTATCCCCCTCTGGCTTCTCCCTCAAAGCCAATGTCTAATCCAATTTATTACTTCATGTTGAATGCCAAGCAACTGAAGCTTCCTAGCTAACGTCCCATGCAGGACCTTGTCAAAAGTCTTGCTAAAGTCCATGTCAACAACATACACTGTCTTTCTTTCAACTTTCTGGTAACCTTGGAAAAACTCTAAGATTGTTAGGCACAACTTCCATGCAAAAAGGTCTATGTGCTAGGGAAATTCTAGGCAGTTTCAAGAGTAGGTTACATGGTTGGCACAACATTGTGGGCTGAAGGGCCTGTAATGTTCTATAACTATAAAGAAGAAAAAACAAACTGTTGGGGAGGGGGGCAGAATATTCTACCTACAGCTTTTTTGTCTTCTCTAATGGATTCCTCTCTTCATTGAAGCCCTGAAGAGCCAAAGCCCCAAATAACCACTCTAATGCTGTCCAATAATGGCCACTCTGCTTGCCCCGCCTTATTTTTATTAGCTCCTGACAATCAATCCTGATTGTGGATTGACTGTTCAGAATGGCCTGTATGGAAGATTTAGAAAGTGCAGAAGAAATTTACCGGGATACTGCCTGGATTAGAGAGCATGTCTTATGATGATAAGATGCATGAGCTACTTTTAAGGAATATTACCACAATTAACAAATAATAAAATATATTCCAGAATACTACCTATCCTAACACTCTTTACTGTCCTTGGAGCAAAGGAGGATGAGTGGTGACTTGATAGATGTGTACAAGATGATAAAAGGCATAGAGTGGATAGGCAGAGATTTGTAATATGAGAGAGCATTCCAGAGGCAAGTTTTTGGGTGGTGATAGAGGCAGATATGAATATTAAGAATAATTAAATATAAGCATATGGATGATAGAAAATGGGGGGTGGGGGCTATGTAAGAGGGATGGGTTAGATTGATCTTAGAATAGGTTCAAAGTTTGGCACAACATTGTGGGCTAGAGCGTATTGTGCTGTAATGTTTTACGTTCTAAACTTAAGTTTCATACAAAGATACCCTACCTAAATTTGTGGTTTTTTTAAAATTCTGAGACAAATTAGCCCTCACACGACCTTAAGTTTCCTGGCAGAACGAATCATCCAGACATCCCAGTAGTTTACCAAAATAGATCTTGCACTTGTAAATACTCTATTCATGGTGAACCAGGCAACCGTCATTCATTCAGACTGAAAGTAATCACATGGATAACATGCAAAATAGTGCAATATTTACTTCTGAGGTTAAACCTACAGAAACAAAATCGTTAAATACATACCTTAATTTCTTAAGCATTTCCATCATCTGCAAAATAAGGAGATATAAAATATTAATTATTTCCTACCCATAACTTCAGCCTGAATTTTAATAGTACTTACAAATAGTACTTTTAAAATTATTACAAATAGCCAGAACCTCTTATTGACTTTAGCAGTAACATTGTCATTGCTGGTCCAAAACAACAGGGCTCTCTAAATTGATGATAGAACAAAGCCATTGTTATAAATTGGATTGAAAAATCTAGAAGTACCTTATACATTTAAATGATGAACTTGAATTTTAAATGCAAAAGATCTTTTTCAAAAAAATACATTATTTGAGAAGAATTATCCATGATAGCCTGTTAAATAATTATTGTTCAACCAGCATCTAGAAAACAAATTACTGAGCATTATTACATTACTATTTATCTAAGACTCTCATTTATTGTGAAGTGTTTTTGGGTAACTTAAGAACATGTTAGTTGTTATGTTAACCTAAGTATTTCTGTTGTGATATAAATAAGTATTATTTTTTACTTCTATCTTGTCATACTAACTACCTTGAAACTTGCTTGGCCCTGACTTCTTTCTTGTATCTCCCAAATGAAAAGTCTGCCTGCAGCATCAGATTTTAGTCAAAACTGGTCACCAGTTTTGATCACCAAAACTGATCACTCCTGTGCAAATAAAGATTGGCAGTACTTCAACTTACTTAGTAATGTTTGCATAGCATGTTGCATATTGGATTCTGATGTTTTAATCATAGTTTTATCTGAAGTCAGGAATGAGGCCAAAAGTTGTGGATACAGCCGTCCATCACGGGGAAAGCCCTCCCCACTATTGGGCACATCTGCATGGAACACTGTAACAGGAAAGCAGCATCCATCACCAGGGACCCCAACACCCAGGACATGCTCTCTCCTCACTAATGTCATCAGGAATAATGTACAGGAGCCTCAGGAATCACACCACCAGGTTCAGGAACAGTTTCTACCCCTCAACCATCAAGCTCCTGAACCAATGGGGATAACCTGCCCCATCACTGAAATGTTCTCAAAACATTTGAGCTCACTTTCAAGGGCTCTTCATCTTATTTTCTTAATATTTATTGCTTACTTATTAATTTTTTTTATTTCTTTCTTAATTGTGTTTGTATGGTTTGTTGCCTTTTGCACACTGGTTGAACACCCAAGTTGGTGTGGTCTTTCATTGATTTTTGCTATGGTTACTATTCTATGGATTTCTTGAGTATGCTTGCAAGGAAATGAATCTCAGGATTGTATATGGTGACATATATGTACTTTAATAATAAATTTACTTTGAACTCTGAATTTTGAAAACTTGTTGCTTCATGAACATTTTTTAAGCATTGAAACAACAAAGATTGAAACAGTGATAGGAGCAGAAACTAGTAACAAGACAACGAGACTGAATTGCTAAGTTTAAGATGGTGCTGACCTCATGGTACAGCTTTTATACCCATGGATAAGAAAAATACTATTCAAACTCTTAGATAAGAGTCAACCAATGAGAAAGTTCTTATTCAAACAATGCAACACCAAGATAAGATTCTAGGATCATACCAATATAACTACGAGGGTACACATTGAACTTTTTAAATAGATACTATGACCACTAAGAGACCTAATAAACTTTTACATAAAGAGCTACTTAAAATACAATTAACCGTTAAACTGAATCGAAATTATCAATTAGACAGTCTTAAGAATAAAACAGTCAGATCCAACTCCCAGATTCAGAAGATATCTGTTGGCTCTATTAAGAAGTTTCTTCTTCCAATATATTGTGTTTGATCAAACTGAAATGTTGGCCAGTTCATTGAATCTGTTGGTCAAATGTGTTTCTTGGAGTCAGTGCATTTTGGGACTAATTCAGCTCTCCTGCCACTCAAACTACTCACTTACAAGCAGCAACCTTGAAAGGACTATTAAAATTTGGCCTGACTGTTTATTATTTCCTAACACATTGACACACTGCCTAGCACTGCATGTATATACTGTACTGTTAAGATTGATAGTACGGTGGTTTCATTATTGAACTTGAAAGCCGGAGATCTGGAGGCAGGAGGGAATATTTCAAACGAGAAAATCTGCAGATGCTGGAAATCTGAGCAACACACATACAATGCTGGAGGATCTCAGCAGGCCAGGCAGCATGTAGGAAAAGAGTACAGTCAATGTACTCTTGGGAGTTTAACTTCCAAGGATACACATTGTGTCAAAAGGACAGGCAGGTAGGTAGAGGGGTGGGGTGGCTCTGTTGGTAAAAGATGAAATTAAATCCTTCGAAAGAGGTGACGTAGGATCAGACAATGTAGAATCCTTCTGGGTACAATTAAGAAACTGCAGGGTAAAAAGATCCTGATGGGAGTTACATAACTCAAAACGGTATCCAGATGTAAGAATGAAATTACAACAGGAGATATATGTAAAAGGAAAGTAAAAAGGGCACTTACAATAGTCATGAGCAATTTCAATGTGCAGATAATTTGGAAAAGTCAGGTTGGAGCTGCATCCCAAGAGAGGGAATTTGTAGAATGCCTACAAGATATCTTTTTAGAGCACATTGTGGCACAGCCCACTAAATAAAAGGCAAATCTGGATTGGATGTTGTGTAATAAACCAGGTTTGATTAGGAATGTTAAGGTAAAGGAACCTAAGGAGGCAGTTATTGTAGTTTGAGAGGGCCGAATGGCCTAATTCTGCTCATATGAAATGAGATAATAAGCTGCTGGACCATAATGGCCTGAAGCTTCCCTGACTAATGAGGAAGCCCTGTAGCTCAGAAGGGTAGGGATAGAAGAAAGAGGACCATAGTAATAGGGGACTCGATAGTCAGGGGTTCAGACAGGCGGTTCTGTGGAGGTGATCGGGAGTCCCGGATGGTAATTTGCCTCCCTGGTGCCAGGGTTCGGGACGTTTCTGATCGCGTCCAAGATATCCTGAAGTGAGAGGGTGAGGAGCCAGAGGTCGTGGTACATGTAGGTACCAATGACATAGGTAGGAAAGGGGAAGAGGTCCTGAAACGAGAGTATAGGGAGTTAGGAAGGCAGATAAGAAGAAGGACCGCAAAGGTAGTAATCTCGGGATTACTGCCTGTGCCACGCGACAGTGAGAGTAGGAGTAGAATTAGGTGGAGGATGAATGCGTGGCTGTGGGATTGGAGCAGGGGGCAAGGATTCAAGTTTCTGGATCATTGGGACCTCTTCTGGGGCAGGCGTGACCTGTTCAAGAAGGACGGGTTACACTTGAATCCTGGGGGGACCAATATCCTAGCGGGGAGGTTTGCTAGGGCTACAGGGCAGACTTTAAACTAGTAAGATGGTGGGGGGGGGGGCGGGAATCAATTTGAGGAAACTATGGGAGAGGAGGTTAGTTCACCAGTAGAGCAAGTAAAGAGACAGTGTGTGAGGGAGGAAAGGCAGGTGATGGAGAAGGGATGCGCTCAGCCCTAAGATGTAGGGGAGAAGAAAGAAAAGGATAATAAATTTGAATGCATTGTTAGGGATGAAAAGAGAGGAGGAGGTGGAGAGTATCTTAAGTGTATCTATTTTAATGCTAGGAGCATTGTAAGAAAAGTGGATGAGCTTAAAGCGTGGATTGATACCTGGAATTATGATGTTGTAGCTATTAGTGAAACATGGTTGCAGGAAGGGTGTGATTGGCAACTAAATATTCCTGGATTTAGTTGCTTCAGGTGTGATAGAGTAGGAGGGGCCAGAGGAGGAGGTGTTGCATTGCTTGTCCGGGAAAATCTTATGGCGGTGCTTTGGAAGGATAGATTAGAGAGCTCCTCTAAGGAGGCTATTTGGGTGGAGTTGAGGAATGGGGAAGGTGTAGTAACACTGATAGGAGTGTATTATAGGCCACCTAATGGGGAGCATGAGTTGGAAGAGCAAATGTGTAAGGAGATAGCAGATATTTGTAGTAAATACAAGGTGGTGATTGTGGGAGATTTTAATTTTCCACACGTAGACTGGGAAGCTCATTCTGTAAAAGGGCTGGATGGTTTAGAGTTTGTGAAATGTGTGCAGGATAGTTTTTTGCAACAATACATAGAAGTACCGACTAGAGATGGGGCAGTGTTGGATCTCCTGTTAGGGAATGCGATAGGTCAGCTGACAGATGTATGTGTTGGGGAGCACTTTGGGTCCAGTGATAACAATAGCATTAGCTTCAATATAATTATGGAGGACAGGACAGGACCTAGAGTTGAGATTTTTGATTGGAGAAAGGCTAACTTTGAGGAGATGCGAAGGGATTTAGCAAGAGTGGATTGGGTCAAGTTGTTTTATGGGAAGGATGTAATAGAGAAATGGAGGTCGTTTAAGGGTGAAATTATGAGGGTACAGAATCTTTATGTTCCTGTTAGGTTGAAGGGAAAGGTTAAAGGTTTGAAAGCACCATGGTTTTCAAGGGATATTAGAAATTTGGTTCAGAAAAAGAGGGATGTCTACAATAGATATAGGCAGCATGGAGTAAAGGAATTGCTCGAGGAATATAAAGAATGTAAAAGGAATCTTAAAGAAATTAGAAAAGCTAAAAGAGATACGAGGTTGGTTTGGCAAATAAGGTGAAAGTAAATCCAAAAGGTTTCTACGTTATATTAAAAGCAAGAGGATAGTGAGGGATAAAATTGGCCCCTTAGAGAAGCAGAGTGGTCAGCTATGTGTGGAGCCGAGGAAGATGGGAGAGATTTTGAACGATCTCTTCGGTATTCACTAAGGAGAAGGATATTGAATTGAGTAAGGTGTGGGAAACAAGTAAGGAAGTTATGGAACCTATGACAATTAAAGAGGTGGAAGTACTGGCGCTTTTAAGAAATTTAAAAGTGGATAAATCTCCGGGTCCTGACAGGATATTCCCCAGGACTTTGAGGGAAGTTTGTGTAGAAATAGCAGGAGCTCTGACGGAGATCTTTAAGATGTCATTAGAAATGGGGATTGTGCCAGAGGATTGGCGTATCGCTCATGTGGTTCCTTTGTTTAAAAAAGGGTTCTAGAAGTAAGCCTAGCAATTATAGACCTGTCAGTTTGACATCAGTGGTGGGTAAATTAATGGAAAGTATTCTTAGAGATAGTATTAATAATTATCTGGAGAGACAGGATCTGATTAGGCGTAGCCAGCATGGATTTGTGCGTGGAAGGTCATGTTTGACAAACCTTATTGAATTTTTTGAAGAAGTTACGAGGAATGTTGACGAGGGTAAGGCAGTGGATGTAGTCTACATGGACTTCAGCAAGGCCTTTGACAAAGTTCCACATGGAAGGTTAGTTAAGAAGGTTCAGTCGTTAGGTATTAATGCTGGAGTAATAAAATGGATTCAACAGTGGCTAGATGGGAGAAGCCAGAGAGTAGTGGTGGATAATTGTTTATCGTGATGGAGGCCGGTGACTAGCGGGGTGCCTCAGGGATCTGTTTTGGGCCCAATGTTGTTTGTAATATACATAAATGGTCTGGATGATGGGGTGGTAAATTGGATTAGTAAGTATGCCGATGATACTAAGGTAGGAGGTGTTGTGGATAATGAGGTGGGTTTTCAAAGCTTGCAGGGAGATTTATGACGGTTAGAAGAATGGGCTGAACGTTGGCAGATGGAGTTTAATGCTGAGAAGTGTGAGGTTCTACATTTTGGCAGGAATAATCCAAATAGAACATACAGGGTAAATGGTAGGGCATTGAGGAATGCAGAGGAACAGAGAGATCTAGGAATAACAGTGCATAGTTCCCTGAAGGTGGAGTCTCATGTAGATAGGGTGGTGAAGAAGGCTTTTGGAACGCTGGCCTTTATAAATCAAAGCATTGAGTACAGAAGTTGGGATGTAATGTTAAAATTGTACAAGGCATTGGTAAGGCCAAATTTGGAATATTGTGTGCAGTTCTGGTCACCGAATTATAGGAAAGATATCAATAAATTAGAGAGAGTGCAGAGACGATTTACTAGGATGTTACCTGGGTTTCAGCACTTAAGTTACGAGAAAGGTTGAACAAGTTAGATCTGTATTCATTGGAGCGTAGAAGGTTGAGGGGGGATTTGATCGAGGTATTTAAAATTTTGAGAGGGATAGATAGAGTTGACTTGAATAGGCTGTTTCCATTGAGAGTAGGGGAGATTCAAACGAGAGGACATGATTTGAGAGTTAGGGGACAGAAGTTTAAGGGAAACACGAGGGGGTATTTCTTTACTCAGAGAGTGATAGCTGTGTGGAATGAGCTTCCTGCAGAAGTAGTAAAGGCCAGTTCAGTTGTGTCATTTAAGGTAAAATTAGATAGGTATATGGACAGGAAAGGAGTGGAGGGTTATAGGCTGAGTGCGGGTAGGTGGGACTAGGTGAGATTAAGAGTTCAGCACGGACTAGGAGGGCCGAGATGGCCTGTTTCCGTGCTGTGATTGTTATATGGTTATATATGGTTATACGGTTAACAAGCTTACCAATACCCTAGACACAAAGACATCTTGTGGAGCAAGACCCTACGTGCAACCTTTTACCAGGAAGCTGTTTCCCAGCTATTGGGCAGGGCTGACTACTGTGTTAGAAAGGTTTTTCCAATCAAAGCCAGCAATCCCTCCCACCATTTTATGAGTTGGTTAAGTCCCTTCCCCAAATTTATTGGCTGTTAAGGGGATTTGGATATTCCATTAATAAAAATATTGACACTTTTATAAAATATAAAAAATTGATTCCTTATTAAAATCAACATAATTTAACAATTAGCCTGCTTCCATATTTCCCCATGACAAAGAAGCTGGTTTTCCTGTGTCCAGTTCTCCCAAAATTCCTTATCAGCTTCGCCAGATTCCACTACTCAGCTACATGAAGGTTATTTTAAAATGATCAATGGAGGAAACTGGAGCTCATGGAGCAAATCCATTCAGGTCCAGGGAGAACATACAAACTTTGCAATAGTTGTGAACTCATGTCTGTGGACCTAAGAGGCAGCAACTTATAACTGTGCAGACCTATTTGCTCGTCTCTCTATCCAGCTTTTGCCATTGGATTTGGGCTGGGCCAGACGTCGAGAAATCTGCTTTCCACCATGAAACTACATTTAGGTAAAAGGAGCTGCAGTTAACCTGTTAGTGGCAATCAGCTAAATGAAAGTTTGGGACTTTGCCTTTGCTTGGAAATTCTGAACTCCTGTGGTACATAGGTAAAAACTGGCAATTGAGTAGAACCTGATTTATTTTAACTAGAAGATCGGAGTCACTCCAATGAAAACCTGGTTCACTAATGTTCACTAGGTTCAATTAAATGCTGGCTCAGCTTACAAAGCCCACACCCTTTGGATGAATGTAAAGTGAAAATGGCATTTTTCTGAGCAACCTCAACATTAATCCCTGATTTTGTATTCTCATAGCATCCAGCCAGATCTGGACAAGGCTACCTCTTTCTGGTCACCTACAACCATTCAGTTAATAGTGGTTCTTTAGAATGAAGTACATTGGGAAGAAGCACTGGGTAACAAAGGCAAACAAGATAGCTTGAACTAGGTTTACTTTGGGGTTGGGTGTCTTCACAAGTCCCTCAGAGTTGCACGGCTCAGCAGCACATGCAATGCCCAAGCTGTCCTCATCACTAAGAATGTTGTTGCCTGAATCAGCTACTAAGCTAAAGTAAAACAAAATAAAAATTCACTTGCCTTCATCTTCTCTGACCCACCTAACACAGCTCCATGTTACCACAACGATATTGATAGTTGTCCCCGTATAATCCTTCCTTCATATTCATGAATCAACCATCATAATGTGGATGTTCTTGGAGCAGCCTCCTCTTGCTAGTGTTTTAAAGGAAAATACTGGGGGCCAGCCCTAGCACATGATTGCAACGTTACCTGAAGTATGTTCCAGACCCCATCTCTTCATCACGTCTTTCACCGTAAGGTCTTAAGTATGCATCTTTTCTAGTGATTTGTGTGTTAAATTCCAGCTTCTCAGCTAGTGAAGATGTTTACATCCACATGTAGCAAGACTTGGATAACTTTGCAGCAAGAACTCCTCCGTGTTAAGTAACATCTGCACCCCACAAGTGCCAGTCCAAATAAAAAACAAGAGACTGATATGATAATCTCCCCTTTCAACAGTTTTTCTAACAGCAAGAAGAAGATAAATACAGTATATTTGCTTAGAAGAGCGCACCTCTTGCAAAATTCACTGAGAATCCAGGATAAGACAGCCCACTAGTTAGGTACCCAATATTTCTAGGTACTTAATCCCTTCTCCACCAAAGGAGAATTGCCAAAGTGTGTTTCTCTGCAAGATACAGTACAGTTCATCAGAGTTTCTTCAGGTGTGACCCCCACATTATCAGCCCCCATCAGTGCAAGAACAAGCCAAATGCAAGTGTTACTAGTTCAAGCTTCACCTTGTCAAAGCACTGTAGGATTAGAACACTTGCGGTTCCTTCATTGTCACTAGCTCAAAAATTCAGAAGCTCCCCACTTAACAGTTCTGTGACAGAGTCTTCAGAAAATCTGCAACAGTTCAAGAAAGTTGCTCATCACCACCATCTCAAAGGGTAACTCTGGAGAGATGGGTTGGGTTTCTCAGTGGCACCCAAACCTCATGAGAAGATAATTTTAAAAAATCTTTTGTGTGCTTGCATGTTACGTTAATATTAATTTGAAAAGCACTCTATCTCAGGTGATTTTCGATTTGTTAAACTGTAAATTAAAATAGTCTCTGAGCGGTAAGGCCTGCGTATCTTCAGTGCTCAATCATTCAGCAAGGTAACTGCTCTCTGCTCCCTCTTGATCCTAAGTGCAGAATTCATTTCTGATTTGCCTTTTCTAATATAATACATTCATTTCTGAATTGCCCAGTAATAGTATTAAGTGCTGATGGCTCCAAATGTCATTTAAACACTATTGATCCATTTAATGCCAAACAGAGAGTCTTAAACTTACCATGAGTTGCCAATTTAATTTTAACATGCTCTGCTGTGGACCGCCTATACAGTCCAACAACAGAGCTCTAACTTCCTAAGGTTCCCAGCATTTACACTAAGGAACCCTTGCTATGTTTAATGGGGTCTGTAGAGCTTTGCAGAAAACTCATTCATTGTTTAGTATTTTTAAAGCTTTTAATTTATTTTACTTTTTCTTCAGATAACTCAGATTAGGATTTTTTTTTAGCTTTCAAGTGTTACAATATCAAAGACATTCAGGAACATTTATAGGCCCTAACAGCAAATCTGGATGTGGGTTTTGTCAGCTCTCAAAGCTGTTAGGGTTCAAAAGTCAGGGTCTCAGATATGCTGTTCAAGGTGACGCCAAAGTCTTGAATGCCATGAGAAAGCAAGAGAAGTTGTCAACAACCAGATTCGTTAAGTTTGACATGAAGGGTTTGTGGGCCGTGATGACAAGAGGAAATTTATGCTGGTAAAATCTGGAGAATATAATGACTACAAGGCAAACACGAGGAAATCTGCAGATGCTGGAAATTCAAACACCAACACACACAAAATGCTGGTGGAACACAGCAGGCCAGGCAGCATCTACAGGGAGAAGCGCTGTCGACGTTTTGGGCCAAGACCTTTCGTCAGGACTAACTGAAAAGAAAGATAGTAAGAGATTTGAAAGTAGTGGGGGGAGGGGGAAATATGAAATGATAGGAGAAGACCGGAGGGTGTGGGATGAAGCTAAGAGCTGGAAAGGTAATTGGCGAAAGTGATACAGAGCTGGAGAAGGGAAAGGATCATGGGACGGGAGGCCTCAGGAGAAAGAAAGTGGGGGGGGGGGGGAGCACCAGAGGGAGATGGAGAACAAGCAAACAACTAAATATGTCGGATGGGGTAAGAAGGGGAGGAGGGGCATTAACAGAGGTTAGAGAAATCAATGTTCATGCCATCAGGTTGGAGGCTACCCAGCCGGTGTATAAGGTGTTGTTCCTCCAACCTGAGTTTGGATTCATTTTGATAATAGAGGAGGCCATGGATAGACATATCAGAATGAGAATGGGACGTGGAATTAAAATGTGTGGCCACTGGGAGATCCTGCTTTCTCTGGCGGACAGAACGTAGATGTTCAGCGAAATGGTCTCCCAGTCTGCGTCGGGTCTCACCAATATAGAAAAGGCCACACCGGGAGCACCAGACGCAGTACACCACACCAGCCGACTCACAGGTGAAGTGTCGCCTCACCTGGAAGGACTGGGGCCCTGAATGGTGGTGAGGGAGGAATGACTACAAAGGCATTTGTTCTTGGTTCTGTTCCTCTTATCCCTGCTAATCCAAATATTTATGTGTGGGATTGTGGCTGTGAACTTGGAATATGCCTTCTAGGATACCTTAGAATGTGCTTTTCCGATATTTGTTCCCTTTATTGCTTTTTAATTAAATATTTTAGAACTCATGAAAGATGCAGGTGACAATAAATGGAAGATACAAAGCAATATTCAAATGCAAGAGAGTTTTTCCAGAGTCTTGACCATAGTTTCTCCCTTAAATAACGCTTTTAGACCAAAATGTCTCTTCATCTATTTCAAATGACTACTGGCTGCCATCACAGCTAAGGAAACTACACTAATTATCCTTTAAATGTGCTTTATTGGTTCTGAACGACTTTAGGATATCCGAAGGCCAAAGAAAAGGCTCCAAAATCAAATTACTCTCTATCTTTACTAAAATGAATTAAATTGAAGTGTAGTTTTTGATAATTGCCATAAGGTGGCATAGTCTTCCATTTTTAAATCTTTAAATGAAAGTCATGATTCAACGCTAACACAAGGTGTATGTGGTTACCTTCACATTAAACAAGTGTGTAAAGACAATTTAAGTAAACTCATATTCATATACTGAATTCAAGAATCCAAATTCCATATGTCATACATGAATTGTTCCTGTTGGTAACAAAATGTGATGTCTTTTTATTAACATAGACCAAAGATAAGGGTTTTTATCTAATTTGTGCTTTTCAATATATATTTCCCTTTAATAGATTTGTTTTAATCCATTGGACAGAATCAGAAAAGAGGCATAGAAGGACACATGAACCGCAAAGGGTTAAAAAATATGCTTTAAAAAACAAATCTATTTTCAGGAATTGAGGAGGTTCAAGTAGAGAATAAGCCCCAGTTCTGACCAGTTGAGCCGAATAGTCCAATGATTTCCTGCATATTCTTTATAAAGAGTGAAGATCAATTGCATGATTGCATCAAGACCAATTTACAGCTTAATTTTATAACAAATGGCTGTTAACCAAAAGCAGGGAACAAGATAAAAGATGTATTTAGCTCTAGTAGTCTCAGCACACAAATTTAGTGAGGTATAAGGTTTTTAACAAATGAAAATGGTACGTTGTCGATAATCAAAAAAAAACTTTGTTTTCCTTAAAGAAACCATTTTAGTACACTGTAAAAGGAACATCTAAAGAAATCTCATTTATATGCAGTAAGATGTTATCTACAATCCCTTTTCCTAATTCCGCCTCATTTAAACTGCCAGTGCATTTCACAACAATGACTAATGGATGGTGACATAGCAGTTAAACTATCAGACTAGTAACCTAGAGTTTTGTGATCCAATCCCACCATAGCAGATTTGCAATTTCAATTCAGTAGATAACCTGGAGTTTGAGAGGGTGGGCACGAACACCAACTTGTCACAGCACTGATGACTGTAAAAGCTACTAGCGGGTCACAAAAATCTATTTTAGGAGAGAAAATCTGTCATCCTTCTCCCATGATTACAAACCCACTCCACTTGATTGACTTTTAAATTCCCTTATTACTTGACTACCTGTGTGCTTAAAATCAGCCGCACTAGGCAAGGCTAAGCAATCTCACAACTAAAAGTTGAGATCAAAACTCTGTACTCTTTGAACACCTAACCAATTAAACCGCTAACAAGAGGAGGTGGCTCCAAGAACGTCACTGCCTATTCAAGGCCCATCATAGGAGTGCTTTAAAAACAATGGAAGCTTTCACAATCACATTCAGCCAGAGGTACTAAGTAGATGATTCATCATAACAAGAGTCCAGCATTAGTGCACAGGAAATTATTTGGGGGGGGGGGAGAGAAATTAACTGCACTTGGAGATACTGGAATTAAACAAAAATACTCAGCATGCTTTTGTTAATTGGAGATACTGTCTAACCAAATACTAGTTTTTAAATAAGGTAACTAAGTTTGTCAATGTGGGTAATGCAATTGATAAATTGGCTACATTGACTTCTGCAAGGCCAGTGACAAAACCATAAGATCTAGAGCAACTTGACCTCCTAAAATGCAAACACCTCACACTTGCCAACATTAAATTCCATCGACCATTTCTCCATCCAAATTTACAACTGATTTATATATTGTGAAATCCTTTGACAACCTTTCTTGCTCTCCACAACTCCACCAAATTTCATGTTATCTGTAAACTTCCTAATCAGTCCAACCTACATTCTCACACAAATATACGTTACAGAGTCCTCAGCAATGATCTGTGCCAAGGACAACTGGTCACAGACCTCAGAAAAACATCCCTCTACCATTTCCCTCTTTCTTCTGAGGTCAAGCTAATCTTGGATCTCAAACAAGAGAAAATCTGCAGGTGCTGGAAATCCAAGCAACACACACAAAATGCTGGAGGAACTCAGCAGGTCAGGCAGCATCTATGGAAAAAAGAGTACAGTTGACATTTTGGGCTGAGACAAGGGTCCTGATGAAGAATCTGGCCTGAAATATCAACTGTAATCTTTTCCATAGATGCTTCCTGGCCTGCTGAGTTCCTCCAGCATTTTGTGTGTGTAATCTTGGATCTAAAAGGATTACTAGGACCCCAGAAATTACTGAGGAACAGAAGGGCCTTGGTGTACAAGTCAAAGGACTTCCTGAAGTCAGGAGCACTAGTTAAAAAAGGTACACTACACACACACACACACACACACACACACACACACATATTATATATACACATACATGCATATATGTCTTATTGAGCTACAGAGTGGAATAACAGTTCCAGCAAAATTCAAACGCAGCAAGCAAAAATTTCTGGATAACCAGTGATATTTAAAACAAGTTTCCATGGCTCTGCAAGAAAGCAAAGTTATTTTTAATTACATTCCCACCTCTTATCTATTTGAATGTGGTTTTAGTCAAGCTCTTCACCTGCTATCAAAAGCTCATAACTGTCTTGATATTGTGTAAAGAGGCGATCTTCAAATATCTTTGACCAGGTTGCAATCAGATATTCAAAAACTCACTAATTCACTAAGGATCTCAATAAATACCCAAAGTAACAATATTAAGCACTTTTTGTTGCTGATTATAATAATATTATATACAGTATATTATAAATAAAGTATTTTATTTAGAGCTTTGAAATAGTTTTATTTTTCACATACACCTGTAACATTATATTTAACATGTAATTACACTTGTTGAGACATAAATATTGATTGTGTATTTGAATAATTAGTACAGCTGACCCAAACAAACCTGAGCAACTAATGAAGACTATGGAGGGTGGGGTCACTTTGATAGGAAGAGAATACGGAATTGCTGTTCAGTGGGAAAAGCAGACGTGCAAATGTTGACGTGCAGAGGCTCAGATACAGTGTGTAATTCAGAAGCAGTGCAATTTATTAAGAATTTATTTACCTAGCAGGTAGATTGCTTTCATTCCTGAAGTGTGGGCATACTATTGTAGTGATTGAGTAGGAAGAGTGCATTTACTGAAGTTTAGAAGAAAGGGCAACAAAATAATTTTATTTTAAAAAATGAGAGGGATTGGATAGTTGGATGTCTGAGGCCATTTTCTCTGCCTGGAGATTCTAGAACTTTGAGGTATAGTCTCAACATAAGGGCTTGGGAGAGATGCAGTTTTTTTATATATTTAGAGGAATGCATATTTTTAGAATTATTACCTTGTGTGGTTTCTGAATATATCAAAACAAGGACTGATTGTCTTTTGAACACTGGAAACCAAGGCCTAAGGGGATTGGCAGATTTAAGGTACAGGATCAGCCATGATTTTATTGAACAGTGAGGTTGTAAAGCCCGCTCTTAATTTAATGCCCTGCACAAAACATAGCTGTTTGTCCTTAATCTGTATCTCACAATTCTGAATTTGAGCTTGCTTAACTTTATTTCTGGTACATGCAGACCTATTTTCCCATTTGTAAATAATTCTCCAGAACCTCTTCTGAGAAAATTTTCAAAATTGCTATTCGTCCAATTATTCATATAAGCATATAAAATAAAGTCTCACATGATTAGTGCGATATGAATTGTGTGTTTATCTTTACAAGAAAATTCATAATCATGGCATAAAAATTCCTATGAAATTTCCCTAGATATTTTGCCCTATATTTGGTGTAAGAAAATCCTGCTATAAATATGACAGGGCAAGCCATATTATCCCACCCGGTATACTGTGCCCAGGTTTGTTTTTCATGTCCAAGGTAGGATATAATTGGTTCTGCAGGTAACTGGTGGTATTCCCTGCACAACTTTAGCACTTCTACCAGATTTGTAATCTAGCAGTTTTTTTTTGCACTGGGTAAAGTTTTCAAGGTGAACATGGTAATCCACATTTCTTTGGAATTAATTCATTCTTCGGAATGGATCTTCCGGGATCTGGCTTGAATTCCTGTGGGGCCTGCCACCAAGCAGTAACCGTTCTGGATATGGCGGACTGGCATAAAGTTGAAGCAGCAAATGCACACCTTTGTACTACCTTTAGTGTTAATCACATTCTTCCTATAATATCAAAAGCAAATCTGCTCACAATATTCCATCTGTAGTGGAATTACATTTATTGATAATGACCTTCTAGCTCTTACCTTCCTCCATCATGAAGGTGGCCTTATCCTGGTACAAGAGGAGGCCATGGATTGACACGTTGGAATGGGAATGGGAATTAGAATTCAAACGTCTGGCCACCAGGAAGACTCACTTATGTGCAGAGGTGATGGCATGAATATATGAATATTGATTTCTCCTTCCGGTGAACAAACTCCCCCCACCCTTTATTCCCCACTCCTTCCCTTTCTCCAACTGTCCACTCTCCTCTCCCACCAGATTATTTCTTCTCCAGCCCTCGACTGTTCCCTCCCACTTAGCTTCACCTATCACCTTCAGGCTAGTGTCTTTCCCCTCCCCCACTCTTTATTCCAGCATCTTTCCCCTTCCTTCTCAGTCCTGAAGAAGAATCTCGGCCCCAAAAGTTGACTCTTCATTCAGTTCCATACATGGTGCCTGATCTGCTGAGTTCCTCCAGCATTTTGTGTGTATGTTTCTGCAGACTCTGTAGAAAATCAGTATATGTTGAAGAATTATAGTGTATAATCTCATATGAAAAAGTATCAGTATTATATATAAAACGTAAAAATAAAACTAGCATTTTAGGCTGTATTTTTTAATAATTTAATTTTTTAGCAAATATTTGTTAAAAATGCAAATTCTATGTGCAATAAAGAGCTGACCAATACTGACCAAGACCCACAAGAAAGAAGAACATCCCTCTCATCGGATAGCCCCACATTCCAGGCGGACGGAGTGAACTTGAGTGAGGTTCTCCCAACTCCTGCCTTGAAACTGGGGTCCTCAAAAGGAATTTGGGGCTACCAGGGAAACGTAAGCTTGTGGACCCGTTGGGTGGCTAAGCCTTATGTGGTGGAGAGTCAAATGCCAAAACCTACCAGTTTTCCGGGTGAAACCAGAGGATGGGAGTGGGCCTGTCAAGATTCTCCATTGGAACCACCTGCTCAGCACCCAGTCAGCAGGGTCCGGACAAGCCAGCATTAATGTATCAAGGACTTCAGACACTCCCACATCGGCCTCACTGACAATTAACCGTCGTATGGATAATCACTAGCACGAAGCCCCCAGGTCTCCAGTGCCCCGAATAGGGTCAATGGTAAATGCTTCAGATACTGGGTGTAAAATGAACGGTACAACGTGACCTGTAACCCGGCGTCGAGTATGGCTTTAGCATAAATACTCTCTATCCATAGCAACACACTGTCAATTACATGCAAGCACTGGATAGTGATTTTGGCCCGACAGGAATCCACCTTGGAAGAACATGGACAAGTCTGCTCTCAAAATCCTGTACCTGATCACTATGTATCTGCTGGGAAGGCCAGAATAAATGAAATACTTCTTCCATAATACTTTGGCCACCGTGGATGCCCTCTGGTCCTTGGCAGGAAAAACCTGTGCATATCTGGTGGTCCCCTAATTCTCTGAGACCTCTGTACCCCCTCACCGAACTCTTCAGGTTCAGACACCACTGGGAATACTTCCGGTCTACCTGGCGAGGCCTCTCCTGGCCTATCACTCGTGCCCACCTGTAACTCGGACCCCTCGGTCCCGTGGCCAAGCCCCGCTTCATCCCTTGCAGGGTCCCGCTGCAACCCAGGCTGTCCACAGATAGTCCCCCCACTCCTCACTTCACCCGACTCAGCGGGAGAAGGGCTAAAGTCTCTTCCTCAATCAACGTGGAGTTAGCAAAAGGCAACATACACCACACATCCAGGCCCTCATCCTCCGAATCAGTATCCCTCTCAGAGATGGGGGCCGGCCTAGCCTCACCTGTTGTGGGCCCTGCAGTCGCCCCACGTTTCCACGGAGTCCTCTTACTAGGTGTAGTCTCCAAGTTGGGCTCTCCTTATCTCTCCCTGGCAAAAGACCGTGAAATCCCTGCTTCCAGACCCACAAGAAAGAACAACATCCTCTCACTGGATAGTCCCACATCCAAAGTCCCGTCATCTCTCATCATAAACCAAACATTGCTGTTACGGAGAAAACCGTTACATTAATAGGGAAAACTTACAGCGTGTTACACGCACTTTTGCTCGGATACAATCAACAGTCTGTAGCTTCCCTTTCAGAGGTGAGCTTTTCAACCACCTGCATGACTTGGCATTTTTGTGGTGTGAACTGACGTCTCGAAGGTGCAGGACAGTTGTGATGTGGCTGGTAAGGGCTGAATCCAGGTGGCAGTGACCGGGCCCAAGAGTGAGAAATGGGACAATGTTTGGCCATTGCCAGAGTGGACAATTCGATGCCGCAGAACCAAGACGAGGCAGAGTTGAGGCAGCAGGGCCTGGGCCCGAGAGCAAGGTAAAGCCCAGGCCAAATTAAAAAGGTTGGGTATGGGCCGAATCGAAGTGGCAGGACCTGGGCCTGAGCCCGAGAGCATATTCAAGTGGCAGGGCCCAGGTCCGAGAGTGAGGAATGACCTGAGGTTTGAATGATTCAAGCATCAAGCCAGATTGAAAAGGTCAGGGTGTTGAGGCCAGTGTTCAGCTCACTGCTCTGCGGCAGTTACTTGTTTCTGCGCTGAATTGAGGCTCTGACCTGCAAGTAACGGGCTCCTGAATCAACTGGGACTGGCTTCATGGCTGTGAACTCACTTTCATGAACTTCAGTTATATGCCTACTTTTACTTTTTACACATTGTTATTTTTCTGCACACTTGGGTGTTTGTAAAATACATTCTATTGTGTTCCTCTGTTTTGTGGTTGACTGTAATCTCAACTTTGTATATAGTACACATACTGTGATAATAAATGTACTTTGAACTTTAAAATGTGATGCAAGGTACATGCTCAAGTTCAGGATACTCTGACAAGAGATTCTTAACAACTTACAAGGAAAAGAAGCTGTTATTTAACAACATATGAACATGCACTTCACTCACTTTCCTTACTAAAGTAAATTATGTTACAGCATTAAAGCTTGCCGCATACATTTTCATGATCCAAGGCATAAATATGTGTTTAAAAATGTAATTACATTTTGACATTATCGCTTAGAAACTAATCAAAAGAGACAGTAAATGAAATTGCTCCTGTCAAATATCAAATATTGTTGGAAATATAATAGTCAAGACTCTCTGTTTTCCACCTGTATTACATTGAAGGCCTCAGCCCCCGGCTTAGCTCACTTCCCACTGAATTTTCAGCCTGGCCGTCGTTACCTCTAGATATTTCTTCCAATGCTTTCTTGGCCACTCTCCATAAATTAAGCCGTTCAAAACGTTCCAGTGTCTTTCCACCATGGCAAATCCCATTTGCCTTCCACCATGGTGTTCATGGGTCTACACTTTCCTGTTATAACATTCCTTCAAATTTTAAAATGCGCCCATTCAGTGAGGGGGCAAGTGACAGGAAGCTACTTTTTCACTTAGGTTGGTGGCTGAAGATTAAAAAGGCAGTGCTTTTGGAGTTGGGACTGTGCCCAATCCGTGAACAGGATTTATTAGAAAGGTGAATATAAAGGGAGCAGCAAGCCGAGTGGGCATTGTGTGAGTGGGCCAGCGCTGAAGTGGCTTTGGCTCATCAGGCTTGGGTGCAGCAAGTACTCTTAAGTATTCCTCAGCATTCTTAAGTGAGGCTGAACAGCCAGTGGCTGTGGTCAATATAGGCACCAATGACATAAGTAGAATGAGCAACAAGGTTCTGCATAGGGAGTTCAGGGAGTTAGGTACTAAGTTAAAGGGCAGGACCAGCAGGGTTGTGATCAGGATTGCCACCCATGCCACATGCTAGTGAGGCCAGAACTCGGAAGATTATACAGTTTAAGACGTGGTTAAGGATTTGGTGTGGGAGGGAGGGCATGAGATTTTTGGATCACTGGTCTCTCTTCCAGGGAAGGTGGTTCTGTACAGAAGGAACAGTTTGCACCTGAAATGGAATGGGGAGGGGGGTGGCTAACATCCAAGCGGGGGCTTGCTTATGCTGCATGATGGGGTTTAAACTTGAGTTGGAGGGGGATGGGAACCACTGTGCCAGAACAGTTCGTGGAGAGATTGTGGAGGTAGGTGTTGGTAAGACCTGAGATAAAGGTAGGAATCAAAAGGTTGAGCAGAAAGTGTGAATACAGGACTGAAGGTGCTGTATCTTAATGCGCGCAGTATTTAGAATAAAGTAGACAAACAGTTGCAGATTGGCAGGTATGATATTGTAGGCATCATGGAATCATGGCTGAAAGATGATATCTGGGAGCTTAATGTCCAAGGATACACATTGTATCGAAAGGATAAGCAAGAAGACAAAGGGGATGGTTTCGCTCTGCTGGTAAAAAATTAAACTAAATCATTAGAAAGAGGTGACATAGGGTCAGAAGGTGTTGAATCATTGTAGATAGAGTTAAGGAATTACAAGGGTAAAAAGACCCCGATAGGAATTGTATACAGACCCCCGAACGGTAGTAAGGATGTGGCCTACAAATTACAACAGAAAATGTATGCCAAAAGGACAATGTAACAATAGTGATGGGGAACTTCAAAATGTAGGCAGATTAGGATTAGTTGAATGATGACTTTGTGGCCAAGTTTGCAGATGGTACAAAGATAGGTGGAGGGGTAGGTAGTTTTGAGGAAGTTAACAGGCTACATAAGGACGTAAACAGATAAGGAGGATGGGCAAAGTGGCAGATGGAATACAGTGTCGGAAAGTGTACGGTCATGCAGTTTGATAGAAGAAATAAAAGTATAGAGTACTTTCTAACTGGAGAGAAAATCCAAAAATCTGAGTACAAAGGGACTTGGGAGTCCCTGTCCAGGATTCCCTAAAGATTAATTTGCAGGTTGACTCTGTGTGACGAATGCAAATGTGATGTTAACATTCATTTCAAGAGGACTAGAATATAGATGAAATGTTGAGGCTGTATAAAGCACTGGTGAGGACTCACTTGGACTATGTGAGCAGGTTTGGGCCCCTTATCTAAGAAAGGATGTGCTGACATTGGAAAGGATTCATAGGAAATACACAAAAATGATTCCGGGATTGATGGGTCTAGGCTTGTACTCGCTGGAATTCAGAAGAATGAGGTGGGATCATTTGCCTCTCTCCTGGCTAGACGTTTAATCCTTCTTAGATGAAGAGATATTGTCCCGCCCACACATGCTCAATGGCTTAACGATATTATGGCCTGCTTGGACCTTGAAAAAATTCATTATTCAATTCTTAATTCGGACTTAAAAGTTCCATAAGGTCTGGGGACCTTTTATTGAGTACTTTCATAACCTTCCTCCTAACTAAGGTTTTTTTTCAGTCCCTTGCTTTCAGCTCCTTTTTCTTTTGGTAGTAGGCATTGATATCTTCTGTTCTATGTGTATTCACAGTTTGGAGGTTTGATTGTCCTGATTTATATTCTCGATATTGTGTTAGACAATAGACAATAGGTGCAGAAGTAGACCATTCGGCCCCTCAAGTCTGCACCGCCATTCTGAGATCATGGCTGATCATTCACTATCAATACCCAGTCCCTGCCTTGTCCCCATATCTCTTGATTCCCCTATCCATCAGATATCTATCCAGCTCCTTCTTGAAAGCATCCAGAGAATTAGCCTCCACCGTCTTCCGAGGCAGTGCATTCCACACCTCCACAACTCTCTGGGAGAAGAAGCTCTTCCTCAACTCTGTTTTAAATAACTTACCTCTTATTCTCAATCCATGCCCTCTGGTACTGGACTCTCCCAACATCTGGAACATATTTCCTGCCTCAATCCTATCAAATCCTTTAATTATCTTCAACGTTTCAATCAGATCCCCTCTCAATCTCCTCAATTCCAGCGTGTACAAGCCCAATCTCTCCAATCTCTCTGCGTAAGACAGCCCTGCCATCCCAGGAATCAACCTAGTGAATCTACGCTGCACTTCCTCAATTGCCAGAATGTCCTTCCTTAAACCTGGAGACCAAAACTGTACACAATATTCCAGGTGTGGTCTCACCAGGGCCCTGTACAAATGCAAAAGAACATCCTTGCTCTTGTATTCAATTCCCCTTGTAACAAAGGCCAACATTCCATTTGCCCTCTTCACTGCCTGTTGCACTTGCTCATTCACCTTCATTGACTGGTGAACTAGGACTCCTAGGTCTCTTTGCATTTCTCCCTTACCTAACTCGACACCGTTCAGACAATACTCTGCCCTCTTGATAACTTCACATTTATTCACATTGAATGACATCTGCCAAGTATCTGCCCACTCACCCAGCCTATCCAAGTCTCCCTGTATTCTCCTAACGTCCTCTTCGCATGTCACACTGCCACCCAGTTTAGTATCGTCAGCAAACTTTTTGATATAGTTTTCTATACACTGATATAGTGTTGTGGGTGGTCTGGAGTTTCCTTTTTTTGTTTTTTGTTGTGGGGCTTGGGGAGGACACTAATTTTACTTGTCTTCAATTTGGGTGCTTTTTCAATTATCTTTCTCTGTATCAGATTGTTATTGTATGCTTATTTTTGCACTGTATCAATGTCCTTCATTTTGATCTGTTTTTTTTATCTGTAGTTATGTAGAAAATGTATAAAAAAACTAATAAAAAAAAGAATGAGGTGGGATCGAATTGAAACCTATTGAATGTTGAAACACCTCGATAGATGGATGTGGAGAGGACGTTTCCTTTGATGGAGAGTCTAAGACCAGAAAATACAGCCGCAGAAAGAGGGACGTCCATTTAGAATGGAGATGAAGAGGAATTTTTTTAGCCAGAGAGTGGTGAATCTGTGGATTTCTTTGCTGCAGGTAGCTGTGGAGGCTGTGTCATTGGGTTTATTTAAGGCACAGATTGATAGATTTTTGATTGGTCAGGGCATGAAGGGATATGGGCAGAAGGCAGGAGATTAGAGCTGAGGAAATGGATCAGCCATGATAAAATGGTGGAGCAGACTTGATGGCCTAATTCTGCTCCTATATCTTATGGTCTTATGGTCCAAAACCGTTCCAAGGCTACACCTTCATTCCCATTTCTTAATCTTCTCTATTCACACACCCTGCATAAAATCTGAGCTCTTCCTTTGTAATTTGTTTGTACGCTGCTAGTGGTGCTTTCAACCGAAAAGGTCCAAAGCCCTGGAGTTGCCTTGATGATAAGCCTACTCTTCACAGGCTTATTTCTCTATTACAGTGAACCTGCAGTGTTATATTGATAGAAGGTGTTGCACTGAATACTTACATAAGTGGAACCTTCTGGAAAACACCGTCACAAAGGCCTGATCGTGAGATTTTGTAACATAGTATTTTATACTGACAGATAGTATAGAATGTAAAAGTATCAGTCATTGAGTGGAACGATGCTTTGTGAGTGCTCATATCTGCCATGGCAACTTGTGCACAAAGCACTAAGTAAAAGATAAGAACATTCCTACAGAAAGAAAAAGAAATTAGATATTATACTCCTCCTGCACCATTGCCCTGCATTACCAACTGGGATCTCAGTGAAAAATATCCTTTGACCTTCTTATGCTCAGAATGCTCAGGGTCGAGGGGGACCTTAGAAAGAGGAAAGAATTAAAATCCTCAAATGCAGAGAACTGATTATATATACACATATTATATACATATATTTTATATGATTTTATATATATATATAATAAGCTGCTGTTTGGTTTAGCACACAATATGGTTTTTATTCCAAAGAAATAGATCGAGTCAAAAATACTAAAATAAGCTGCCATGTATTTCTATACCCTACGAAATTCTTTGAAGGATGGTAAGAAGAGAAAACGATTGTTACATATTGAAAGGATCCAAATGACCTACAACGATAATACAGCAAGTTACTACAATCAAAAAAGTGTCAATGTTCCTGAACAAACGAGAAAACATTAGCTCTAAACTGCTTGTCTTGCTTTAGACATACCAAGTTCAAGTTCAATTGTCATTCAACCATACATGAATACCCATGAATGCAGCCAAATGAAGCAATCTGCACATCAAAGCGTCATGACCTTTTATGCCACAGCAACTGTATACCAGCAAGTGGAAATAAATCTCAAGCCCCAAGATACATGTAGAGGATGATAAGTGACAGTAAGGATATTGGATTGGAAGTACTGAGAATATCAAAAACTATAGTCTGCAGGATTGAGATCAAACATAAATGAATCACAGATCAAAATGTTATTAAAACTGCCTTACATTTACATCTTCAGGATTACGGAAGTCTGAGAAATAAACTATAGGTGAACAGTTGCAATAAAACTGTTTGCCAAACTCTCTATCAAAAAAAAGGAAATGAGCTGTATCTGATTTTCATGTAAATGTTGCATTAACGGCATTTTGAAGCAATTTCAGTTGTTATTCAATATTATTCCATTTTATATGTTTTCACCACTAATCAATGAACCTAAAAATTACCTCTGTTGAGGTATTAACTAGAAACATCAAGATTGAGGCTCTAAGATTGCATAGCTCATTAAGTGATCAGATAAATACACTGATTAACTGGTCTTGCAATCTTTTTATATTCTGATTAACAGGTAAGATTGAATCCTCTCTACAATACTTGGTGAAGCTATTTTCCCCAAAGATTTTATCAGTGAAACGTTAGATGTTTCAACCAATAGCTCAGATCAAACTCTCCAGTTCTGCAGAGTTACACTGTGTAAGAACAGTAAAATCAAGGAGGCCTAATGGTCGATACCACTGAAAATAATGCCAACTTCACAGGATTGGTCCCACACTGGTGCATATCAAATGGATTGCAGGATGTAACACATTAATTAAAACTACAAGTCAAGTGCCACTGTAGTATGCTGCTCAAAGAAAGTAGGATCAGCACACCATTTAGAGGCTGAGAATTAAAGGAGAGGTGAAACAGTGGAAGGACCTTAACACAGATATCTTCAGTTCATAGAACTCTGGACAGATCCACAAAAACAAAAGATGTAAGTCAACATCAAGCTTGCCAATCACCTGATCAAGCAAAGTTGAATTTGGCTTCTGACAAGACCATTATAGTCTTGGACAAAAGAAAGAAACATTAAAAGGTAGAGTTGACTTGGATTGTCCTTGATATATTGAGACAATATTTGATTGAACTTGGTTTTAAGAAACCCTATTGAACTCGGGAGTCAAAGGAAAACTCTCAACTAACTAGTCATGCCATTCACCTAAAAAGATGTTTACGGAGGATATTTATCCATGTCCTAGAATATTATAACGGGGTGTGTCCAGGAGCAACCAATTTCACTGAAGATCCTCCAACTATTATAAAACCAATTTTTTTATATTTTAAGATGAGAAGTGCAAAATTTCTAAGTGGTGGCCGACTAGGGTAATTGGGATGAATAACTCTTAACTCAAGCTTTGATCAGTAAACTTGCTGAACCCACACTTACAAGCAGTTAAATCAAAATCCCACAAGTCATATGTGGCCAATGGAAAATACCAACAGAAAGTGAAACGTATCTAAGTTAGATTTTATGGTTCTGTTAGTACCTAGTGCATTAGCTAATTCCTTACTCTCAAATTTTTACACTTCCTTGAAGAATGTCAAATCTCCATTCTTGTTTGTTAATAGCAATATGATTTAGAGACTCTGTCTCGGCCCGAAATGTCAACAGTGCTTCTCCCTATAGATGCTGCCTGGCCTGCTGTGTTCCACCAGCATTTTGTGTGTGTTTTTGTTTCAATAGTTCTGATATGTTTAGAGAATTTTATCTCTAATTAATGAATTGATTTTTTTGGATGTCATTTGACATCTGCTAATGGCATAATACAACTAAATATACCTTAAGTTTTTAAAAAAAAATAATGAAGTGCAGCAAACTATACTGATACATACTTCAAAACTGTAACAAATATTCTGAAAAGCTATTAACAATTTAAAGGAAATCTGTTTCTGAGTATCATGTTAAGTATATATCAAGGCACAATTATTAAACAGAGTGTTAAATCAAAAGCTGTTAAAAGTGTTAGAAACACACCCATCTGTTATGGAAATATATAATTTTGTGCTTTCAATACATCTTTAGAATCGTAGTATAAATTGAGGATATCTGTTTTTAAATTTACATCACAATTGTACTGATCACAGACCCAACCTTGGAGTTAAAATAATCAAAATGGGCAGATGAAATTCCAGAGCAAAGGTCCTCAAATAATATTTCAGGCTGCTAATGAGATGAATGTCAGCTCGTCCAGGCCAACTTGCAGACTATTAAAATCAATGAACAGAAAATTTGAAGGCACAGATAAAGTTAATGGGACACAAAATATCACAGATACATACAGTGAGATTCTACAGATTATCCTAAACCACTTTACTTTGAATAAGACCATAAACATACTCCACATTTTACTTATGAAGCTCTTCAGATAAACCACTGATAGTGCTATTGATATGAATTCCTGTGCAAGAAGAAAATTACACAAATTTGTTTTAACCTGTACATAACCCCAATTGCAAAAATAAGTTGAATTCTGCCATGTGGAATTCTTTGCTCTGCTGAATTTCCTAGTTCCATTGTGTTGTCAATGTCTACATCACTAATGCTAGAAACATTTTTCTACAGTTTGGATTTATACTCTGTAACCACCAAAACAACCCGCCTCTTTTCTTGCAATTCCATTTCTTTAAATTGTCAACTTTTTCATCTTTAAATCAATCCTTGAATCAAGAATTGTTGTGGCATCAGAGGAAGCGATGACGTCCATCAAGTCCTAACAGGCTTTTGATGTGTTACAAAATATTCTGCAGTAAAAGCGAATAATTCCTTTGAGGCTTTGGAGAGAAAAAACACGAGACTGTAAGCACATTGGGTAGGAGCATCGATAAAAATCTGGTAAATTTTACTGAAATTAATAACAGATCATTTGACAACTAATACCATATATTTATTGTTGTGCATAATACATCGTAATAAATTTTGAATTGTGCATAATATATTATGTTTTGCAAAATCAAAATTTACATAAATTATTTTGTTGCTCAAACTTATTTTGTTATACACCGGGTAAAAATCTCAATTGGAAAAGGGCTGAGGGGAAAATCCAATGAACAAGTTTCAAACATAATCATTCTCATTGGAATAAAAATACAAAATAAACAATTCTAGCAAGCCTTGGCATTGACAGCTAGAAAGTGTGTGAACTGCCTCCAATCATTAAGGGAAAGTTTAGTCTCCTTTCTCATGAGGAAACTAGGAGAGATGATGAGAGAGAAATTACTAGAAATTCTCAGGTCAGCACATCTGGGGGAAGAGAAATTAAGTCAACATTTCAGTTACAGACCCTTCATCAGAACAGAAAAGTGAAAAAGAGTTCGTGAAGCTGCAACACACACAAAATGCTGGTGGAACACAGCAGACCCTTCTCAGCCCGAAATGTCGACAGCGCTTCTCCCTATAGATGCTGCCTGGCCTGCTGTGTTCCACCAGCATTTTGTGTGTGTTGTTCGAATTTCCAGCATCTGCAGATTTCCTCGTGTTTGCTCGTGAAGCTGCAGCAAGGATGCTATCTGTGATTGGATTAACCCAGCATGAGCATGGGGATTACCTGTGGAGGAGATGTTGCTAATCTGAACAGACTGGGGTAAAAAGAGGACAGGTCCTCTGAGATAGCGACACCCAGTAATTTAAAGTTACTGACCCTTTCTACTCTGATCCTCTGATGATTACTGGTTCATGGACCTCTGGTTTCTCTCTCCTGAAGTCTACAATCAGTTCCTTGGTCTTGCTGACATTGAGTGAGAGGTTGGTGCTATTACATGACTCAGCTAAGTTTTAAATCTCCCTCCTATATGCTGAAAAGAAAAAAAATTCTCATACAGGAAAGCAAGATGAGGTGGGAATAGGAGACCCACAAAGGTTGGTGAAATGGAGGAAAATCAATGTATATCTTAGGGCTCAGAAATCACAATTCCTCCTATTCCTTAAAGAAAGGGGAATAAATAAACAAAGAATCTTCCCTTCCTAGCCTCTTGCGGCCTCAAATCTATTTACCACAAGGTCGCTTCTGTGACCTCATTCCAGAATTACAATAACCTGGTAATGTAATCATAGCTTATTATATATAAATACCCCACTGTCCACATTAATAGAGGTCTGAATTGATATGCAAAGGAAGTGTAACATGCTGTAATGTTTCACTGCTAATGTAATGGCCACTCTGTGATGTTTTATTGCTAAGGTAATTGGCTTCTCTGTAATGTTTCACTGCTAATGTAATGGCCTCTCTGTAATGTTACACTGCTAAGGTAATGGCTTCTCTGCAGCAGCAATGTTTGGGTTATGATTCGAGATAATGGAGGCTTTGGAATGTGTGCTATCCAATGAGAGGGAGATTGTTCTTTCTTGTGGGGCTGGGAGCAGGGATTTTGCAGACTTTTGTCGGGGAGAAATGAGCAGACGCGAATGGAGAGAGTTGGTAGACCGCCGGACGAGGTGGATTTGGAGCGAGGATCTGACGGTTGGCTATGCTCAGAGGAGGTCAACGGGGAACAAATGGATGGAATGGTGAGCTCCAACATTGCGCACTAGACCGTTTCATGAGAATGGGCCCCTTACATATTGTGTACAGCTTGTTATTCCGTGGTACTGAATTGGAACAGGGGAACATATCACACAACATCCACACAAACAAGATTTCTCAAGCTTGGCCAGGCCAGGGCCGTCTTCCCCTAGATTAAGCCACTTACCGAACCAAGGGTTGCAAAAGCAAAAAGATTTGGATGTCTACATGCTCAAAACATATGAAGTCAGTAAACACAAACTAAATCTGATCAAGAATGCTTATGGGATATCACTATTTGTCTCAAGGCAGCTGAGACAGAATGGTATGGATGCTTTATAAACACTAGAGATTTTGCAGCTGCTGGAAATCCAGAGTAACACATAAAATGCTGAAGGAACTCAACAGATCAGGCAGCATCAATGGAGAGGAATTAACAGTCAAAGTTTCATTCTGAGATGCTACAACAGGTTGTGATTTAGCTTGATTGGGGTCATTTCGTGTAACACATCTGGAGTATGCATTCAGCTTCATCTATTGCAACTCAATTTGCAAAATGTACAGTATAGGTTTGTCAACATCTTCCTTGTTGTTTACACAAAGGGTAGTGAAAATAATTAATTCCAAAAGGGCACGTCATTTGAAATGTTCACTACAGAGATGCATGGTACTTTGTCGGATCTGTAAAGCAAAGGCAGATAAATAGAACTGTAATGCAAGTCAACTTTGTGATTCACCCTAACTAATTAACAGAGAGAGAAAGAATGGCCTACTCCTTTTCTGTGTTCCCACATTCAACTGGCTATGTTAAAAAAAAAGCTGTTGGCAATTCCTGAATAATTTGACGAATCTGAAATTCAGTTCTTGATGTTTCCTAACTGCATATCATGCCAAGTCACCAACCAACTCCCAACTTAAAAGAAAAAGAATAATAAGGAGGAAAAAAAATGTATGTAAAGAGAAATGACTCAAAGAGGAGAGACAAAGAGAAAACAGCAACATAGAGATAGTGGCACAGCTGAAGAAGATCCCAAATTGTATGTATCTTCACAGTGGCTCATAATATTTTGTTACATTTTTTGTATGTACTGTACATTTAATAAATTTGCTTTATATTCCAAACGTGATTTAATATGTTCTACTTGTGTTGAGAATTAGAGATTGAGTTTATGTAATTCTTCCAATTTTTAAAAAGTTAAAGATGCATTAAAGATTACTCTCAATTGTATCTTCTTTCTCCAGAAATAAAGACTTTGGATTTCCCTTTTGAGTACAGAAGAAATTGTGGTTAAAATAAAACATTTGGGATGTTGTTAAGTTACAAAATGGACTTGCTGTTTGTTCATTTGCTTCTTGTTCCATTCCATTTCTCTCCTCATCTTATTAATAAAATTCAGCTTTGTATTTTAACTAGGCCTTTTTAGCATTTGACTAGAAATTTGCATGTGCTGCAAAATAAAATTATTGACTTAGCTTATAATCGTCCTGAAGAAGTTGTCTTGGCCCAAAACATCGACAGTTTACGCTTTTCCATAGATACTGCCTGACCTGCTGAGTTCCTCCAGCATTTTGTGTGTGCCAAAATTGTCCTATCTTTCCTGTAACCTCTTTCAGATTTCAGGTACTTAAGTGGGTAATGCTGGAGCTGGAATTAATGATCTTCTCACACTCAGTCTTGGTATTATTGTTCCAAATGTGATGATGAAGCATGGGGACTTATTTTATATCCAGGATTATGCGTTATAAAATCATTGTAAATCTTGAATGGTCTCTCTTTTTTCCCAGATAAATACCAGGTGTGATTCTTCCTCATTTTTACCTGATTAATGAAATTCCATTTACTTTTTCAATAAATAGATTACATCATAAACATCATCACCAATACAGTAAATATTTCACTAATTCAGTCAGTTCCTCAAAGAAGACCTCAACTTTGTCATGGTTTGGAGGCTTGCATGCCTCATTAACCTGGAGTGCTATGTTGGCTAAAGTCAGGGCTTTATGCTTTGGCTCTTGGTAGGGTCATCAACACCAAGCAGGTCAAAGGGTAGAGGCGAGACTAAGAGTGGTCCACTGGTCTTCCAGGTTTGGTGGGGCGGGGGGGGGGGGGGGTTCAGCTCAGGGCTAACAACCCTGACTGGTAAAACAAAAGTTACAGAAACAGCAGTGAAGAATGCTTTTGTATCTGTGTGCAACGGTATTCCTGAGTCTTGCATGGCTGACAGTAGTGAAAATCAAGGGGAAGCTACTGGCACGATGGAGGAAGCTCTGAACACCACCAAAGATGGAGGACCTTCAATGCTGCCCTACTGGCCAGCAGTGTAATGGGCAGTAAATACAGTAGTTCAGTTGGGTGAAGCAGAAATTTCAAGGTGATGTCAATAAGTTAACGAGGGGGCCAAAAAATGTAAGTTGTACACGTCATTAAAGTTCAGGAAGCTCAGGGTTATGGGGTTATAGCAGGAAAGAAGCTTGATGAAGTAGGCGGAAAAGATGTATTCCTGCTCCCAATTCTTATGCTTTCTGCAATTATTTGAAGCTACTGTGAAGCTCACCAAGGCAGAGTCTCAAACAAATAATTTGTTCCTAAATGAAGAGACTTAATAGGACAAGGCCAAAGGATTTTGGTACAAGATCTGACCAGTACACCCACTCCATAGAGTCATACACCACAGAAATAAGCCTTTTAGCACATCTGTGCATGTCCAGCATTTTCATAAAATCCATTTTCCCATATTTGGCTAGCAGCATTCTGAGCCTTGGAAATTCAAGTGATCATCTTAAATCTCACGAGAGACTCAGCTTCCATCACACTTTCAGACAGGGCTTTCAAAAATTCCCACCACCCTCTGGATGAGAAAAGTCTTCCTTCTGTTCCCTCTGAACTTCTTACTCCTTACCTTAAATAAGGTTATAGATGAGGAAAGGTTTACTCTTGTTGACTCTATTTATGCCCTCTGTAATTTGGTACTTCACTGTTAAGTCTCCCTCAGTCTTCTCTGTTTCAAAGAGAGCAAATCCAATCTGAACTCATAACTGTGACACTTCATTCCAGGCAATATCCTGGTGAATCTCCTCTGCACCCCTTCCAGAGCAATTCCAGAGCTGTGAATCAAATCTGCACACAATATTTCAGGTATAGCCTTATCAATAATTTATAAAGTTGCACTATAACTTTCCTACTCTTATATTCTATATCCAGACTGATGAAGCCTAACATTCCATACGTTTCTTTACCATTCCACCCGCCAACAGGCAATATTTAATACGGGGAATTTTTGCACTTAAGTATCACACTAACCTTTTTAAGGTTTAGTTTGGTTAGCTGCTCACAGAATCCTCATATACTTCATTTATCTTCTTGCTTACTCACTAAATACAAATATTTTCCTTTATGACCTTTCAATGCATATTTCATAGGTTACTTTCACATCTCCTCCACAACCTCCATCAGCACAACAGCACCACAGGGATGTGTACTTCGCCCCTGGTCTACTTGCTTTACACCTATTACTGTGTGGCTAAGTACAATTCCAACACCAGATACAAGTTTTCTGTTGTGGGCCATCGCAAAGCGGGTGATGAATCAGCATATAGGAGGGAGATTTAAAACTTAGCTGAGTCATGTAATAGCACCAACCTCTCACTCAATGTCAGCAAGACCAAGGAACTGATTGTAGACTTCAGGAGAGAGAAACCAGAGGTCCGTGAGCCACTAATCATCAGAGGATCAGAGTGGAAAGGGTCAGTAACTTTAAATTCCTGGGTGTCACTACTCAGAGGACCTGTCCTCTTCTTTTTACTATGTCTCTCCTTGTCAGTTTGTTCATTTTCTGTTTCTAGCCAGTCATTCTAGGATGAGGGGAGGAGAGAGGGACCACTTCTTTTCATGCAACTCTGTCTATCCTTTTACTGGTTTCCTTCCCTATGATGCAGCTATCTTTCCCTATGCACCTTCAGCCGGTTCATTAAGACACTGAGTTGTGGTGCCTCAGGACCATTGTGGCCTCTCAGCTTTACATCTTTTGTTTGCTTTGAATTAGGTAGCACGTACAGCACTAAAGCAAGTTATTTGGTTCAAGTTGTCCCTGCTAGCATTTGAGATCCACAAATCCTCTTTCACTCCTGCCAGTTAGCAAACACTGGCAGCTCTATATTCCATTGCCCAAGAAAAGAATACAATATTAAGGTTAATTTTTGAACCACTCATACTGCTGCCTGGATCAGTAAGCTGCATCAACATTCTTTGGGTGACTACCTGATGCACCATCAATAACTCTCTGAGACGTGAGGCGAGATATCGGCTTTTATTGACTGGAAGAAAGAACAAGCAGCAATTGACCACCATACTACATCCTGGAGACTGAGGGCAGGGCTCAGGCCTCAATCGCCTTTATACCGGGGTCTGTGGGAGGAGCCACATTCAGTGGGAGGAGACACAGGAGCAGTCAGTGGTGGGGCGTGTCCAGACAGGTATATGTAGTTCACCACACTACCTTTGTAATTTGCATTGGTGAGCTGTTTAATGCATAGATCATCAAGGGAGACCTTTATTGATATTTTATATGACTACAGTTTTTACGGTGGAAATTTAACTCAGCTGAAGCAACAATTTTCAGCTTATACAACATTTGTTGCAGACTGTATCAGGAGAAAGCTTCACCTTTATGCTCAAGTATTATTCCTCCTGAATTTAATAAGCAATTGGTAAAATAAGACTGAACTATGTTCTTTAATTGACACCTTCATTACACATTGATAAAACATTTCAAACTTCTTACCCCTTTTTCTATTTCCAATATATTGGTATTGATGTTTTGATTGGTATTGGTATTAAGTTTGATTTTCAAATGAGCAGAAGAAAGTAAGCCAAGGGAAGCTGGAAATCCACTCTGCATGACAAGTTCTATGGCTCCTGCAGCTGGATGATAATTTAGAAACTACTAGTCATCTAATTAAGTGCTGCCTATTACATTTTCATGTTTGGAATAACAATGATCATTGAACAAAAAATTCAGTAACTCGAGGATTCTCTGAGCTTGAATAGTTTCAGTTTTTGTAATGCATTCTAAGCCTGTCTTCCAATGAATTCTCCAGCTTTCATGAAGATGCTATGCAAGAAACACCGTATTTATTATTCTTCACATTTCTGTGTAAGTTATCTTGGACCTGCTTAGCATACTGTAATGTTCTGAAATAAGACATGGTTGTTTGATGAATTTTGTATACAAGAAACACAAACTTTGTCATGAAAAATATTATACCGGGCTCTTCCCTAAGCTTGTAACTCTGACATCTCTCCACTAGTCAAGATTAGCCAATCACTATTTCTGTACCATATCCACAAATAATTTATAATTAAAATAACTAATTGGATTCAATGTGGACTTCGATTAGCAGTTAATTTACTATATCCTATTGATACTATGTTCACCAGCAGGTCTCCTTTCGTTCACAAAAATCACATGCTCCGATTTTAACTTCATAGAAATCAGACAGGAGAAGTTAGAGTTCATGGCAAACCCAAAATTTTAGCATATGGACCTCAACAGGAAACTGTTTTCTATCTGAAGCTGGCAGAGAATGGATCGAACGCACATACATTGTCAGGGGGTGGGGCAGGGATTTTAGTATACTATATTCAAATCCAGTGTAGTAAAGCTTCCTTTACATTATTTCAGCAAAATCTCTGATCCCAGACAAGCTTCTATTTCCCACACAATTTTTAAGAATTATTGTTTGGATGTAGAACTATCAAGTACCAAGTAACGGTTGTCCATGTCCATTCTGCTTTGAAGGGTAATGTTTTCATCTTGTTAGTTTTGCAGCATTTAATATGTCTATAAATGAAACACCAGTATATTGATATGTTCTGCTCTTGACCACAGGAATCCTTTGTTACTATTCATAATATAGCTCAGATTACCATTTGAGTATAAGCATCCTAACAATGTTATCCACCCAGTCTATACTTACTCCCAGTCCATGTGTTTTCCTCAGTCTAAGAAACCTTTTCCAAAAACATGTTCTTTTCACACCATGTAGAAATCTCCAAGAACATGTCATGGCCCAAACCATACCATGTACCGAAACCAAGCTGTCCCCTTGCATATGTTACTCAGCAAAGCCGTGTCTCCATTTTAGTATATACTGCTGTTCTGCACAATGAAGACCTTCTTAACAATGCTATTTCTTTTGTCTTTCACAGTTCAAAGTCCAGCTTGCTTTCAAGACGGAGGCAACATACAAATTAGGTTTCTATGAATGAAGAAAATCCACAAAAGAAAATTTATCAGAAATCCTTTTAAAAGAGCTATTTTAATAAGGATTTTTAAAAAAGTTTTCTCTAGGGTACCTAAGATTTTTGCAGAATACTGTATACATTCTGTAAAAGTCTTAGGTACTCCAGATTTTTCAGATGGTGAGGCCTCCACAGAGCCTGATCTCAACATCATCAAGGCTCTCAGAGGTTATCTGGAGAGACAGAAGCAAGTGAGACAGCCAAAGTCCGCAAAGAACTGTGGCAAGTTCTCCAAAATGCTTGAAACAGCCTACCAGCCAATTTTCTGATAAAGCTATACAACAGTGTACCTAAGGGAACTGATGCAGTTTTAAAGGCAAAGGGTGGTGTTACACCTGTAGCCCCCTCCTTTGTGAGAATCGCAAGATCACTATTGATTTGGGTCAGGAGACCCAGGAAATGAGAGAGAGACGTGCGGAATGTCTCGTTCCCCCGGCGATATAAAGCAACGGGACACGGCCATTGTCTCTTGAAGACGAACTTGTGTATTGCAATACTGTGCTACGTGGAAGCCCTCAGGCAAAGTGGGCTGGTTGAGGGAGGGATTGCATCACCCCCAACCTGATTGACATCTGAGACCCTGTGAGTCAGGATAAAAGAGGGTCTGTGGGAACAGCCCCTCAGATGCACCAGAAGAAACGCTAGTGATCCCGTAATAGTGGAAGCCATTGGGAGGAGGCCACGTGCGTTTGGTTCCATTTGCCCGGAACCGGTGGCTTTTACCACGGAAAATGGCTTTTAGCTAACAACGGGGAAACCAACTCCCCACGACTCGAAGGATTGGCATCATAAAAGAACTGGGCAAGTTTAACCTGTCTCTCTCTCAAACCCAAAACGCTGCAGCTTGAACGAACTAACAGTGACTTTTATATTTCCATCGGACAATACATTATCCCCTAGACAACGATAGAGCTATTTCTTATTGATTATTATTATACCCGCACTTTTAGATTTAATATTGATGACGTATATTATCTGTATGTTTGCATTGATCTTATTTTGTGCCCCCTTATCAATAAATATTGTTAAAAATAGTACCATCAAACTTCAACGGACCTCTCTATCTTTGCTGGTAAGTGACCCAGTTACGGGGTTTGTAACAGTGGTCACACCAAATATTGATTTGATTTTGTTTTTTACTGTTTACTATTCTTTATAGTACAGTAAACCGTTTATTTATTATTTTTGAAAGCATCTTCATTTTATAGAATTTTTTATATGCGCACATTACTTTATATACTTTTAATCCCTTTGGTCCTCTTTCCTTAAAACTTCTCACACTTCATTTAAACTCAAAGATGGAAAGGTGTCCACAACTGCTATATTATACTGAAGTTGAATAAGACTTTGGTGAGGCCAAATTTGGTGTATTATGTCCAGCTCTGATCAACTGTCTACAGGAAAAATGTCAATAAGATTGAAAGAGAACAGAGAAAATTTACAAGGATGTTTCCAGGATTTAAAGAACTGAGTTATAAGGAAAGGTTGAATAGGTTAAGACTTGTTTTCCTAGAGCAAAGGAGAATGAGGGGGGAATTAGACAGTGATGTACAAAATTATGAGGGGTATAGAATGGGTAAATGCAAGTAGGCTTTTTCCATTGAAGTTGGGCGAGACTAGAACTAGAAGTCATAGGTTAGGGGTTAAAAGGCAAAATATCTAAGGCTTCCTCACTTAGAGTGTCGTGTAAGTATGCGACGTGGGTTCAATTGCAACATTTAAGTGAAGTTTGGATAAGTACACAGATGGGAGGGCTATGGAGGGCTATGCTCCAGAGGGGACTAAGCAGAATGACAGTTTGGCATAGACTAGGTGAGTTGAAGGGCCTGTTTCTATGGTGTCGTGCTCCCTGACTGTTTAACTGCTTCTGCTAACTACATTAGCAAGGAGTAGTATCCAAGATTGATCAATTAAAGTCAACAGAGCCAAATTTCAGAAATGGCACAAGTCCACTGTTCTTGCTACACTTATTGAGGACAATGAACTGTTTATCCCATTATTTTTCTCATGAACAACTCACATTTAAATCTTGAAAGTGCAGATTAAGGACAATGGGGACTAGAAATTCAATTGCATTTTACTTTATTTCAATAACGCACAATTAAATTGCACTTTGGACAGAATGAAACAATGATAATGTCAATCTCAAGATCATGTTATATAACTCTAGATATGCAATTGGGTACTTTCACCCACATGCAGCACTTACAAACCTGAAACAACTTCCATATTATTGCATCAGATAGAGATATTTACCATGCTACACTTTGCAAGAGAAATTAATCTACACTGTCCTGGGTGAAAGCTTTGTTGGTTGCTCCTGGAATAATCTATCAATTTCACAGTAAGATTGAGAATCCACTCAGGTAAATCTCATATTTATCTGTCCTTCTGGCTCTCTCCTTTCTGATACCGATTCTGCTTCCACACACAGATCTCCAAACATGACTGGTGCAAGCCCAACAATCCAATCGCCAATTCTTCAAGGCCAGAGCACCTCATCTCTCAACCTTCCTATGCTCTCAGAGGACCTCCTGATCTCCGGTACTCCCTGAACAGCAAAGTTGCATACATCAGGATGCTCTTTACCAAACACAGCTCAGCATTCAGTACTATCAACCCCTCAAGACTAATTAATAAACTTCACAACTTTGGCCTCAATAACTTTGTCCTCCTGCAATTGGTTTCCTCACTTTCATAGCCCAGTCTGTTCAGATTAGCAACATGTCCTCCACAATCTCCATTAGCACAGGTGAACCACAGGGCTATGTGCTTCAACCCCTGTTCTACTCACTTTATACTTATGACTGTGAGGGGAAGCACAGCTCCAATGCTATATTTAAGATTGCTGATGACGCATGTGCCGTTGGCCAAATCAAAAGTGTGACAAATCAGCATATAGGAGAGAGATGGAAATTTTGGCTGAGCAGTGCCACAGAACTTCTCACTCATTGTCAGCAAGACCAAGCAGCTAATTATTGACTTCAGGGGAAGGAAGCTGGAGGTCCATGAGCCAGAACTCATTGGGAGATCAGAGGTGGAGGGGGTCAGCAACTTTAAACTCCTCGATGTTATCATTTCAAATAATCTGTCCTTCATAAGTGCAAATACAAAGAAAGCACTGTAGCATCTTTGTTTCCTTAGAAGTTTTGAAAAATTTGAAATGACATCTAAAACTCTGCCAAACTTCTATGGATGTGTACCGGAGAATATATTGACTGGTTGCATCATGGCCTGGTATGGAAATACCAATGTCCTTGAACAGAAAATCTGATAAAAAGTATGGATGTAGCCCAGCCCATCACAGGTAAAGCCCTCCCCGCCACTGAGCACATCTACATGGAGTGCTGTCACAGGAAAGCAGCATCCATTATCAAGGACCACCACCACTCAGGCTATGTTCTCTTCTCGCTGCTATAGGGAACTCAGGAACCACACCACCAGGTTCAGGAACAGTTATTACCTCTCAACCATCAGGCGCTCAAACGAGTGGGGATAACTTCACTCAATGTCACTCATCCCATCACTGAACCGTCCCCACAAACTATGGCCTCACTTTCAAGAGGACTTTATCTTATGTCCTCGATAGTTAGTGCTTATTTATTTATTATTCTTGCCTTTTTTTTCCTTTTGTACCTGCACAATTTGTTGTCTTTTGGACATTGTGTTTTTTTTTTGTTGGGTATGGTTTTTCATTGTTTCTATTATATTTCTTGGATTTACTGAGAATGCCTGCAAGAAAGGTATCCCTAGCTTGTATACAGTGATATATATGTTCTTCGATAATAAATTTATTTTGAACTTTGAACGTTAAATTCTCTGGCACCAGTCATCCTGGCTGCACATCACTACCAGGGCCCTATCTTCTAATCTCAGCTTTCTCTCCAGCTTCACTCCAGCACCCAGCTCCTGCAACTTAATAGGGGTTCTGAACACTGTACCTCGTCACACTCCCACCTCTTCTCAGCAAGAAGCAGCTTTCTTCCCAAATGTTACCTTGGATCGAGGAAAGGTGAGAATAATGGAGCTGCTGAGATTGCCTTACTGGACTGATTCTTTTTTCCAAGGTGACATAACAGTTTAAGGATGCCATGAATGTGCAGAAGTGAGCTCACGACTAATGCCACAGTTGGTACACTGCATAACTACCCCATAATAAGACAATTTCTAAGCCCATTTCCTTTAATCACTTACATAACTTGTATTTATTCACTTGTCATACAGATTGAGATTACGATTTGAATTATACATGATGTATGATATTCTGTAAGCATTGAGGGAGAATTCAGAGCCTCGTGTTTTAAGCAAGTGCAGTAAAAACCTACAGAAGCTCTAAATAGTTTTATCGAGAGAATACATTTACTGTCTGCCAGACTTGACTGTGTATATTTTCATGTGAAATGAGAAATCTTAACTAAACATGAACTGAGCACTTGAGTTAACTGCATTTCTTAACCTACAATTTTCACCCAATAGGGTGCCAAAAAATAACCTTATTAGAGACTCAATACCTCCAGCTATTCTGAGTCTAGAGTATTTGAATTTTGTTTGATGTTCATTTTAAATCAATGTATTAGCATTAATTGAGATGAGATGTGGGTGAAGGAGGCTGTGATGGGAGTTGATTACTGAAAGCCCATTTGCATTGAATGATAACTTCTCAATACTAAAAGGTCTATATTTAAAAAGTCAGTTTATAATGCCCAAAAACTGACCAATATTAACCAAAAGAAATTCTCCGGATCCAAAGCAGCTGGATGCAACTCAAGTACTCTGTTTGCCTTAGATAGATGACCCCTAGCTATATTCATTTACTTCACAATTTTGATCCACAATACCCATTTTTATTCTTCTGAACAGCAGAAATGATGCTTTAAGACCTGGATCAAAGGGATCTCCAGCAGTCAAGAAATACATTCTATCAGCTTAGGATGCAGAAAATTTTCAATCAGCTTCCAGCCATAAAGGGGTTAATTTCACAACATTTCACAAAGTATTATACCTTGATGAATTTGGATGATAACACTAACAAGTAGGGCTGTAGTAAATCCATCTTCTAAATATAATCCTCCTATATCACTCAGAAAATGTACTGTATCTTAACTCATTAGCAAAGTGCGGTAGCTACTGTCTGCAATATTTGATTTGGTACAATTATTGCACTTTTCTTTTGATTCCTTCCTAATACTTAGAACAGTACAGCATGGTATAGGTCCTTTGGCCCACACTATTGCCATCTTTTAACCTATTCTAAGATGATTGTAACACTTCCCTTCTGCATAGCCCACCATTTTTCTTTTGTCCATGTTCCTATCTAACAATCTCCTAAACGTCTCTAATCTATCAGCCTCTACCACCCTAGCAAAGTGCTCCATGTACCCAGTACACTGTATAAAATAAAACTACCCCTGGCATCCTATACACTCCTCCAATCACCTCAAAGTTCTGCCCTCTGACATTAGCCATTTCTGCTCTAGGAAAAAAAGGCATATGCTGTCCAATGCCAATGCTTCTTATCATCTTATACAACTCTATCAAGTCATATCTTATCCACCATCACTCCAAAGAGAAAAGTTGTAGCTTTTTCAACCTTTTTTCATAGGACAAGCTTTCTAATCCAGGCAATTTTGTGGTGAATCTCTTCTGCACCCTCCCCAAAGCTTCCACATCCTATAATGAGGTGATGAGAACTGAACACAATACTCCAAGTATGGTCTAACCAGAGCTTTGTAGAGCTGCAACATTGCATGTGGCTCTTGAATTCATTCCTCTGACTAATGAAGAACACACCATACACCTTCTTAACCATCCTATCACCTTGCACAGCAATTTTCAGGGATCTTTGTGCATGGACCTCAAGATCCCTCTGTTCCTCTGCACTGCCAAGAATCCTGCCATTAACCTTGTACTCTCCTTCAAGTTCAACCTTTCAAAGTGTATCACTTCACACTTTTCCAGATTGAACTCCATCTGTCACTTCTCAGCCCAGCCCATCCTATCAATATCCCACTATAACCTATCACAACCTTCTACAATATCCACAACACCACCATCCTTTGTGTCAGCTGCAAACTTACTAACCCATGCAGCATCAGCATCAGGTTTAATATCACTGGCACAATGTATGTCATGAAAATTTCGTTGTTTTGCAACAACAGTACATTGCAATACATAATAATAAAAACTATAAATTATAATGATATATAAAAAAAGAAAATTAAATTAAGTAAATAGTGTAAAAAGAGAGAAGAAATAATACTGAAATTGTTGATTCAGAAATCTGATGGTGGAAGGGAAGAAGTTGTTTCTGGAATATTAAGTATGCATTTAGGCTTCTGTACGTCTGCCTTGATGGTAGCAATGATAAAAGGGCATGCCCTGGGTGATGGGAGTCCTTGATGATGGATGCTGGCTTTTTGAGGCTTCTCCTTTTGAAGGTGTCCTTGATGTTGGAGAGGCTTGTGCCCATGATGGAGCTGGCTGAGTTTACAACTTACTGCAACTCATTCCGATCCTGTGCAGTGGGCTCTCCATACCAGACAGTGATGCAACAAGTTAGAATGTTCTTCATTCTTCTGGAATGTTTAGGATTTTATGAGTGTCTTTAGTGGCATACCAGTTCTCCACAAATTCCTAATGAAATATAGCTGCTGTCGTGACTTCTTCATAATCGCATCAATATGTTGGGCTCAGGATAAGTCCTCAGTGATGCTGATACCCAGGAACTTGAAACTGCTCACCCTTTCCACTTCTGATCCCTCAATGAGGGGGTGTGTGTTCCCTCAATGCCCCCTGCCCCCTGAAGTCCACAATCAATTCCTTGGTCTTAATGACGTTGAGTACAAGGTTGTTGTTGTGACACCACTCAACTAGCTCACTTACCTCGCTCCTGTATGCCTCCTCATCGCCATCTGGAATTCTGCCAACAATAATTGTGACATCGGCAAATTTATAAATGGCATTTGAGCTGTACCTAGCCACACAATCATGCGTGTGGAGAGAGGAGAGCGGTGCGCTAAGTACATACCCCTGAGGTGCACCAGTGGTGATTGTCAGCAAGATTGGAGATGTTATTTCCCATCTGCACACTGTGGTCTCTTGGTGAGGAAGTCAAGGATCCAGTGGGGTGGGGGTAACAGAGGCCCAAATATTGGAGCTTGTTAATTAAAACTGAGGGTATGATTGTGTTGAATGCTGAGCTGTAGTTAATAAACAGCAGCCTGACCTAGGTACTACTATTGTCCAGGTGATTGAAGGCCAAGTGGAGATCCAGTGAGTTTGCATCCACTGTAGAGCAATTGTGGCGATAGGCAAATTGGAGTGGGGCCAGGTCCTTGCTGAGGCAGAAGTTGATTCTAGCCATGACCAACCTCTCAAAGCACTTCATCACAGTAGATGTGAGTGCCACTGGGCGACAGTCATTGAAGGAGCTCACCCTGCCCTTCATGGCCACTGGTATGATTGTTGCTCATTCTTCAATTTTCTCATCCAAGCTATTTATAAACATCTCAAAGAGCTGAATCCCAGATCAAATTGCTGCAGAACACCACTGGTCACGGACCCCCAGGCAGAACATGTTCCACCCACTACCATCCTCTGCCTTCTGTGGGCAAGTTAATTCTGTATCTGTGCAGTCACGTTCCCCTGGATCCCACACCTCTTGACTTTCAGAATGAGTCACCATGGGGAACCATGTTGAACACATTACTAAAATCCATACACATTATATCCATTTCTCTACCTTCGTGAGGCACGACTTGCCCCTCACAGACCATGCTTCTCCAAAATGCTCATAAATCCCCTATCTAGGAATCCTCTCCAATAGTTTGCTCAGCACTAAAGTAAGACCCACTGGTCTGTAATTTCCAGGATTATCTCTACTCCCTTTCTTGAATAAAAGAACAACAATGCCACTCTCCTGTCATCTGGTACTACTCTTGTGAATAAACCTTCTTAATAATCAATAAGAAGGGACAAATATAAACCTCCATTCAAGCATAGAGCACTTAAGATACGCCAATTAAATTTTAGAATCTCTAAAATGCATTTAAATGGTTACAATAAACTCATTATTCAAATTACTTTAGTCAATTTGATTTGTCTGGTTGATATGAAGAGTCTTACTATCTTTGTTTCAAGCTGCTCTTGTTACTTGATTAATTCTTTCTCCAAGAAGGCCTTTGACAAGATGCCACAATGAGGCTGCTTAACAAGATGAGAGCCGATGGTATTACAGGAAAGATACTAGCATGGATAGAAGATTGGCTGACTGGCAGGAGACAAAGAGTGGGAATAAAGAGAGCCTTTTCTGGTTAACTATCAGTGACCATAAAACATAGGAGTAGAATTAGGCCATTTGGCCCATCAAGTCTGCTCCTCCATTCAATCATGTATGATCCTTTCCCCCTCCTCAGCCTCACTTCCTGACCTCCCCATAACCTTTGATGCCGTGTCCAGTCAAGAATCTATCAATCTCTGCCTTAAATACACCCAATGACCTGGCCTCCACAGCTGCCTGTGGGAACATATTCCACAAATTCACCACCTCCTGGCTACAGAAATTTCACCGCATCATGACCGGTTGTGGTCACGGTTGGGACCACTTCTTTTCACGTTATATGTCAATGATTTGGATGTTCGAAATGATGGTTTTGTGGCCAAGTTTGGAGGCAATATAAAGATAGGTGGAGCGGCAAGTAGTGCTGAGAAAGCAGGGAGTCTACAGAAGGACTTACACAGATTAGGAGAATGGGTAAAGAAGTGGCAGGTGGAATATTTTGTAAGGAAGTGTATGGTCATGCTCTTTGGTAGAAGGAATAAAGGAGCAGAATATTTTCTAAACTCAAGAGTTGGTTGTTTCATTGGCCTAGTGTTTATGTAGCTCAGAATCTAGGGGGATGTTAATGAGAATATATGACAAATAAATAAAATTTGAATGGAATTTGTTTGTCAGCGCAGACTCAGAGAGCTGAAGGACTCGTTTCTCTGCTCTATGATTCTGTGAGCACCTTTGGAAAGGGAAAGAAAGTTTTGGGTCAAAGCTCCTTCATCAGAACTAAGGAAATAAAAGAACAAGTTAGATTTAAATGCAAAGAGCATAGGGAGCAATAGGTAAAGCAAAGGGAGTATCTCTCATAGGGTAAAGCCAGTCTTTCTACTGATGTTTATTGGAGCTATTCAATTAACTAATCGATGAGGCAGTTAAAGAGAAAAAACAAACAAAGGGGAATATTATAGCAATGAAACGCAGGCCAAAGCTGCTGTTACTTTTGAAATTAATAGGAAAGTAAAAGCAAAACACACTTTCCTATCAGATTCCTTCTTCTTCAGCCGTTCACCTCTTCCACCTATCGCCTCCCAGCTTTTTGCTTCATCCCTTCCTTCTCACCTGTCTCACCTATTACCCACCAGCTTATACCCCTTCCCTCTCCACCCTCCACCTTCTTATTCTGATCTTGTCCCCGCCCCCTCCCCTCCGCAGTCCTGTTGATGGATCTCAGCCTGAAACATCAACTGTTTATTCCCCGCTATAGACGCTGTCCGATTTACTGAGTTCTTCTAGTATTTTGTGCATGTTACTCAAGAGGCAGAATCTCTTGTGAGAATAAAAGCAATTAATTTGTGAGTCTCATCACTTAGCAGGTCAGGCAGAATCTCTAGAAAGGGAAACGTTTAACATTCAGGTCACAGACTACTATTAATTTCACCAAAATAAAAATGGTGGAAACACCCTGCACAGCAGGCAGTAACCTTGATGGAGGAAAAACTGAGTTAATACCACAGATGAACAATCTTATAGCAGAATGGAATGGCTCTCACATAAAGAGAAAAGGAGAGTATCTGAAATTATTAAATTCAATATTGAATTTTTGAGCCCACAATGTGGGCAATGGAAGATGAGGTGCTGTTCCCTAAGCTTACGTTAGGCTGTGCTGCAACTGCGATGTAGTAATACACATGTCCTGATATATTCTAATTTTGGGGAGTGCAGTCATTCCACAATACCGTGCTTTGAGCAAATAGTTTTTAAATAGTGTCAGTTTGCATGTGTTTCTGTTTAAAAAGCAGTGATCTTGTCACTGATAGTTGGTGAGAAATAAGCAGTAAGATAATTCTGAATTGTTTTGCTCACTATGGTTTCAAGCCATTCAGACTTGGAGATGCCAGAAGTGGTCAGGAGTGAAAATGAAGTGATTTCACTACAAGTTAGAAACTATGAAGAATTTGAAGGTATCGACAATCATCCTGAATGTTACAGTGAAAATGAAGGTTTGGAGGATACAATCATCTAAAGCACTGTATTTAAGGCAGACAATTATCTGCATTAGGTGTCTGCTCAGATTTTTTCATCAAAAAGAAGCATATTGTGTTAATGAGTTGATAGATGGGTGAGCCAATCATGAATATTAAACTGAAAAGAACACAGCGCAGATTAATTCCTCCATCAATAACTATTAGGAACTTATACACAGTTTTATAGTACTACAGGTAGTATTGGTAGTGTTCTAATTTGTTCCATATTTAATTTAAATACATAATTTGTTACTTAGTTTTTATACTTTTTTAATGATTTCTATGAAGCTGGCTAATTGGAGCAGCCACTTAATTGGGCCAAAATATTCTGATCACGGTATGTCCCAATTAACCTGAATCCACTGCATATATCATATATTCACAAAAGAATGCTGACAGATGGAGATTCAGTTCAGTTCTCTACAAAAGCTACTTAAAACAAAATCTAATATTCCTTGAAACCAACTCTGCAATCTACAAAATTGCCATTTTTGCTAAATGAAAGATCAAATCATTCAAAAGAAGCATTTTGTAAGCATTAATAAGTTGATAGATGAGTTGAGCCTATCATGAATACTAAATCACTTTTTCCAGAAATCTGCATGGAGGTTGTTCCTTGGGTAAGCTTAGTAACAGCAGAAAAATGGTTTAATTAACAAGAATTAATTAACACTACACATTAATAATCTTGATAGAACAATGAGCACAGCCACACAACTAATCTTTTGTTATTTCCATTGTAACTCTACACAGTGAAAAAAAGTGATTCCAGAGGTTAATATAGAAACATAAAAAATCTATAGCACAATACAGGCCCTTCGGCACAAAAAGCTGTACTGAACATGTCCTTACCTTAGAAATTACCTAGGGTTACCCATACCCTCTATTTTTCTGAGCTCCATGTACCTGTCCAGGAGTCTCTTAAATTACCCTATCATATCCGCCTCTACCACCATTGCCAGCAGCCCATTCCATACATTCACCACTCTCTGCGTAAAAAAACCTACCCCTGACATCTCCTCTGTACCTACTTCCAAGCACCTTAAAACTGTGCTCTCTTGTGCTAGCCATTACAGCCCTAGGAAAAAACCTCTAACTATCCACACAATCAATGCCTCTCATCATCTTATACATCTCTATCATGTCACCTCTCATCCTCTATTGCTCTAAGGAAAAAAGGCCGAGTTCACTCAACCCATTCTCATAAGGGATGCTCCCCAATCCAGACAACATCCTTGTAAATCTCCTCTGCACTCTTTCTATGGCTTCCACATCCTTCCTGTAGTGAGGCGACCAGAACTGAGCACAGGACTCCAAGTAGGGTCTGACCAGGGTCCTATATAGCTGCAACATTATCTCTCAGCTCCTAAACTCAATCCCACAATTGATGAAAGCCAATGCACCGTATGCTTTCTTAACCACAGAGTCAACCTGCGCAGCTGCTTTGAGTGTCCTATGGACTCGGACCCCAAGATCCCTCTGTTCCTCCACACTAACAAGAGTCTTACCGTTAATACTATATTCATATTTGACCTACCAAAATGAACCACCTCACACCTAAGTAAAAATTAAGTTAGTTTGACAGGTAAATATTAAATATATTTAAGAACTCCAAACAAATGCATTTTATCTGAATATGAGGTGTTCTTTGGCAAGATGTGACATAAATCCATTTGAATAAGTCAAATCTGATGTCAGAATAAAGCAATTTGTGGGGTCCCTTCAAAAATATTCACCAATGCACCTCTATGCGCCATAACCAATACCCTGACATATTTCAAATGTAACCTCCTCTGTCAAATTGTGACATTTACTGCAATCAGACATCCACCTGGGAAAGATGATATTTATTATAGTATATTTACGTGGTTATCAGATGCAAAACTTGTTGGTTTCTGAATTTTTCAATACAATATGTGTTATTGGACAACTTCTTCCTCCCTGGAAATTAGCAGTTGTTATCACTGGTTGAAACCTAGTAAGGATTAATCAGATCCTTACAGTTATAGACCTGTTTCGCTAACTTCACATGTACGTAAGATAATGGAATCAATGGTTATAGTACGGATTTCTTATTTTGTGGAGAGTAGTAAAAAATTAGCTGTATATCAAATCGAATATCATGAAGGGAAAATGACCATGGACTTGGTGTTAAGTTTGGAATTTGATCATTGTTAGGCCCCAGTTAATAAATAATCAGTTGTAGCAATTTACTTTGATCTAGAAAAAGCTTATGATATATTATCACCACAAGGGTTGCTGTTTAAACGTGAAAAGATGGGAATAGATGGGAGAATGTTCAAATGATTTGAGATATTTTATGTGACAGGAAGATACAAGTTAGTGGAAGGGGTGGGGAACAACATTCTCTACGGAGTATGAGATAGAGAATAGGACTCCACAGGGGCGTCTGGGTAGCACACTCCTCTTTAACATTATGATTAATGATGTTTTCTTAAATGTTGGCTCAGATATTTCCAAATTGTTATATGCTAATGATGGAGCAGTGTGGAAGAACGACAGGAATATAAATTATATAGTTATGGCAATGCAGGCATCTATTAATGAAATAGAAGAATGAGAATGTCGGTGGGGATTTAAATTTTCTGTTGCACAGACTCAAGTTATTTATTTTTCTAAAAGGAGCATTACACCCACAATTTATCTCAAGATATATGAGTAAGAGTCAGTGGTAAAGTTTCTATGTATGTGGATGAACACAAGGCTAACCTGGAAGGTGTGTGTGAATAAAATGGTGCAAAACTCTGAAAAAGCCCTTATTGTGCCCAGGTGCTTAGTTGGGTGTGATTGGGGTGTGAGGAGATCACTTAAACAAAAGTATATTGTTTTAAACAGATCTGTCATTAATTATCTTGACGTAGAGCATAATCAAGGACGATTATAAAGATGTAGGGTGCCAGAGTGTCTCCTTGCAGCACACCAGCTAGGAGCTCAAACACTGCTGTTTCTCCATCTAGTGATACAACTTTCACCATGGTCTTGGTATTGTTGGACTCTATTGCTCTCAGTAGGTGGTCTGGCATCAGGATCTTCAGCATTTTACCTCAGTGAATGGAGTCAAAAGCTTTGCGAAAATCGATGAAAGTAAGCACAGCTGGCAGGTTGTTCTTCTTGACTTCCTCGATGATTCTACTGAGAGCAAGTACTTGCATTACTGTTGTGCGCTTCAGCCGAAAACCATTCTGATTGAATCTTAGCTTAGGGTCAATGGTGGTGCGAATCCTGTTCAAGATCATCCGATTGTATAGCTTTGCTAAGATGCAGGTCAAGCTGATGCCGTGGTAGTTATCTGCCTTCATGAGGGATCCAGACTTAGGGACAGGGATAATGTTTGAGAGTGACCACTGTTCTGTTTTGTTGCTTTTCATCAGTGCCGTATTACATATGTCCAGCAAGATGTCGTCCAGGTCGCAGTTCTTAAGGACATCTGGTGGTATCCCATCTGATTCAGCGCTCCTGCCCTGTTTGAGTTCATATTTGGCCTTCTTCAGTTCCTCAATGGTGAATGGGCTGTCATCGATGTCGACTTGCGTTACTATCGTGGGTATGACCTCTTCTTCCGTGATCATTGGAGGGCTTCCCAGCAGGTTCTTGAAGTGGGTAAACCATGTCTAGACAGTCCTCTGCCGTTCTACCACTTATCTGACCTGATGGTGACTTCTTCCGTCTGCTGATCTCGTTGACTAGGTGCCATGCTTCTGCATACTGCTTGTCTTCATTAGCAGCCTCTACCCCTCTAATCCTCTCAGCTCATTCCTCTTCCTTCAGTCGGTCGTAGGTGGCAAAAAGATTCTTCTTTGCTGTCTTGAACTTGTCTCTTAGCTCTTCTGTTTTGCTCCTTCTAAGTTCAGTAAGACAAGCACTGACCACACTTCTTGCTGTGACAATGTCAGGATGTTTCGAGATCCGGCTCTTTCTGGTTCGCTTCACAGTAGGCAGACTCTTTGTTGCATCTGTGTGTGCATCTATGAGCCATTGTTAGCGGTCGGTGGCAGTCTCTTCCTCCTCCCTCTCCAGTGGGCCGAAGAGATTTCTCACTTCCACAGTGCACTGGGCTTGAAGAATAGGTTGTGAGGAGAATGCCTTCTAGTCTATCTTCTCCTTGGGACCTGTGGCTTTGGGTTGCCGCAGGCTCAGTCTCACTTGCATTGACACTGCTCTGTGGTCAGAACTGACCGAGCTGAAAGTGCTGCAGGCTTCTGTGTTGATCACACAATTACGCTATTTTGTTCTTACGAGGATGTAGTTGAGATGTTTCCTGTTGAGGGAGGCTCTGTTTTCATATGTCTACAGTTCATCAGCTCGCTTCTTGAGTTGTGAGTTGGCAGTAATGAGACTGTGTTCCTGGATAAAATCAACTAGGTATTGTCCATTTCAGCTCTACATCAAGCTACCAAAGATCATGACAAGCTTGGTTTTACCATAAAAACCAGGACATACCAAAGGGGTCAGACCAGTTACGCTCACAGATCTTGATTTTGCAGATGACATAGACCTGCTCTCTGACCAGATGGAGGAAGCACAGCAGCTACTGACAAAAGTGGAAATCGAGTGCAATAAATTTGGACTTCATCTAAATGCTAAAAAGGCAGAGTACATGGTGTTCAATTATGATGAAGGTACTCTTAAGACCGTAAAGAATGATAGATAGATAGATACTTTATTCATCCCCAATGGGAAATTCAACATTTTTCCAGTGTCCCATACACTTATTGTAGCAAAACTAATTACATACAGTATTTAACTCAGTATAAATATGATATGCATCTAAAATCACCCTCCCAAAAGCATTAATAAATAGCTTTTAAAAAGTTCTTAAATAGTTTACTAAAGTGCATTGAATAGTAACTTAAGCTCAGTCCTAACCCCGGCACTTAACATGTCTTGCCCCTGCTGGTTGAATTGTAGAGCCGAATGGCGTTGAGGAGTAATGATCTCTTCATCCTGTCTGAGGAGTATTGCATTGACAGCAACCTGCCGCTGAAGCTGCTTCTCTGTCTCTGAATGGTGCTGTGCAGAGGATGTTCAGGGTTTTCCATGATTGACCGTAGCCTACTCAACGCCCTCCGCTCTGCCACCGATGTCATACTCTCCAGTTCTGTGCCCACGACAGAGCCCGCCTTCCTTACCAGCTTATTAAGACGTGAGGCGTCCCTCTTCTTAATTCTGCCTCCCCAGCACGCCACCACAAAGAAGAGGGCGCTCTCCACAACTGACCGATAGAACATCTTCAGCATCTCACTACAAACATTGAATGACGCCAGCCTTCTGAGAAAGTACAGTCGACTCTGTGCTTTCCTGCACAGGGCATCTGTGTTGGCAGTCCAGTCTAGCTTCTCGTCTAACTGCACTTCCAGATACTTGTATGTCTTGACCTGCTCCACACATTCTCCATTAATGATCACTGGCTCCATATGAGGCCTAGATCTCCTAAAGTCCATCACCATCTCCTTGCTCTTGGTGATATTGAGATGCAGGTAGTTTGAGTTGCACCATATCACAAAGTCTTGTATCAGTTTCCTATACTCTTCCTCCTGACCATTCCTGACACACCCCACTATTAAGGAAGTCTTGGACTTCAAGTACCTTGGGTCAAGAATGATGAGTTTGGAGAAGGACATAAAGATATAGAAGGCGCTGCCGTGGAGGGCTATGAACGACCTGAAGGAAATCTGGAGGTCGAACCTGACCAGAGGGCTCAAAAAGAGGATCTTCATAGCAGTCATAGTGTCCATTCTCACGTACGGATGTGAGGCGTGGACACTCACCAAGTCCATGCGGAAGTCACTAGATGGTTGCTATACACGAATGCTCTGGATGGCTCTTGACGTGAGTTGGCAACAGCACATGACGAACGTCGAGCTCTATGATGACCTACCGATGCCCACTACTAAAATTGAGGTGAGAAGACTGCAACTAGCGGGGCATTGTCTATGCCACCCTGAGCTACCTGCCAGCCTAGTCAGCACATGGGAGCCCAAGCATGGGAGGATGAACCCTGGACACCATCCCAAAACTATGGTCAACACGCTCCTAGAAGATAGCGGTGTGGCTAATGTAGATGAACTGAACACACTGATGAGGGAGAGGGAGGAGTGGAGAGTCCGTCTTCATGCCTAACGCCGACCCCCTAGACCTGAGTCGACGTAGTAGTAGTCATTAATTATGAATGTGTTGCTTATGGGTCAGCGTCACCAGCAGTCTTAGGGCCCTTAGATAAAGTTCAAGCTCAAGCGTTGAGATTATGCTGTGTTGCTATTAAATCATCCTCACTTTTTGCATTATTAGAAATGGGTGAAGCACCTTTATATCTACGCAGGATATAGATAGCCATGGTTTATTGAATTATAGTAGGAGGACCTAAAGTTGATCGTCCAATATTGTTAACATTGGTAGAGTGTTGGGAGCACTTCATTTGTCAGGTCTTCAGATTTGGGTGAATGGATACCAAAACTTGGGTTGTTTACTCTGGAATATTATCCTAATGAACCCATTTCTGCCACTCCTCCATGACTTTTCCCTTTGCCTGCGGTTAATTTAAGCCGTCAAGAAAAGATCAAGATGAAGATTGATTGCATATCAGTGGTACAGGGAGTTCAGCAATGTCTGCAGGGCAGATATTAGGTTTCCTGCATATCTATAAAGATGGCTCAAAAGATCCAGTGACAGGTCATTCAGTTATTTCTGTTTATGTTCCAAAGTTTCAGGTGTCTACTAAAAAAAGGCTATCAGACAAAGTATTAGTACTTGCATCTGAGATGGTTGCTATCATTTTAGCCTTGGAACGGGTTGGAGAAGTATTTCTGTGCTCTGATTCTTTCTCGGTTTTGACATCTATTAAAACTGTAGGCCACACCTTCTTCTTGAGATTGGACAACATCTGTTAAGGCTGCAGGATCTAGTCTTATGGCTCCCTGCCCATGTTGGGATTGAAGGAAGCAAGGCAGCAGACCTCCTAACCAAGCAATCACTAAAAATTAAGGATGTAAATGTACTGGTGCTTTTGCATAAAGGGAAGGGGAGAACCATAACTAAAAAGTCTATTTGATCACTGTGGCAACAAAATTGAGATAAGGAAAAGAAAGGCTGGCATTTATATGAAATTCAGAGGATAGTGGGAACTCAACTAAGAAACGGGTATAAAAAGGAGGGAAGAAGTTGTATGTATTGGACATACTAGGTTGAATAATTTCTTGTTCAGAACTATTATGCATGATTAGGGAGAGCACTTGTCAAGAAACAGTGCAGCATATATTCTTTGAATGCAGATCCTATGAGGTACAAAGGAAACATCTAATTACTAAATTGAGATCTTTGGGACAGACGAAGTGTAACATATGTTAGGACATCACTGGCATTGTAACGTATTTAAGTGCATATTTGACTTCCTCAAGTATTAGACTTCTTGATATTAGCTGAGTTTTTTTTGAACGGAGGGGAAATTATAGGCGGTGTACCTCCTGTCACTTTGCTCCACAATCTAGCTCAGCTGTAGTGGTAATGCGCCTTACGTAGATCTACAAACCACCATTTAACTTTACTGGACGAAGAATTATTACACTCTCCCTAACTCAACCCTCCAGGTCCATATTTGTCAACCCATTCCTTTTTCCACAACTCATCTACAAACCTCTCTTCCCTGTGATCATGACCTAACTTGTGTGAAGAAAAGTTTGCTGGAATTAAGTGCAAGTTCCAGGTGCACCAGGCCATGTTCCCAATCATTAGTGGAACGTTATCTGGGCTATTTCTGGATTAAGAACTTTCATCTACCTCTAATATTCATCCATATATGACTTCTTGCACTGCAAGACTATTGGAACTGAAAAGCAGAAAAAGTGGCTGCACCACAACCACAAAGTAAATAACACCGAATCTTGACTGATTTCTGCAGTTTAATTAATGGAAGAATCATGGAATCCACAACACTGTTGGAGAGGTGCACAATGAATTGAGGAAATTCAGAAGGTGCTGTCAGTGATACACGACTTCTCCACAACTTGCAGCCATCTTCTACGTAATCAAGGAAAACCAATGATCTGATTAGAATTTAAAACTATTTAGGAGCCATTTAAGATAAACTACCTTGAAAATGTTAATGTTTTGTTGCATGATTTCAAGATGAGATTTTAATGGGATGCAAAATCATAATTACTGTTTGGCAAACTCTGTAGTTTAAAAAAGTAATTTTATATCTGTGGACTGCAATTCCCTGAGATAAGTATTGCAAAATATTTTAGATTTTAGGAATAATGAACATCAGGTTTTCAACAGTTATTATGATATTAAGCTTTTGCTTTGACTTGCATGTATGTTTCTTTTTTTTTGTATCTTTCTTCCAAGCATTATTCTATCCGATATACATGTTAACATATTAGATAAAATTATGCCTTTTATTTCCTGGTCTGTTGTCTCTGAGAATTCAAAGTTATGAGTTGCATCTCAGCATCCTTTTTCTTGGACACCAGGAATTCCCTTGATCACCTGACACCAGCCAAGATCATAAAATGAGAAATCCCTATACCTGGATGACTTGAGCTTTGTAGATAGCTTTTTTTTTGGAAAGGAACTGTCACTTTGCCACTTATCATAAAAACCAGGCCTTTAGGGCAAAAACAATGCAAATGAAGCAAACACTTGCTGGAAAGTTTTGCCTGATAGATCATCTTGGCTTGCTGAAGTCATTATCCTCATACATATGTTGGTTTGGCTCCTGTATCAGGCAGTAAGTAATAGGCAGAGAACAGTGTACATTTATTTTGATTTCTTTGTTTTGTATCTGTCCACACACTGGGATGGTGCTTTCTAGAGCCATTATAATTACAATAGAAACCTTGCCTAAGGGTTAGAAATTTCATTATACCCACACACATACTAATGATAGCACACTTTATTTCAAGACCTCTCACAGCTGCCAACTAAACTGCTGTTTAACAAGCATATCTTGAGCATAATAAGCAATATTAGTAAAAAAAAGGGGTAAACAAGGATTAGCAGTTGAAACTATGCTAGCTTTGAACAGTGATACAATTTGTATTTATTAGACAAGTGATCTATCAGTCTGTGTACAAAATTCCAATTCAACTGCCTGAAATGTTACTACCAAGTCCTGTTGGGTATTTTCAATATTTTATATACCTTTATTTCATATCTACAAATATCTGCATAAGTTTGCATGTTAAGCGATATATAGTAAGAATTATTTTTTAGCCTGCAGATTCCATTTATTAATTTCCTGAGACGGACTTGAATCTTCATAATATTTAATAAAACATTCTTGCTGGCAATTATTAACTATAATTAAGAACTAACACAAAAATACAGATTAAAAACCTACAATTGTTCCTCAGACTGCTTACATTTCCAGTATTGACTCCAAGGAAATCAGTGCAAACCTTGGCCACTGAAGCCAGGATTTAAACATTTTTCATTTACCAGTATTTAAAGAAGTCTGATATAGTTTGGAAGCACAGTAAAGCACAGCAAAAGCAATCCTGTAACCTACAATGCAACTGTAAGAACTTGGTAGGATCGCTAATTATGTCATAAATTCACTTTACAAAACAGGTGATAACACAAAGAAATTCCTTTAAAGATATCACTGAAGATGCAGAAATATATTTTGTACTTCACATGAATAAACTTGCAGAACAGGGTGCATTCATTTCAAATTCTAACTGATCCCTTGTTAAAATCTAATGTTTAAAGTGCTAAGCTAGTTTTATTACCAAGTCTAAATCAATTATTGTTATAATAAAATTCATAAATAAGTGTTCTATCTATATTCTTAACCTTCTGAACTATATTCAGAACTATTAATGGAGCAATTAACTTTCAAAGTTATGCAAGTTGCTGTTTAGATCTGGGATATTAAATTAACTGTGCTGTAAATATTTAATAGGATTTCTTGAAGAAAAGGATTGTTTGATGTGACTGAGAAAGATCATACCTTTGGCATCCACTTTGAAGTCATCTGGCAGTAAACCATCTTGCCTGTTGCCAAGGACAAATGCCAGAAATGAAAGGATGAGAGCATCTAGGATTCCAATAATTGCCAGAATGTAGGCCCAGCGGACGGAGCAGGCACCAAGTGTATACTTGTCAGTTTTCTCCCCACACATCCGCTTTACTTCATCTGAATCCCAGCCATCTGGGAAGATCATGCAGCCCAAGATTAAACAGCCGGCTGAAAGAGAAAATCAGGATGCAATGAATTAAAACATGCCACATCTTTGGACGAGAATGACCTCATAGATACAGCCTAACCCATTGAATATTCGTAGAATTTTCTCTTTTGTTTTGGATTCCCAGCATCCACGGATTTTTGCTCCAGTTTTCAATTTTGTACTTGAGATAATAACCACCTGGAATTTTCCCTTCAAGCCACATACTGCGCTAACTTGGAAATATATCGCCATTGCTTCACTGCCACTGGGTCAGAATTGCCAACAGCATTGCTCAGGGACTGCAGTGGTTCAGGAAGGCAAGTCACCATCATGTTATCAAAGGCAATTAGGGATGGATAATTAAATGCTGGTTCGGTTTAAAGGCTAATTTATACTTGTGCGTCACATCTATGCTGTAGCTACCGCATACCCTACACCGTAGGGTGACGTGCACCTCCCCAAAAAATTAACTCACGCATTACAGCGACGCAGACCGCATCAACTGTGATTGGTCCGCTTGGTGACATCGCATTTCCTCCTACGAATTTCCGGTTGCTTCTTCTCCACCATGTCTGTACACCGATGTGGAATAGATGAACCAAATTGTCAAATCTACCTGCCGACATGCGAAAATGTTTGAAATGCATTTCTTCGTCCATGTCTCTCACGAAGAAACTCAACACAATGGCATAGAAACCCCACCGCCAACTAGCACTTTGGTGCACACCAAACGCATGTTCACTACAGCGTAGTGTGACGCAGAAGTGAAAATCAGGGCTACGGCAGAGGCTGCAGCGTAGCCCATACGCACAAGTATAAATCAGTCTTAAGAAGCCCACAACCATTGAATTAATTTTAAAAATAGGAATTTGGTTTGGTGACAAGTATAAAGGCTTTTGTTGTTTGTTAGTCTTAACATAGGAATAACATTGAATATTATTGATAATATTGGGTACTAAAGTTAAGAGAAGATCTAGTTGTATATCCAAAACTCGTTAAATAAGATTTCAGGTTGGATGGAAGATTTCAACCCAAAACATTGACTGTCCATTCCCCTCCACAGATTCTGCCTTGCCCACTGAGTTCACCACAAGACCCTACGTCACAGGAGCAGAATTAGGCATTCAGCCAGTCAAGACTGCTCCACCATTTGATTCTCAAGCATCCTATTTGTTGAACAAAGTTTCTAAAAATATGTTTAATCAGAGCTTATGAAAAATAGGATTTCAGCAGCTGCCCAACCTGAATGAAAGATCAGGAGTATCCTGCACCCGACTGGCTCTGAAAGCTCATTGATGTCTCTGGTGATCTCCTATGGCTAATACCCTCTGACCGTTGTTTGAGTGCTTAAATACCAGTGCAAAACAGACATAAGTTCAATATCAACTTCCAAAGGCTCAAAGAAACATTACCATTTTATTGAGTTATTGACATTATGAAAATTGATCTGAAGCCATCCAAACAGGTGTCCCCACAAGTTTAAACAAATCCGATGGTGGAAGCTTTTCTATTTTGAATGTATCAAGATCAAACATTGATTAGCACATGGGACCACTGAGACAGGCTTACAATCCCTGACACGTGGTTGAAAGGGCAGGGCCGGCAACTTGACATTCCAGGGCACAGGAATTTCAGACATGATGGGGGAAGATGCAAAAGAAAGGGGGCATTGCATTGGTGATCAAGGAGACCCCTGCTCTTCAAATAAGGCACCATAAACAGAGTTTAGAAATAAAGAAAAGGCAATCATTTTGCTGCAATTATACTACATACCTCCCAACAGTCAGTAGGATATAGAAAATTTGTGATGTAACATGAGGTAGGTAGTCTTGATCAGCTGATTAGATGGGTAAGGTGATGGCAGATAGGTGTAAGTGAAGCATTTTGCAGTGGACCTATATCATGAATGGTAGGGACCTTGATGTATGTTCAAAGATTGTTTAAATGCAACACAGTTAGATAAAACAGTGAAGAAGACATACAGGATACTTGTTTTCATTACTTGAGGTGGAATGTAAGGACAGGGAAGTCTTGGTACAATTTTATAAAACATTGTTTAGACCATAGCTGGAATACACTGCGCACATCTGGTTGACACATTACAGAAATTATATTTTGTACTAGAAAATGTAAAGAGGAGATTAATCAGGCAATTGCCTGCATTGGGGTATTTTAGTAATGACGGAAGATTGGATAGGCTGAGTCTGTTATAATAGAAGCAGGTAGGGCAGAGGGGAGACCAGATGGAGATGCATAGAATTACGAGCAGCATTGATAAACTAGACAGTACCTAAGGCTATAGGCTTAAATTGAGGAGTAGAACATTTCCAGCAGATCAGAGGAAGAATTTTTTCACTCAGAGGACAGTTGGAGTTTGGTTGTAGTGAGTATCCTCAGAAGATTTAAAGAGGTACTTGAATAGCTAATGCATTGTCAGGTACAGACCAAGAACCGGTGAATGCGATCAGTATAGACAGGTAGTTGACAGTCAGCATGGACATGATGGGCCGATGGGCCTGTCCTTATGCTGCGTGACTCTGGTGGCTCTTAGAACATTTAAAGATATCAAAGATGCATAAAATGGAGTACAAGTCCCAAAAAGTATCATCAGAAATAAACTTTAGGTGCTTATCCAGTACAGGACAATCTCAGTCACACCAAAATGCTAAAGACCAGTTGAGAAAAGACAAAAATGCAGGAAAACTCATACCTCTTGACCCTGAAGCCCCAAGTACATACATTCAAATATTAATTATCCAGTCCTTGATTGATGTATGGACAACAGAATTCCATGCAATAGCCCAACACCAACCATAGTATAACCACCTATCAATTTAAGTCCCTAGGTCTATAAGACCATAAGTTATAGGAGCAGAATCAGGCCATTTGGTCAATTGAATCTAGTCCACCGTTTCATCATGGCAGATCCAATTTTCCTCTCAGCCCCAATATCCTGCCTTCTCCCCGTATCCTGTCATGCCCTGACCAATCAAAATCTACCAAGCTCTGCCTTAAGTATACATAAAGACTTGGCCTCCACAGCTGTCTACAGCAAAGAATCCCACAGCTGTACTCTGGCTAAATAAATTCTTCCTCATCTCTGTTCTAAAAGGATGCCCCTTCATTCTGAGGCTGTGCCCTCTGGTCTTAGACTCTCCCACCATAGGTAACATCCTCTCCACATCCACTCTATCAAGGCCTTTCACCATGCAATAGGTCTCAATAAGGTCTTATGAACTCCAGTGAATACAAGCCCAGAGCTATCAAACGCTCTTCATTTGACAAGCCATTCAAACCTGGAATCATTTTCGTGAACCTCCTTTGAATCCTCTCCAGTCTCAGTGCTCCTTTCTAAGAGGCCCAACATTGCTCACAATACTCCAAGTGCTTTATAAAGTCTCAATTTTACATCCTTGCTTTTATATTCTAGTCCTCTTGAAATGAATGATAACATTGCATTCCTCACCAAAGACTCAACCTGCAAATTAACATTTAGGGAATCCTGCACTAGGACTCCCAAGTCCCTTTGCTAGTCAGATTTTGTATTTTCTCTCCATTTGGAAAATAGTCTACCCTTTCATTTCTTCCACCAAAGTACATGACCATACACTTCCTGTCACTGTATTCCATCTGCCATTTCTTTTTCCATTCTCCTAATCTGTCTCAGTCTTTCTGTAGGCTTTCTACTTCTTCAAAACTACCTGCTCCTCCACCTATCTTCATATCATCTGCAAACTTTGCAACATAGCCATCAATTCCATCATCTGAATCATTGACATACAATCTAAAAAGAATCTGTCCCAACACAGAGCCCTGTAGAACACCACTTGTCACTGGCAGCCAACCAGAGCAGTCTCCTTTTATTTGCACGCTTTGACTACTGCCAATCATCCACTGCTTTATCCATGCTATTATTTTTTGTGTAATACCATGTGCATGTGCTTTAAGCAGCCTCATGTATGGCACCTTGTCAAAGGTCTTCTGAAAGTCCAACTACACAACATCAACCCATTCTTTTTTGTCTATCTTGCTTGTTATTTCTTCAAAGAACTCCAACAGATTTGCTAGGTAAAATTTTCCCTTGAGGAAACCGAGCTGACTAAAAGTCAAATAGTTATATTATGTGAGGCCAAAACCTAATTCGTCTTGGCATGAAATAGTGTAATTGTTATGGGTCTCTCTATTAATGTATTCATGAGTTGAGCAAAAGGATAACCACATTTTTATGATTTCTGAATTTCTCTACACCTCAGTTGGACATAGTGATTTTCCACTTCACTTAACAAATACTGCACTAACAACAACACATTTAGAGATTCGCTTAAATCCCAGTTGCTTTATAAAACAAAACAGTTAGGTTGCATAAATACTTCCTTGAAAACCCAATGAATGAAACTGTAACAGGCTCAATAAGTTTAATAAAAGTTAAAGACTCGCATCATTCAAAACGTTGTTTTGAAATACCTATTTTCTGAACCACAAATTTTCACTTTTATCAATATCAGCTAGCTAATTACACAATATAAAAATATAATAATCTAACTGCACTTCGTTCCCAAACTTTTCCCAAGACTGCACTTGCCTTCTTTTAACTCCTCTGTACCATCGAGTTCAATGTTTAGCCACTGTAAAGAGTGATGCAGTATGAAGCTATGATTAGGCATTTGAGGGTGGATCTGGATCCTGCGATAGCCAGCGTTAGAAGCCAAGATGGCCTTTAAACAGTTTCTATTATCAATATCCTTTCAACTCTTTGTAAACTTCTCTGATAATCAGAGTTATTTAAAAGTATTTCAAATATATTTAACTAATGGAAAAATAAATCGTATTATATATTTTTACTTAAAATAGAAAGTACTGATAATTGAAACAGACAGATAAAAATAATTACTCAACCAGCTCTGTATTTACCAGTTCACAGTAACATTATGCATATAGCTGGAACATGATGTCCCAACTCTCATACTCTTCATCTGATGAAGACAAGCTACCTCACGACTTTGTCCACATACGTACATACGCCTTGGTTTTCCCTAGCATCTATTATTAACATCCTCCTCAATTTTTCTTACAAAACGTATCTCTTGATTTATGTGCAGCCTATATGAGACCTGATGCCAGGAAACTTTCAGCTAAATGCCCACCAGAGACAACATCTGTGGGTGTGAAGTCATTTGCATATTTGGGACTGGTGTATTCTATGTATTGGGTCATATCAGAGAAGCAACCCCAGTGAAGGCCAAAGTCAAAATTGAAGTCGAGTATATTGTCAGACATGTATATACAAGTACATGTTGAATAGGTTTCATGAGCATGTGTGGCGAGCTGTACACCGTTGGGCTCTGAGGTTTCTAGAGCACCTGTATTCGTTCATTGTTGTCTTAATTAGAGTCATTAAGCCCTTCTGCTCTCTGTTTAATTCTGTTACGTTTATTTTGACTGACACAAGTTTTTTTGTGTTCTGTGATTATTTCAAGCAGACTCCTGATTAGCACTTATCGCAGGGTCCTTGTTTTAAGAATGACTCATCTCGTAGTGTCACTCCGTTTAGCCACCGATGTTTTGTTGGAATTCCCATGTTTAAAATCTTCTTTCCGTCTCTGCATGGGAGTCTGTTTCTCTCTGCACCTGGATTCAGGTATTGCCAGGGCACACCGCGACAACAGGTCCCTTGAAAAAATTCACAGGCATCACAGGCATATAGCATCACAGAAGCAGCATTCACAAGAAAAACATAAATTAACCATAAATTATACACAATTTTTACGAGAAAATACAATTACAACAAAAACATTCATTTTACTGCAAAGTATTGCTAAACTATAATGTTTAGGGGGTTTTTTTGGTTGATTGAAGAACCATAGAGTTGAAGGGAAGTAGCTGTTCTTGAACCTGCTGGTGTGGGATGCCATGCTTCAGTATCCCCTGGCTGATGGTAGCTGTGGGAAGATGGCATAGCTTGTATTGTGGGGATCTTAGATGATGGCAGAACCTCCTGTAGATGCTAACAGTTCCAGACAAGGAAGTGCCTGCGATATACTGGGCAGACAGCACTATTCTCTACAGCTTTTTATGTTTCTGTGCATTCAAATTGCCATCCTAAAACATGATGCAACCAGTCAGAATACTTCCAACACTACATCTGTAGATGTTCGTAAGTGTGTTCAGTGACGTGTAAACGCTTTATATGCTAAATAAGTAAAGATGCTGGCATGCTCTCCTTATGATTGCATCTATGTGCTGGGCGCAGGACAGGTCATCTGATATGCTATAACCCAAGAATTTGAAGCTGCTCTCTCCATCACCATCCCCCATGTAGACGCGCATGGTCACCCTCCTTCCCCTTCCTGAAGTCAACCATCAGCTCTTTAACTTTGTTGATATTTAGCGAGTGTCACTGTTAAATTGAACATCTCCTCCTCACTGATGACCAATGCAGGTGCACCTCAATGCTGTGTGCTTTGTTCCCTGCTCTACTCTTTATAGGCATATGCATAGCTCCAACGCCACCTCCACTCTTGCTGATGACACTGTTGTGGCTGGACAAATCAGAGGTGGCGATGAGGCAGCTTACTGGAGAGAGATTGGAAAGTTCAAACATACAGTACCAAGGGTAAAATTATGTTGAATGAAAATGCCATACCATCTGGTTCCTCATACCATCTGTGACAAAGTAGCCTGTGAGCTAGATAGCATAGAGGCTGAAGAAGTTCTTTCAAGTTGAGTGTCACCCATGGATAACGTCAGTAGTCCCAACAGCCAAAAAGAATCGGCCTGTCAGGATCTGTGGTGACTTTAAGGTCACCATTAACCCAGTATTGAAAGTAGATCAATATCCTCTGCCCAGGATAGATCGTGTGCAACAGAGATTATAGAAAGAACAGACAGGAGATGAGGCTGAATCAAAGCCAGTGGCATGAGTTACAGGCAATAGAGACATGGTGCAGTTAAAACAGAAAGCAACAAATACTGGACTGACAGTGTTGTATTTGAATACACATAGCATAAGAAATAAAAAGGACGATCTTGAAATTCAGCCACAGATTGGCAAATATGATATTGTGGCCATCTCTGAAACTTGGCTAAAGAATGGCTGGCATTGGGAGTTGAACATCCAAGGATATACGGTGTATCAGACGGATAGGTTAGTAGGCAGAGGGGGTGGTGTGGCCCTGTGTATAAGAAATAATATTAAATCATTAGAAAGGGATGACATAGGATTGGAAGGTGTAGAGTCAATGGGTTGAGTTAAGAAATGGCAAGGGAAAAAGGACCCTAATGGCAGTTGTAAACAGGCCTCCAAGCATCAACTGGGATGTGGATTACAAATTACAGCAGGAGATAGAAAAGGCATGTCAGAAAGGCAATGTCATGATAATCATTAGGAATTTTAACATGGAAGTGGATTGGGAAAACCAAGCCAGTACTGGACCTCAAGAGAGAGAATTTGTAGAATGTCTAAGGGATGGCTTTTTAGAACAGCTTGTTGTTGAGCCCACTGGGGGATCGGCTGTGCAGGACTGCGTGCTGTGCAATGATCCGGAAGTGATAAGAGAGCTTAAGGTTAAGGTATCATTAGTGAACAGTGATCACAATATGATCAAGTTCACATTGAAATTTGAGAGGGAAGAACTAAAATCCAATGTGTCAGTATTTCAGTGGAATAGAGGAAATTACAATGGCATGAGAGGGGAACTGGCCAAAGTTGACTGGAAAGGGACATTTGCAGGAGGACAGCAGAGCAGCAATGGCTGGAATTTCTGCAAAAAATGAGGGAAGTGCAAGACAGATATTTTCCAAATAAGAAGAAATTTTCAAAGGGAAGAAGGACACGTGGCTGACAAGTGAAGTCAGAGCCAAAGTAAAAGCAAAAGAGAGGGCATACAAGGAGGCCAGAGCTAGTGGGAAGATAGAGGATTGGGAAGCATTTAAAAACTTGCAGAAGAAAACTAAGAAGGTCCTTCAGAAGGAAAAGATGAATTATGACAGGAAGCTGTCAACTAATGTCAAAGAAGATACTAAAAGCTTTTTAAAAAGAGAATCGAGGGTAGATATAGGACCAATACAAAATGTTGCTGGAGATATTGTAATGAGAGATGCAGAGATGGCAGAGGAACTTAATGCATATTTTGCATCAGTCTTCACAGTGGAAGACATCTATAGTATACTGGACATTCAAGAGTGTCAGGGAAGTGTGGTTTGTGCAGTGGAAATTACAACTCAATTGCTCAGGAAGCTTAATGGTCTGAGGGTGAATAAATCTCCTGGGCCTGATGGAATGCACCCTCAGGTTCTGAAGCAAGTAGCTGGGGAGATTGCAGAGCATTGACAATGATCTTTCAAGAATTGATAGATTCTGGCATTGTACCGGATGACTGGAAAATTGCAAATGTTACTCTGCTATTTGAGAAGGGTGGGAGGCAGCAGAAAGGAAACTATAGACCTGATAGCCTGACATCAGTGGTTGGGAAGTTGTTGAAATTGATTGTTATGGATAAGATTATGGTGTACCTGGAGGCACATGACAAGATAGGCCAAAGCCAGCATGATTTCCTGAAAGGAAAATCTTGTCTGACAAATCTATTGCTATTCTTTGAGGAAATTACAAGCAGGGTAGACAAAGGAGATGCAGTAGACGTGGTGTACTTGGATTTTCAGAAGGACTTTGACAAGGTGCCACATGAGGCTGCTTAGCAAGATAAGAGCCCATGGAATTACAGGGAAGTTACTAGTGTGGGTGGAGCATTGGCTGGTAGGCAGTAAACAGAGAATGGGTATAGAAGGATCCTATTCTGGCTGACTGCTGTTTACCAGTGGAGTTCCACAGGGGTTGGTGTTGGGAATGCTGCTTTTTACAATGTATGTCAATGATTTGGACTATGGTATTAATGGATTTGTGGCTAAATTTGCTGATGATACAAAGATAGGTGGAGGAGCCGGTAGTGTTGAGGAATGGAGAGCCTGCAGAGAGACTCAGATAGTTTAGGGGAATGGGCAAAGAAGTGGCAAATGAAATACAATGTTGGAAAGTGTATGGTCATGCACTTTGGTGGCAGAAATAAATGGGCAGACTATTACGAAGATGGGGAGAGAATTCAAAATGCAGAGATGCAAAGGGACTTGGGAATTCTTGTGCTAGATACCCTAAAGGTTAACCTCCAGGTTGAATCAGTTGTGCAGAAGGCAAATGCAATGTTGGCATTCATTTCTAGAGGTACAGAATATAACAGTAGGGATATAATACTGAGGATCTATAAGGCCCTTGTGAGACCACACTTGGAGTATTGTGTGCAGTTTTGGGCTCCTTATTTTAGAAAGGATATACTGACATTGGTGAGGGTTCAGAGAAGATTCACGAGAATGATTTCAGGAATGAAAGAGTTACCGTATGAGGAACGTCTGGCAGCTCTTGGGCTGTATTTCCTCGAGTTCAGGAGAATGAGGGAGGGATCTCTTAGTAACATTCCAAATGTTAAAAGGCCTGAACAGATTAGATATGGTAAAGTTATTTCCCATGATAGGGGATTCTAGGACAAGAGGGCACGACTTCAGAATTGAAGGACATCCTTTTAGAACTGAGATGCGGAAAAATTACTTTAGTCAGAGGGCGTAAATCTGTGGAATTTGTTGCCACAACCAGCTGTGGAGGCCAAGTCATTGAGTGTATTTAAAACAGAGATAGATAGGTTCTTGATTAGCCAGGGCATCAAAGGATATGGGGAGAAGGCAGGGTAGTGGGGATGACTGGAAGAATTGGATCAGCCCATGATTGGATGGTGGAGCAGACATGATGGGCTGAATGGCCTACTTCTGCTCCTATATCTTATGATCTCATATTTTTGCAAACCTTTCTGGAGGAAGGCACCTCAGCAAAGTAGACTTAGGAACATCTCCAAAATCTCAAGCCAGTGTTGGATGATTATGGACTCAGAGCATGATGCATCAAGTGTGAATTCTTTATACCAAGCATCTCTTACTTTGGTCACACCATTGATGCACAAGGATTGCACAAGTGTACTGAGACAATTCAAGGAGTGGTGGATGCCACTGGACATTTCACAGTTGTGGTCCTTTATAGGATTTGTCAATTACTATAACAGGTTCCTGCCAAACCTGGTTACTGTGCTCCACCCACCTCCACTCATTACTACAGATTGGGAAGAAATGGCAATGGACAAAGCAGTGTGATGCATAGATGCAGAGAATGAAGGTGATGTATTAGCATAGATAGAGGATTGGTTAACTAATAGAAAGCAGAGAGTTGGGATACATGGGTGTTCCTCTTGTGGGCAATCAGTGGTGAGTGGTGTGCCGCAGGGGTCAGTGCAACTGTTCACGATACACGTCAACAATCTGGAAGAGGGGACTGAGTGTAGTGTATCTAAGTTTGCTGATGATACTAAATTGAGTGAAAAAGCAAATTGTGCAGAAGATACAGAGAGTCTGCAGAGAGATATAGATAGGTTAAGTGAGTGGGCAAGGGTCTGGCAGATGGAGAGATGGAGTACATTGGTAAATGTGAGGTCATCCATTTTGGAAGGAAAAATGAAAGCAGATTATTACTTAAATGGTAAAAAAAAATTGCAGCATGCTGCTGTGGAGAGGGACTAGGGAGTGCTTGTGCATGAATCACACAGTTGGTTTGCAGGTTCAGCAGGCTATCAAGAAGGCAAATGGAATGTTGGCCTTTGCTTGAGGGATTGAATTTAAGAGTGGGCAGGTTATGCTGCAACTGTACAGGGTACTGGTGAGGCCGCATCTGGAGTACTGCGTGCAGTTCTGGTCTCCTTACTTGAGAAAGGATATACTGGCTTTGGAGGTGGTGCAGAGGAGGCTTACCAGGTTGATTCCAGAGATGAAGGGGTTAGACTATGAGGAGAGATTGAGTCACCTGGGACTGTACACACTGGAATTCAGAAGAATGACAGGAGATATTATGGAAACATATAAAATTATGAAAAGGATAGATAAGATGGAGGCAGGAAAGTTATTTCCATTGGTAGGTGAGACTGGAATGACAGGACATAGCCTCAAGATTCAGGGGTGTAGATTTAGGACAGAGATGAAGAGGAACTGCTTTTCCCAGAGGGTGGTGAATCTGTGGAATTCTCTGCCCAATGAAGCAGTGGAGGCTACCTCAATAAATAAATTTAAGACAAGGTTGGATAGATTTTTGCAGAGTAGGGGAATTAAGGGTTATGGGGTAAAGGCAGGTAGGTGAAGACAAGTCCATGGCATGATCAGCCATGATCTTTTTGAATGGCGGAGCAGGCTCGATGAGCCAGAAGGGCAACTCCTGCTCCTATTTCTTAAGTGAGACGACTTTACAAAAGACAGAGGAAATATCAGACATTGTATGTACACATCTACATCGTCCAGTGAAGCTTGCCTGTGACACCTCGCCTTATAGTATAGATGGAGCCATGACACATGCTTTGAGTGATGGAAGTGAATACCCCATTGCCTTTGCATCCTGTTCCTTTATCACTGCAGAGAATAATTATGCACAGATTGACAGAAAGGCCTTGAGTCTGGTCTGAGGTGTAAAATGTTTCAACTAGTATGGGAGAGAGTTTACTATCTTTACTGATTCCACTGTCCTTGCAGTGCATTGTGTACAAAGCTAGGCAGCGAATTAAACACCTTCTCAGAAATCACCCTAGCCGGAAACTTTCTTCAGGGCTTTAAACAAGAAAACTTTGTGACCTGGCAGAAAGTTAAATAAAACATGTATTAGACTTAATACAGAATTGTCATGCACCTGAATGTACTAATATTATCAATAATTCTCATGATCAGCGTTAAACAACATTTTATAGCTATGATGTGGACTAGTGTTTCCTGATCTTTTTTTGCCCAAAGCCCCCCAAAACACTTTCATACATCAAAGTGCCCCCCCCCCCGAAGCATCGTCATACTTACGAATGCTCCTCTTAGGCACAATATACTTTTTGGCACCCCCATAATGTAAAAACATGCCTACTATATGTTAACATGAGAAAAATGATTCTGCTTTAAATTTTTTATTTGTCTTTAAACCTAGGTTACACAGTATCTGTACACTGTACAGCAGTTTCAATATCAATGTGATCCTTGAGGTTGATGGTTTTTAGCAAGAGTTGAAATATTTGGTTCAAGTTGTGACAGCAAAAGCCTTAAGTCACCATGAAATAATGTCCAAGCAGTTTCTGTTTTTGTGAGTATGTGGTTCACTGCACTGAAGCCTCTTTCAACATGGTAGGAGGATGGAAATGCAATGAAGAGCAATTTGGCTCTTCTCCAAAGACCAGGAAACTTCATATGACGGTGTAACCACATACCACAAGAGCGAACATTTTTCAAAAGCATTTTTGCTTCTTCATCATTCTAAATTTTGATCATTTTTTCTTACAATTCTCTTCCTACTTTTCCACTTTGCATAGAAATGGGTCAGTTATCCAATAATCATTGAATTGATTCTGAAAATCCTTCTTCAGTGACTGCAGGTATAAACAGCACGCTTGTAAATCACCGTCTGTGAAAGAGAGCACCTTACTACCCATACAGGGAAACTGTGAGAGCATTCTTCTCCCAAAGTTTTACTTATTTATTTCCAATTTTCTGATACAAGTGGAGACTACACTTCCTGTGTGGATTAAAGTAAATTCTCACTCTGCAGCTTCATATTTAGAATGATCATTTTGTCATACCAATCGGCTAGGTATGTCACATCTCCACGCAGAAGTTCAATCTTGTTTCCCAAGCTCTTGACTTTGTGCAAAAATTCAACCACGGTGTCAAAAAGATCAAAGAAATGTTTAAACAGCAGCCTCTTGACAACCAATGCACTTCAGCATGAAGAAGCAAGCGATCAAACTCCATCGTTATCTTGGCATAACCGGCAAAATATTCTGCTCTTTAATGGATGAGCTTTAATTCTGTTGATAGCGGATATTACAAGAGTCATGCTTGAAAAAATTCCCTGGCTGAGATTTTTGGCTGTGAGATGTTGACGATGAATTACACAATGGATTGCAAGCAGACTTGGAATTTCTTTTTTTATAAATGCCACTAACCCAGCATGACGACCTGTCATATATGGTGCTCCATCTGTTGCACAAGAAATCATGTTTCTAATCAAAATACTTTTATCCTCAATATACATTTTGAACTTGTTGTGGATTGATTCTCCTTTGATAATTGTATTTAATGTTTTACATAAGAGAATCTCTTCATAAACTTTTCCATTTTTGATAAACCGTACATATGTCATTCGCAATGCCTCGTCGTCTCACGCAGTTATATCCCAAATTCTGTTTTTTGTAGCTCTGTGCATAGTTGATACTCAACGTCTTCACTCATTTTGTCAATATGATGAGCCACCGAGTTATTACTCAGAAGAACTGATTTTAACATACTGAGGATTTTAACATTCTGAGGACAGTGCTGAGCACTTCTGATACAGCAAGTATTATTAATCTTTCACCAATTGTATGAGATTTACCACACTTTGCTGTCATTTTGGAAATGTTGTAAGAAGCAATGAAATCACTATCCAGGTCATTTTTAGCATTCTTGGCAAATGACTCGAGTGTGCAAAGCTTTTAAAATTCTTCTTTCATCGTCTTGAACTGAGTAGTACCATAAGTAGCCTTTTCAGGGCATCTTTGACGGAAGTGTTTCTGCAATTTTGATGGTTTCCTGGCTCATAAGACACATGGGGTTGTTGCTGATCTGACGAGAACGGAATAAACCCATACTCCAGGTACGTAACATTGTATGGATTCACCTTCTATAGTTTCTGTTTCTTAGCAGGACTAGAATTCAAGGCTTCACTGCCTGCAGACTCACAGAGACTGTGCCGCAAGTGTTTATCTATCATGAACAAGTCTAACTTAAAATTAAAAATTGACACAAATTGGGAATGTCCATTGGATGTTGATGACAGCAGTGAGTTGACATGGTCGGTCAGGTCTTGTGCCTCAAATTAAGGTGCCACTTACCACCCCCCCCCCCCACCCCAAGAATCTTGAACATCTGTCCGATGCCTTCTATTTTCCCTAACACCTTCTCAGGACTCGTAACTGCCCTCATTGGACATCACTGGGCTACAGTGACAGCTTGATAATGATAAACGATAAGCATAATACTTCCTTTAAAGCATATCTTGTAAATGTTTACCAATATTAAGAAAGCTTAAGACTCATAGGTATTGCAGTTTGAAGGATAAATGAAGAGTGGAAGGAGATGGATGTCTTTCTACTGTGTGTACTTCAAGTCAAAATCTGGATTAACCCACAGGAAATTACAATAAAAACCACTTACAAACAGTAAGTAACGTTTGTACAAAACAAACAGCATCTCTGGAGGCAGAACACTGATATCGATCACTGGCATCCATTTTCAATTCCAAGAAGTATGTTCCACTAACAGCAGCACGAATGCAGAGATGGACTCTGTTTCTAGGAGAACACAATTATAAGATTGAATTCAAGAGGACAGCTAATTATTGAAATGCTGATAGGTTGTCCTGCTTACCCGTGGAAGAGGAAATACCTGAAAAATTTAGAAAAGACACTCTTCTTGACACATTCTCTCTTAAGCAAATGAGAAGTCTCCCTATTACAGCGGAGGTGACCCAATGGGAAACCAGAAAAGACCCCACAGTGTCTCAGGTCTACATGGCACCCAAAATGGCTGAAATATGCAGTGAATACTTCAGTTCCCCCATTTTTATCAGTGCCAGGATGAATTTTCCCTCAACAGGGTTGCCATAAGTGGGGATTGAGAGTTGTTGTACTATCCATGCAGAGAGCTAAAGTGTTGCCGGTCATCTAGGCATGGTCAACATGAAAGCACTGGCTCCAAGTTTAGTCTGGTGGCCTGGGATAGATCAGCAGAGTGAGCAACTTGCCGTGAACTGTTCGGAATGCCAACATGTCCAGCAGATGCCAAGAGCAGTGCCTCTCCATCTCTGGGCGAGGCCTACATTGCGCTGGTACAGTCAATTGCTAGAGAAGGAAGGTGTCCCAGGGTCAATTCCTAGAACCACCACAGAGGAGGCCCCTGAACCTGAGATTGTTTCACAGCCACAAGTCTCACCTGCCAAGCAGAGTGACTCTCCCTTAACAGGAAAGATGTTATCCCACAAGTAAGAAATCCTCCTCAGAGATTAATTTTTTTAGGCTGGATAGGTGTGGTGAACTATGTGCCTGTCGGGACACGCCCCTGCTGACTGCTCCTGTGGCTCCTCCCACAGGCCCCTGTATAAAGGAGATCTGCGGCCTGACGCTCGGCCTCAGTCTCCAAGACCTTGTATGATAGACACTCACTCCTGGTTCCTTCTTCCAGTCAATAAAAGCCGATATCTCGCCTACGTCTCAGTGTGAGTTATTGATGGTGCATCAATAGGACAATTTAAAATCTACAATGCTGTGAATGTCTAGAGACAGTAGTAGTTGTATTATACAGTACACTGTGTTACGGATTCAGCAACAATAAATATATGAGTGAGGCAGGGTTTTGATAACAAACAAAACGTTTATTAAACACTGAAAAACAAACCCCCAAAAGTAAACAAACCACTCACGTAACCGGAAATCAGCTGCTGTGTGGCAGCTTAAACAGTTCTTAAAGCAATGAAACTTAAACAGTTCTTAAAGCGATGTTGCAAAAACAGTTCTTCAAAGTAGTATTGCAAAAGTTCAAAATGCCTACAGTCCATTTAAGGGAGAGACTTTTTAAGACGACTTAAATTCTCTTTCACGTCGTGTTGCTGTGATTCCCAGTCGAACCACACTTTTCCCACGAAGAATTTAGAAAGATGAAAAATGAAATGGCTTAAAGGCACTGACCTTTCCTTTACAAAACTGTACTCAATCCTTTCTGCTATTCACAAGGATTAACACGAGCACAGTCAACGAATTCCTTCCGAATGAGGATTAAACAAGGTCGAACCTGTTTCACCATCGTAATTGACTTTCCTCTATCTTTTAACTCCCGAATTCTGATCTTCACTCTCCACTAATTCTCAACTAACAGTATTATAAAGAAACTGCTGGCCATGACCTTTTAAACTTTAGGCATTAGATAAAACTTCATCTTTCAACTAAACTGCGTCATAACATTAAATCACGCAGTGGCATAAAGTCAACATGGCAAATCCAGCCACGAACTGCCCCTCCTCACAGGGAGGGGTCCTCCTTTTATACCCTGTAAAAAAAACCTGTCACATGACCTCTACTGGCGGGAAAATGACATCACTCCACCATCACAAGACCATTACCTCAAGTCCAGTATAGCTTCAACACCTGTCACGTGACAAGTACACCACTGTCACGTGTCACTGGTACGTAACAACTGAAATAAGTAATAATATGTATGTATGTATATAAGTTGATATGTATTCTATATTGAGTTGGTGCTCACAACTCAGCAGGGAGGAGTATTGTGTATTTAATATTTGAGTAATATTGTATATACATGATTGATCAAGCATTTTTACATCATTCATTATGGTTTATATATAAGCACATAAGTGAATGACATATGTCATTATGCCACCATGTCACAGGTGCACATCTTGCTAAAGTAAAGAACAAAAGTGTTATCCCCAGTTCTGTGGTTTTTCTTTTAATTAGTTTAATGTTTTGGAGTTACAGATCATTACAGCCCTGAGCTGAAGTAGCGTCACACTAACTGTTACACTACCTTGGCACTTATTTTCTTGCTGGATATATACATGAACATAGAATAGTACAGCACATTACAGGCCCTTCAGCCCACAATGTTGTGCTGACCCTCAAATCCTGCCTCCCATATAACCCCCAACTTAAATTCCTCCATATATCTATCTGGTAGTCTCTTAAACTTCACTAGTGTATCTGCCTCCACCACTGACTCAGGCAGTGCATTCCACGCACCAACCACTCTCTGAGTGAAAAACTTTCCTCTAGTATCCCCCTTGAACTTCCCTCCCCTTACCTTAAAGTCATGTCCTCTTGTACTGAGCAGTGGTGCCCTGGGGAAGAGGCACTGGCTGTCCACTCTGTCTATTCCTCTTAATATCTGGTACACCTCTATCATGTCTCCTCTCATCCTCCTTCTCTTCTAAGAGTAAAGCCCTAGCTCCCTTAATCTCTGATCATAATCCATACTCTCTAAACCAGGCAGCGTCCTAGTAATTCTCCTCTGTACCCTTTCCAATGCTTTCACATCCTTCCTATACTGAGGCAACCAGAACTGGACTCAGTACTCCAAGTGTAGCCTAACTAGAGCTGCATCATTACATTGCATCTCTTAAACTCTATCCCTCGACTTATGAAAGCTAACACCCCATAAGCTTTCTTAACTACCCTATCTACCTATGAGGCAACTTTCAGGGATCTGTGGACATGTACCCCCAGATCCCTCTGCTCAACCACTGTGGTGAACTACATATACCTGTCTGACCACACCCTCCCCCGGCTGACTGCTCCCGTGGCTCCTCCCTCTGACCGTGGCTCCTCACACAGACCCCGGTATAAAGGTGATTGGAGACACAGCCGCTGGCCTCAGTCTCCAGGATGCAGTGTGGTGGTCAATTGCTGCTTGTTCTTTCTTCCAGCCAATAAAAGCCTATATCTCGCCTCACGTCTCCAAGAGTTATTGATGGTGCATCAACCACACTGCCAAGTATCCTGCCATTTACTTTGTACTCTGCCTTGGAGTTTGTCCTCCCAAAGTGTACCACCTCAAAGCTTGAAAAGCACCTCAAAGAGTGAAAAGCTTCACAGAAAATCAGCAAACTCTGCAGTTCTTAAATAAGGAAGAATCACATTTAATATCACTGACATATGATGTGAAATTTGTTGTTTTGCAGCTGCAGGACCAAGCAGACATAAAATTACTATTTATTACAAACATAAATAAACAGTGCGAATAAGCAGTGATCAATAAAAAAAGTCCTTCACCATCACCGACTACATCATATAACACAAGACTCCTGGATTGGCACACTGAAAGACTTCCAATATTCTACAAGCCCCAGAAGTCCATGGGTAGCTGGTTCCACTATCTCAAGTGAAGCGAGAATTGACTAGAGTTTGGGGAGATGTTATATTTAGGTGGAATGTTCCTGGCACATGACCAGTGGTCAGGTAGGTGATGGGGGTGCTTGGGCAGACGATATCTGCTCTGAGGCAGTGGTGTGGTGCACAATCTCAATGGAAATTTAAGAAAGTCACCTATCCTGGAGGTAGATGGAAGCCTTGGACTCATCCACAACAATCCAGGTTGGTGGGAAGCTTATAATTAAAGTGGAACCATACCTCAAATTTTCAGTTAAGACTTGCTTCAGTATTTTTATATGCATTGATGCATTTTGGTGCAACTGATGTCAAACAAGTACCCCAAGCCACAAACACCAAAGCACCATATCCTAATCCTGATCTGACAACCCAATCTTTGACTGCTAGGTATCTCTGTCCCAGATTCCACACTTCTCAATGTCACAGAAGGAGGTGCATAACATCCTGGCCCACGAGTGCTACCAAAACTTTTAGTGGAAGGCTCACAACAAAAAGATTTTTCATAGACCACTCTGCAGAAGATCCATGACTTTCTTTGATGATGAAAATTTCCAGGGTCCAACAATTTTTTAAAAACTTTAAAAATCTTTGCAAGTTTCACAAGTGCTTTCCCTCACCCTCCAAAACTCTTTCCTTCATCAAATCTTTACTAGAGTTTACCAGAATGATATTAGTACTAAGCTCATTTCAGCTATCACTGCCTATAATCACACAAATCCAATTCTTGCTGTGTAAATTGATTCTCTGTTCTCTAATCCGGAGCCACTAATGCAGCTGTAGGTTTGTCACCATTGCTCTGGGTACGTTCTTGATAACTTCATGCAAAGAAAGATCAAACTGCACATATGTAAGGCTCAGCTTTGTACCTCATAAATTGGCCAGCTCATGTTATTATACCTGAATGAACATAATGTACTTAGCAATGCAGTATACGTTAGCATGTGCTTTTCCATTTGTGTTCTATTGGCAGGCATTGCATCTTCATGTGTCTCAATTATCTGGGAGAGACGAGCCTGCAGGTGTGTTTTCAACAACTGTGGTGTGGTACAATAAGCTGATAGGTTGGAGAGATGAACCAAAAATCAGCACAGTAACTTACGGGTATGTATTTATTAATTTTAAGATTTATAAAAGACTTTTACAGCAACCACACTTTAAAAATCTTCCACTGTCTATCAAGAGTTTACGTTTGGTCTGAGGCTGTGAAAAATATTATTATAACATGAGTCATTTTCACTTATTTTTCATGTTCTCTAGATTTATCCTCCCCTTTCCTGGGAATAAGTCTGTAACAAGCCACATTATCTACAATGGTGCTAAAAAGTTAGTGAAGCCTGTAGAATTTTCTCTATTCCTGCATAAGTATGACTTAAAATGCGATCAGATCTTCATACGTCCTAAAACGAGATAAAGAGAACCCAATTAAATAAATTACACAAAAACATATTTATTTACAAAAACATTTATTTATTGAGAAAGATGATCCAATATTACTTGTATTTGTTGGAAAATGTATGTGAACCTTTGGTTTTGGTAATTGGTGTTACTCCCTTGCACAGCAATAACTTCAACCAAATTGTTATGGTCCGATCCGGAGCCTGCATTACAGGTCTTGATCCGGTCCTTGAACTCTGGATTCCTGGTCTTGTAGCCGTCCCTCCTTTCACCTTAAGCCCAAATAGGATCATCTTGGCTTAAGGAGGTGCACCTATCGGCTGGCAGGTGTATAGTTAGGGGCTCTGGGACTGAGTCTAGTTGGGGGGGGGGGGGTGGGATCAGGGTCATGGTCATCGTCATCATCATGCTCTGAACCTGTTTTGCCCTGTTTCTCTGTTTGGCTTGTACCCGCTGTTCTGTCTGATTTGCCTTGTTTGCGCCTTTGTGCTGTTCACCTTGGCTATCCTGGCTTGGAGTACCCATTGTAAATTACCTAGTTCTGTAAGTCAGTTCTTGTAGTCACCCTGGACCGAGCTCCCTTCCAATCCCTTGCCTCCGTTGGGTAAGCAGGCTGGACTGCTGTTGCCTGGCAGGGGGACTCTGACCCTTTCCTACCCCTCTCTTCCGATGGGTGGCGCCCCGCGACCTGCCCAGGTGCTCCATGTCTTGCCCAGGCCCCTGTTTTCCTGCCTGGGAGGTGGCCCTGCCCAGGAGATATGCGGCCTACCCTGAGGACTCTGACCCTTTTCTACCCCTCGCTCCTGACGGGTTGTGCCCTGCATCCTGCCCAGGTGCCCTGTGACCTGCCCAGGCCCCTGTGTTCCTGCCTGGGAGGCCAGGCCCTCCCCAGAAGTAATGCTGCCTGCCCAGGGGGCTATCCTCCCAGCATTCCTTGTCCCATAGACCCATCCTTTAGCCTAGCAAGGGTCCTGCCTTTGCCATGAACTCTCCGAACCCCAGGATCACCGTTGCATGCCATGGTCTCCCCATCTTGTTCTATCTTTTAGTTATTCCTAGTGCTTCAGTGCCTGCATCCTGCATTGGGTTCCAGTCTCCATGTCCCCTTGTGATACAAATATTTCCAGTAACTGTTGATCAGTCCTGCATATCAGCCTGGAGGAATTTTAGGTGATTCCTCTGTACAAAACTGCTTCAACTCTGGGATGTTGATAGGCTTTCTTGCATGAACTGCTTGCTTCAGGTCCTTCCACAACATTTCTACAAGATTAAGGTCAGGACTTTGACTCAGCCATTCCAAAACACAATTTGTCTTCTTTTTTAACTGTTCTGTTGTCGATTTACTCACGTCTTTTGGATCATTGTCCTATTGCATTATCTAACTTCTATTAAGCTTCAGGTGACAGACTGTGACCCTGACATTCTCCTGTAAAATGGCTTGATACAATTTTGAACTCATTGATTCCTCAATGATTGAAAGCTCTCCAGGCCCTGAGGCAACAATGATGCTCCTTCCACCATGCTTCACTGTTGGGATGAGGTTTTAGTGTTGGTGTATAGTGCCCCTTTTCCTTCAAACATACTGGTGTGCATCTGCCAAAGAGTGCAACTGTTGCCTCATCTGTCCACAGAACATTGTTGCATAAGCATGTGGAACATCCAGGTGGTCTTCTGCAAACTTGAGACGTGCAGCAATTTTTGTTTTGGAGAGCAGTGTTTCCCTTGTTTAGTGTTTTTCTTATAGTGAACACAGACTTGAGCAAGTTCTAGAGTTTTCTGCAGGTCTTTTGATGTTACCCTTGGATTCTTTTTCAGCTCCTTCAGCATTGCACGTTGTGCTCTTGTTGTGATCTTTGCAGGATGCCCACTCCCAGGGAGAGTAGCAACAGTACTGAATTTCCTCCACTTGTAGACGATTTCTCTGACTGTGGACTGATGAACACTCAGGTCTTTAGAAATGGTTTTGTAGCCTTTTCCAGCTTCATGTACCTCTACAATTCTTCTTCTAATATCCTCTGAAAGTTGTTTTGATCAAGCCATGATGCACATAAACAGATATTTCTTGAGAAGAGCAGGTTTTGTCAGTAACCTGACTTTGTGTGTCTTTTTTTGTAGGGCAGAGCAGCTCTACAACCCACACCTCCAACCTTATCTCATTGATTGCAACACCTGACTCCAAATAGCTTTTATAGAAGGCATTACCCCAGAGGTTCACATTACTTTTCCAACTAATACATGTACTATCAGATCATTTTTTTCAATAATAAATAAACAAGTTAAATGTTTTTGTGTTATTTATTTAACTGGGTTCTCTTTATCTAGTTTTAGGACACATGAAGATCTGATCACATTTGAGGTCATATTTATGCAGAAATAGAGAAAATTCTACAGGGTTCACAAATTTTCCAGCACTACTATATGCCCCTCATGATTTCATGAAATTCTATGATGTCCCTCTTCAATTTCCTTTTCCCCAGGGAAAATAGTGCCAAATTATGCAATCTCTCCTTGTATCTCAAGCCTTCCTATCCCAGCAACATCCTTGTGAACTTTTTCTCTCTCTACCTTAATAACAATCCTTCCATATTATGATGACCATACTGCACTCAATATTCCAGCCGTGATCTCACCAACTTCATGTCCAGCTCTAGCCTGACATCCCTCCTGCATTTTGTGTGTGTTGCTCTGAATTTCTAGCATCTGCAGAATCTCATGTCCTGTAATCAGTTCCATCTGTTGAAGCCAGGAGTACCACCTGCTTTCTTCAGCACCTTCCTTCATTACCAATTGTTTGTAACCTGACATTTTCATAAATCAGAATTGAATAAAAGTAGCATGAGGGAATCACAGAAATAGCTGTGACAAGGGAACAAAGTTCAATGTACAATTTCTTATCAGAGTACATACATGTCACTACATATAATCCTGAGAATTTTTTTCCTGTGGGCATTCTTAGCAAATCTATAGAATAGTAACTGTAAACAGGATCAATGAACACCAAACTGTGCAAATGCAAATATAGATAAATAGCAATAAATAACGAGAATGAAATAACAAGATAATGAGTCCTTGAAGTGAGACTACTGGTTCTGGGAACACCAGAAACAGAATGGGTGTAGTTACTCCATTTTGTTCAGGAGCCTGATGGTTGAGGGGAAGTAATTGTTTTTGAACTTGATGGTGCGAGCCCTGAGGCTCTTGTACCTTCTACCTGATGGCAGCAGCAAGAGAACAGCGTGGCCTGGGTGGTGAGGATCTCTGATGATGGATGCTGTTTGTCTATGGCAATGATTCATTTAGATGTCTCACTGGTCGGGAAGGTTTTACCCACGATGTACTGGGCTGATCTTTTGTAGGAAGGAAAGGGTGAGGCAAGCACAGAGTGGTCACCAGCTTGTCTCACAAACTCAGTGGATGTGTCTGCTGACTGCACTCAGCTCTCTTAGCTCGACTCAGCACCTGATTGTCGTGGCTCGGGAAGCAGGTGGGGTTGACTGGGAGAGAAGACACATAGAAATGTCCTGTTCCAGCCGGCAGAAGATCATGCAGCCTTCCAGTAGCCAGCAAATCTGTCCATCTATCCTGCCAGTCTCCTAAAAGCCCAGGGAAATACCCCATTAAGCCCCAAAAAACACAATCTGCAATTCCACTACACTTGGCAAACCCACCCCATTTGCAGACCTCCAAACAGAAGCTTAAACATCTAATTCACCAGTAGTTGTGAAGGGGGATTCAAAGGTCAAAGTAAATTTATTATCAAACTGTGTGTATACATTTTGATAAAAATTTACTTTGACCTTCGAACCACCCTTCACCACTACTGGGTAGTAATCCCAACAAAGGAATTCTAATTCTCCTGGAGTATCTTCACCAGAAGGATGGCAAAGGTTCAGGTAACAGTTTAATACTTCCACTTCAGGTTCAATTATTAAGCAATAATTGCTAGCCATGCCAATGACAGCGAGAGAGTTTAAAAAAAAAAATCCTATATTTTATAGTTAGTACCTGTACTTCCATGGCATGCCATGTGACATTCAACTGAATGAGCAATCTGCAACCTTCTATGGGGAGGGCCAAATTTAAACCCCAAATTGCTCTTGTGAACATGAAAGCTCTAAACTTCTGCAGGGATCCTTGCCACTGTTGTTCCGACTGCACTCCAAAAATAGATTCCTCATGCCAAATAGTACAGGTGAATTAATGGAATGATTAAGTTAAGTAAGTTTTATTTTGAATTTAAATGTGTTTCATTCATTAGTTTTATCTAGTATTTATGTAATAGAGCTTTGACCAGTGGCCAAACCAGACATCGGAAGTTTGGAGAGGAGATAACTTCAATCAGGTCCATTGTCCGAGGATAAAAGGCAGGAGCAGGTCATGGCAGCATAATAGAGCTTTGACCAGCAATCAGTTGGCGTTCTGGATTGATTAGTTAGAGCAAATTAAAGGAAGACAGGGCAAAGTGCAGTGGCCATCATCTGTGGATATAGTCAAAGTGGTGATCTTAAGGCTTTAGCCCTTTGAGGCTTCAACGAAGAGAGGCTTCACTCAGAGAAACCAAAGGAAAGAAAAACTCCTCAAGAATGAGGAGGAATTTATTTAGCCAGAGAGCAGTGAATCTGTGGAATTCTTTGCCACAGGAAACTGTGTAGTGTTTGTTTATATTTAAGGCAGAGGCTGATAGATTTTTGATTGGTCAGGGAATGAAGGGATAGCTTGAGAAGGCAGGAGATTGGAGCTGAGAAGAAAATTGGATCAGCCATGATGAAATGGCAGAGCAGACTCGATGGGCCAAATGGCCAAATTCTGCTCCTATGTCTTATGGTCTTAACATTTGAAAATGAGTTGATTTCCTTTAATAATTTTACTTCATTACATGATTGTTATTAATGGATTTTGAATATTTTTCAAGTAAGTGTTTACAAACTACACAGTTCTTTGACAGTTTTTACAGCTACTCAAACTGGGAGCATGGGGGAAGAGAAGAGTGCCTACCACCTACCATGTGAAGGCATGGCATTGTATTGTGCATTGACAGTCAGATGCCAGCTTCAAAACTTGCTTAAGGTGATTTTGGATGGAATGGCAATGACAGCAATCAGTTCAGTAAGATGTGCCCAGTGTGGTGAACTGGCCATCGTTTTTCTATTGTTTCACTGTGTCACAGGCACTATACAAATGGAAGTTATTATTATTGTTGTAATTTTGTGACCGATATTTTTAGGGTGTTGGCATCCAAAAGAAAACCTCTTGTCCATAAATTCAGCACAATTGGTTCTGCACAACAGCTCAACAAGCAAACAATCTCTGAGCTTCAGACAGATGTCGCTGCATTTGAATGTTTTTGCTAACACATCAACAAGGATTACTTTCATGCATGAATTTCAAACGTGCTTATTTTTAGCAATTTATGAAAGATTCAACAATTGAAGATCAGAAATCGGAAACTCCCGGGAAGGCTCAAGAACCACTTTAATAAAGGAGAGATACACTAAATTTAAAAGAGAAAATGAAAGCTATTGTAGAACAGCAATTACATTGAAAATTTTTAAATTGCTTTTTATAAGATTTAAGCATTCAAATGTAACAAAACCAACACTAATTTATAACATTAACCTTTTAATTTCAGTAGTTGAGAACAGAGCCTAAGCTGTTGCCACAGCAGGGAATGGCTTTGCTCAGCCACATAATCAAATATAAGAGATTTATGTGACAATTCTTGTTCTAGAAATACTTGTTATTAGAAATACTTTTACAACTGTACTCCACTCCACTTCAAGGAACTGTAGGTACTTTGATGACAAAATGTTACTGATGATCTCTCTAAAAGTAATGAACGTCTGATAACAGGTAAATGGAAACCTAATAGAGATGAGATTGACAGGTCAAAAGACTTGTTTTGTCAGGCAGAGTACTTTCTGAGCAAAATCAACTATAATCAAAACCCAGCCGAGAATGGATATGATTCTGACCACATTTGACCCCAATCTACACAATTGACTTGTGTAGTCAATTCCACTTTTGACTGCCTTCAAAAATACTGATCCTTCTCAGATACAGCCCAAGATTTCAATAGTTAAAAATATCATATACTTCAGTAGCAGGATCCTCAGCCCTGTGAGGAACTGATAGGATAGGTGCTGAGGAACTCGATACCGACAGAAAGTGCACCAATTCAACCTAATTAAAAACATACAATATAGATGCAATTGAACCGAGATCATCACTAGGATCCTAAAAGATACCATTCTTCAATCCGTGTCTAAGATATCTGTAATCCTCAAAGGGGCATCTTAGCCCAAGATCCAAAGAATGTAACTCACATCATTTTGGGATGTTACAAAGATATGGGAGGCAGCCGAACAGCAGTTCCAGAACATGTGATGATTTGAGGAAGGAGTATGCCTTGCTAAAATGCATACTCTCTCACTTCCTTGTATTTAATTCCATTTAGCATTGTTGGGCCCATCTAATGATCTATATCAACCTAAAATTCAATTAAATTTCCTTAGCTAAACCACAATAATTGTGATGAATCTTTCCTTCTCTCCATGCATTTACTCAGAACTTTTCTCCGGTAATTTGGTTGTCATCTGCATGAGCATTTGTAGTTACTCTGCCTGTCCCTTTGTTCGTTTTTCAATAATACCAACTTAAACATTCTCCAGTGCTTCATCATAATAGGTTTACAAAAAGGGACTGAAAAACTGTAACAGAATTGCTGTTATTTCCTCTGTCACTTCTTTTAAAAGCCCGAGATTCACTTTACCTGGGTCTCATAATTTAACTACTTTAATAAGTGGTTGATCTCATTGACTTGCTGAGCCTTTCGATAAGTCAATATGGTTTAGTTGGCAGCCCACTTTACTCAAAGTTATTATACCGTGGGTTCAACCCTCAAATGCTGTGCCACAATTTTCAGTCAAGGTATCTGCCTCTTCAAATTAATGTAACATTGCCATGAAACTGCTGAAGAAACAACAGTAAGGTTCAAGAATTAAGATTCAAGACTGCTTAATGTCATTTCCAGTGCACAAGTCTAAAGGACAGCAATATAATTGTTACTCTAGTTCAAATGCAGCACAAATACAAACACAATAAGATAAAGAACACAATAATATGAACACACAATAAATATATAAGATAGCTTATATTCATAGATTAATTGTCAATAAAGTGATGGGAGGCACAGGAGTCTCTGAACATAAGGTGACACTGACAGGAATGATAAGGTAGTGGTGGTACGGGGTGTGGAGGGGTCTGTTAGTGGGTGGAGGTGTAGATCAGCTTTACTGCTTGGAAAAAGGAATTGCTTTTGAGTGTGGTGGTCCTGGGGTGGATGTGGCGTGGTCTCTTCCCTGATGGGAGAAAGACAAACAGTCCATGAGCAGCAGTGTTTCCTGATTGTGTATAATCTCCTCAGACAATTGAAGAAGTCTGGTATGGGCCTTCATATCCTAAGTACTTTCTGCAGGGGCACAATTGACAGCATCCTGACTGGCTGCATCACTGCCTGGTATGGGAACTGTACTTCCCTCAATCGCTGGACTCTGCAGGGAGTGGTGCAGACATCTGTGGATGTGAACTACCCACTATTCAGGACATTTACAAAGACTGGTGTGTAAAAAGGGCCTGAGGGCCTGAAGGATCACTGGGGACCCAAGTTACCCCAACCACAAACTGTTCCAGTTGCTCCCATCCGGGAAACGGTACCACAGCATAAAAGCCAGGAGCAACAGGCTCCGAGTCAGCTTCTTCCACCCAGCCATCAGACTGCTTAATTCATGCAGATACAATTGTATTTCTATGTTATATTGACTGTCCAGTGTATGTACCATTTATTACAAATTACAATAAATTGTACTTTGCACATTTAGACAGAGGTGTAATGTAAAGATATTTACTCTTCATGTACATGAAGGATGTAAGTAATAAAGTCAATTCAATTCAACAACACTAAGTGTAGAATGTTGGAGTATTAACACAAGGCACAAGCCATTGTTGAAAGTAATTAATAGAATATGTAATCAAAAATGAAATATTTTGAAATCATTCTCTAAGAAATATTACTGAAGTCACAAAGAATTATGTTTCAAAATTTAAGAATAGAAACACCAGCCAGCATCAGAGAGAGGTCTACCCTGTTAATTTATATTGTGTGTATGTGTATGTGTGTATATATATATATATATATTCAGAAATCCTTTAAGGAGGGATGGTGTCATATTTGGAAGAAAAAATGCACATTGCACATTTAGAAGGAGATGTAATGTAAAGATTTTTACTCCTCATGTATATGAAAGATGTAAGTAATGTGTTCAGGGGTGTCTGGTGATATCTCTAAATTACTTTCACTAAAGGAAAATTTGTCAAGATACTGATTAAATAAAATGAATAATAGATGTTTGTTAAATGCAGCACTGCATATGAGTAGAATTTAGGAATAACAAGATGCCAGAAGTATATCCTACAATTCAATTAAATTATGGCTAATGAAATATTTTAAATCTATTGACCCATCTTTACTTAATATCTCTTTATAACCTACCTCAATAAAAATATCTCAGAACTGAAAAGTTGCTGCTGAATTTACTCATATAATGGCCCAAGTTTTCTTAATGAAATCAATACTCACAATTAAGACGTTGAAACTTTTCATCCATTATTGGATAATTACAGAGCAAATGTCAACGAATATAGAATTGCACTTAAGAAAATGGTTTATTGCCGAATACATCTTTAGCTTGATAAACAAACTGTAATTGCAAAACTCTGTCACTCCAGTGCAACTTGTCAAAAGCACTTTATAGTCAGCAAGATTATAACTTTCTAACTTCAAAATCTAGCCAAGGAAATGGCAGTTCTACTTGCTAACTACAAAAGATTTTTTTTTGTTAATGTAGGAGATGATACAAGTTAAGTCTACCAATAATTGTTCTAGTCACTCTCTGGGACTAAACACCACAAGAATGACATCCCACAAGGAGAACTAAAGGTCACCATCTATCCCTTGCAGAGTTAATTCATTAAAATGAAAAGAGACAGCCTGCCAAAGCTGTACAACAGATCCAAATGTGTTCATTTCATAAATTGTTCTGTTCTACGAGATAACAGAACAGTTTTACAATGACAGAACATTTAAAAGCAGAACACCTGAAACTGCTTCAATGCAAAATAAGAAAACATGAAAGAAAACATTTCTAGGGATTTGTAGAAAAGAGCAGTTAGATAAAGTAAGATGAAAATCATTTTGAAAAATCAGTAATGAAAGATCAAGTGACTGACATTAGTATCAGTTGCAAAATTTCTCAGGAATTAAACTATTGCCAAATTAGAAATGGGAAAACAAGAGTCTGATTTTTGTACATGTTGGTGTTTTTGATAAATTTGTGAGGACTTAAAGCATTTGGAACTTTAAATGTGTAATTTAAGATCTGAGTGGTTGTTAAGATCAACTTTTTATGAACAGGGAAGGCAGAGATGAGTCTTCTGCATTCGAGCCTCTGAACAGGCCCACATGTATGCCAATAAATAATAATCAATGGACTTGAAAAGATCCCAAGAATAATGCTGGAAATCAAATCCTCTCCCAAGTATCAAAGTAAATAAAGTGATGACATAATGATTTAACACATAATCCAGAATAGAGATAAAAGTTAACTAACCACAGGACTAGTGTTGTGATTAAGTCTCTCAATCTGGCAGCCTAGAACAAAAGAAATTAAGAGTAGCCATTTGGGCTCAGCTCCTGCTCCACCATTCCATAAAATCATGTCTGGCCTTTTATATCAGCCATTTTCCTGCATTCAGCCCGGCCTTGGATTCACAAAGCATCCAAAAATCTTTACCTTGAATACATTCACTAATTGAGTTGCGAACCCAGCTTATATAAAGAATTTCAAAGATTCACTGCTTGTTGGTTAAAGAAGTTTTTCTTTACCTCAATCCTGAATGACCAACCTCGTATTTGGGGACTGTGACTCGATTTTATCCCAGCTAGCCAGGAGTTGTATTAATTCCACATGAATACTGTAAAGATGAGTAAGAATTTTATATGTTTCATTGAAATCAGCTCTCACTCTTAAAGCTAGAGACTAGACTAGGTCACCAACCTTTTTAAGCCCAAGATCCCCTACCTTGGCCTTACTGAAAGGCAAGATCGACCTACTAAATCATTCAGAGAAAAAAACAGCTCACATTGTACTTCCAACTTGAGGCCTTTTATTTGGGCTAATTGTATTTTAATTACATAAAATACTTTTGTCAAACTTTCAAATTAATTCAACCAAGAAAACACTAATTAGCATATCAAACAGGCCATAGCAGCATTGAGCTCATCCAATAACGCCTTGAATAAGTGGTGCTGAAGAGCTTTTGCTCAAATCAAGTTTATCAGTTTGACCACCAGTGTCATTACATGAGAAAAGTCTACGACCTTCCCAGCCAAGGCCTGCTGATGAATCACACAGTGATAATCTAGGAAGTTGGGAAAATCAGGGTCATTATGGTGCAGTGCTATAAAAACCAATGTGCATTGCTGGGAACCCATCAGTAGTAATTGCCACTACTGGGTTTCTGAACTCATTGTAAACATCCTCACCTCTTATTCTCTCTTTTAAGTGCACAAAATTGAGGAAGTCCTCCTTTGTCATAAAATTCTGGAAAGCCATTCTGACAAATACAACAAACTGAGCTGTTTGCATTACATCCAGGGATTCATCGAACTGTCATGAAAAATATTCACAAAGTGACAGGTCCGTTAACACTTGTCAATCCATGTCCTCTGAGCCTTCAACCCCGATTTCAGCTCCTCAATTTTCCTGGTATTGGTAAACTGTTACTGAGACACTAGTATAAGTTTCAGGGGTACGCAAGCTAATGACACCACTGTTTTTGCTTCCCATTTCTTTACATTTGGGGAATGTTGGAATTTAAAGGGGGAGAAGTGTTGTAATGTGATCATTATAAAGATAAGTTAATACCAATTAGGATCATGGTAAAGCTGTTTGTAAAGAGAAACTGTTTCCAGGGTTACGGGGTTTTCCTTCCGGACTTTTCTGCCTGGTGTGCATTAGTGAAAACCTCTTTATGCGAATATCGTTTTACCGTCCTAGATAAAGTTGTTCTTTTTGGGCATGAAGTTGTCGAGTGGTCCTTTTTCAAAGTAGAAGTTACTACATATTTGCATCAAAAGGTTTATTTGTGTATTTATTTTTCCTTTTTTTTGGGATCTGCTGGGAAAGTCTCTAAGATTGACCGGTCGGCAACCACTAGTCTAGACGGTAGAGGCTTAGGCTTCTCACAGAACAAACATTCCATTTTAGAAACAATCAAGAAAATCTTAAGTACATTTTTTCCAGAAAAATGGATCTGTAATAACTGCAATTATCTAATAAGAGTTTGATTCTTAGAACATACAGCAGATCACAGAACATACAGCAGTACAGCACAATATAGGCCCTTTGGCCCACAATGTTGTACTGACCTGTTAACGTATTCCAAGATCAATCTAACCCTTCCTTCAAATGTAGCTCTTCATTTTTCTTTTATCCATGGTCTCTTAAATATCCCTAATAAATCTGCCTCTACCACCACCCCCAGCACTTACCGTTCTGTGTAAAAAAACTGACTTACCCCTATACTTTCCTCCAATATCCTTAAAAGTACATCCTCTGAAATTAGCCAAGCCATCCTGGGATAAAGGCACTGGCTGTCCCCTCTATTTCTGCCTCTTAACAACTTATACACTTCTGTCAAGTTACATCTCATCCTCCTTCAATCCAAAGAAAAAAGTCCTAACTCACTCAACGTTTCCTCATAAAACACATTCTCTAATCCAGGCAGCATCCTGTTAAATATCCTCTGCAGCCTCTCTAAAGCTTAGACCATAAGATATAGGAGCAGCATTAGGCCATTCAGTCCACCGCATCTTATCCACCATTCCATCATGGCAGATCCTGGATCCCACTCAACCTTGTACACCAGCTTTCTCGCCATATCCTTTGATGCCTGACCAAGCAGGAAACTATCAACTTCTGCCTTAAATATATGCATGGACTTGTCCTTCACTGCAGTCTGTGGCAGAGCATTCCACAGATTTACTACTCTCTGGCTAAAAATAAAACCCTCCTTACCTTTGTTCTAAAAGGTTGCTCCTTAATTTTGAGGCTGTCCCCTCTAGTTCTGGACAACCCCACCATAGGAAACATCCTCTTCACATCCACTCTAAGTAGTCCTTAGCTTCTACATCCTTCCTATAATGAGGTGACCAGAACTGAACACGATACTCCCAAGTGTGGTTCATCAAGAGCTTTATAGAGCTGTAACATTACCCCTTGGCTTTTGAACTCAATCCCCTGACTAATGACTTCTTAGCTATCCCATCGAATTCTAGGGATCAATAGGATTTGACCACAAGGTCACACTGTTCCTCCACACTGCAAAGAGTCTTGCCAAAAACTAACACAAAATGCAGGAGGAACTCAGCAGAAAATCGTAAACACAAGAGATTCTGCAGTTGCTGGAAATCCAGAGCCATTAACTTTGTACACCAAGTTCGACCTTCTGAATTATATCACTTTACACTTCCCAAGCTGAACTCCATCTGCCACCTCTCAGCCAGGGTCTGCATCCTGTCAATGTCCCATTGTAACCTACAACAACCTTCTACATCAGGGTTTCTGCAGAACCCGAGAAGATTCTGTGAGAGGTTGCTAAGGCTTCCGCAACAGATTGTGATAAAAAAAAATGGTTTTGAACTTCACGCAATGCTAGCGCTCACAGTGATGGACAGTGACCGAGCAGCCCTGGTAACAATCTCAGCTCAGTATGGCAGTGTGCAGGTGGACCATGTTGATTTGACGCGAGAAGGGGAGCTGCTGATAATTGGTGAGCACTGTATGGCATGGAGGGGAGGGCAGTAGGCTGATGGTGAGTTGTATTGCACAAAGAAGAGCATGGAAGGCTGTTGAGGAGCGTGCGTTTTCCAAGCATTGAGTGGACTCGCCCAACTTGGGCTGTGATGTCAACCTCTCCCTCCTGAATTACCTCCCCCAACTTCCACTTATATGCTGCTGACTGACTTATGGGATTGAAGAAACTCTGCTGGTGTAGTAAAAAATTGGAGGGAAATTTCATTCCAAAGACAGTCCAGTGTGGTGGTTTTTGAAGAGGAGGATCTAGGCCTTGGCCTACGGACAATTCTGATAAGGTTAATGACGAAGAATTACAATCTTCTGAGTCATTTCTCTGCACTTGTGTAATAATGGACGCAGAAAAGTTCACCTTTACAATGAAGGCTACATATCAATGGGTTTTATGTGGAATGGTCATCCAAGTTGTCCTATTCCATTGTGCATAGTCTGTGACAAACAATTACAAATATAACAATGGCTCCAGCAAAATTAAACAGACACTTAACTACAAATCACAGCCATATGACACGTAAAAGTGCTGATTATTTTAAACGACTATTGGAAACTCAAAACACACAGATTAAAGCTTTTGAAAACAAAGTCACAGTCAGTAAAAAGATTCAGGAAGCAATTTATTTAGTATCTCTAAAACCAGTTCACTTGAGAATGTTTAAAAAACTGCATGAAAACCTGGACAAAGGGCACACCAATTTCCTGCTACACACAGAAATATGGTGACTTACTAGAGGAAGAGTTCTCAAAAGGATGTTTGAGCTGAAAGGTGAATTGCAGGAAGTACTTTCAAGAAAATAGTAGACCAGATTTTGCTGAGTGCTTTGAAGGTGAAGAATGGCTGTAGAAACTTGCCTACTTAGACAATTTTCATCATATGAACCAGTTGAACAAGTCTCTGCAAGGCCCTGGAGGAAATGTTTTGACTTCAAGGGAAAAGACTCTTGGATTTAAAAATAAATGAAATCTTTAGAAAAATCATGTTGCAAAAGGAAAATCTTGAAATGTTTCCACTGCTGCTTGGGCTTGAGAGTGAAGAAAGATATCAGAAAGTCTCAAGTCTTATTAAAAACCACCTGGAAGAACTGCAGAACAAAATTGAACAGCATTTATCCTCACAAGTGTATAATTGGGTAAGGGACCCTTTCTTAGAATCTTCTGCTCAGCCTGAGAACTTGAGAGAAGAGGAAGAACTTTGTGAGCTACACTCTGATCGAGCACTCAAGATGAGATTTACTGACCTGCCCCTGGACAAGTTCTGGATTTCTGTGAAAGAAGAGTAGCCAGCCATTCATAGGAAAGCAATGAACATTTTGCTGCAGTGTTCAACTTCTTACATGTGTGAGCAATCTTTTTCTTGTTTAACAAGCATCAAGATCAAGGATAGAAACAGTCTCATTTCAGTTGAGATAAGCACAAGTTCAACCAAGAATTGAGAAATTTATTATGTTTGCTTTATGAGTTTTTAAAATTTATGAATGGGAAAGAAGGAGATTAGTTTCAAGAAAAGTAAGCTAAGCTTAACTGTTGTTTTCAAAAGAGCATTGACAATTATTTTTGATGATTATATCTACAACTTATTGATCACACTATAGCACCATGAACTGTAGATACAATAACTTTATGTAGGGGCTCCCTGAGACCTGAAAATTATTTCAAGGGTTCCTCCAGGGCAAAAAGGTTGACAAAGGCTGTTCTACACTATCCACTACAACACCCAGCTGTGTGGCATCTGCAAACTTTCCAAACCACCCTTCCACTTCTTCATCTAAATCGTTTGGTTGACATCTTCTGGATAGATTATGAAACCATCTTTTTCACTACTTTTATGTCTTTTATTCTCAACTTGAATGTGATTCTGGAACTGCTGAAACCTGTGTTTTTCTGTTTGGAGATTGTCTGGATGTTTCAATGCTTAGCAGTCTCTGAGAGGATTCTGGGAGGCAGGCTGCAGGACGGGCTGCAAACTGATATTTGGCTTCACTTCATTGTTTGCCAATTAAAGCAATGGGGAGATTGAAGCATTGAAGTGAGCACAGAGGGTGAATGCCGGCTGCTTGCCTTTTGATAGGTTGCTATGTATTGGAGGGGGAGAGCCTGCCGCTGCGCTCAGAGACTGTTGCCCAGGTTTTTTCTGCGTTTTGGACGTGGACTTGGACTATAGACTTTTTTTCAGTCTTATAGATTTATGTTTTGTGTTTTTGGCTTGACCTTCTCATTTCTTTTGTGTGGAAGGAGGGATTTGGATGTGCCTGGTCAGTTTTGCTCAGTTTTGGTGCAGGAGGCGGGATCTGGAGTTTGATGTGCCTGTTCTATTTTTGCTTGTTTTTTTTGTGCAGAGGAGGGATTGGGGGGGGGGGGGGGTTGATGACCATGCTGCTTTTTCCCCCCTTTTCTTTGTTTCTTGGCTACCTGAAGAAATGAAGAATTTCAGAGTTGTATACTTTGATAATAAATGAACCTTTAAGTCATTTATAAAAGTCACATACAGCAGGGATCCCAAAACAGATCCTAGCAGAACACCACTAGTTCCCTACCTCCAGGCAGAATACGTACATGCCATCTACTACCACTCTCTGCCTTCCGTGGGAAAACTAATTGGGCATCACCAAAGCTAACTTTCCCTGGATCCCATGCCTCCTGACTGACTGAGCCTGCCATGGAGAAGTTGTCGAACACCTTACTAAGATCCAAATGCACCACATCCACCACACTACCTTCATCAATTTGTTTCATCAATCCCTCACAAAAGTTAAGCAAGACCTGCCTATGCTGATTATCCCTAATCAGGCCCTTTCCCAAATGCTTGTAAGTCCTGCCTCTACGAATCCTCTCCAATAGTTTGCCCACGACTGACGCAAGACTTCACTGTGTATAATTCCCAGGATTTAACTCTATTATCTTTCTTGAACAAATAAATAACATTTCCATTCTCCAATCTACTGGTACTACTCTGGTGGCCAGTGAGGACTCAAAAGGCAACAGCACAGCAAGCTCTCCCCTTATTTCCCCCAGTAACCCGGGGTATATTTTGAATGGCCTCAGGGACTTACCTATCCTCATGCTTTTAGCACCAGTTATATACAGTCTTAGGTACCTACCCAAGTAGCATGATGCTGAACACTGCTTTGAACATTGGGAAAACCACTAATGGCTGAAACTTTACCTTTTGCCAAATTAATAAGCCCACTGCTGTGACCCAACTGAGATCAATTAGCTGAACATAGACCGAAGTTGAATCCTTACTGCTTCATAGTATGATTAATTCTATGATCCTGCATCCCCAGTGGTACAAAACATTGTTAACATTCAGACATACAGAATCATACACAGCACCAAGTGCTTCCTCCCAGTAAGCACTGCTTGCTGATGGGAGGACAGGAAATATCACCAAAACCCCAACATACAAAAGCAAAATATTTTAGGAAGCTGGAGATCTAAAATAAAAACAGAAAGTGTTAGGAAGTCTCACCAAGTCAGGCAGCATCTGTGGAATGAGAAACAATTTTAACTGCAAGTATCCACATCCAGCAAAAAGTTACGTGCTCTGCCTTTGGTGTTTCCCCAACTACTGCATCTAGAAGCGCTCACTAAATTCACAACCAAAATGCTATGGCTGATCATCTCTTGTTGATTTAGTAGGATTAAAAAAATAATTCAGTATCTATATCCTAAATGGACAAGTGGGCTTTGTCAAGTAATAATAACACTGATCACTAGTTCTCACACTTTTCTTAACCACATTTGCATTTTCGGTTACTTGAGTGACAGGATGTGTAATACATTCTGTTGTGTTATACCACAATGACAGTTCCAGTCAGCTTGCTGATATAATGAGCAAGGCATTATTCAGAGTTCTTCCTGCATCAGCTGAGACAGATTCGCATTTATCTCATTCCTCCTCGTAGGTTCTGATACAGTTGCTAAATACCATCTGCCACACAACCAGAATGATATGATTAACTCAGCATTGTTTGGAGAACATATACCAGAAAATATTTAAAACCACAAACTTAAAAGAAAGGATTAATGACTGCTGGATTTAATCAAACAGCAGGGACATCTATTTTTGCTCAGGCATGGTGAAATGAACTGTTTATTCAAGTGTTTCCACAATGTTGGGTGGAACAATGACCAGAGGTCATGAGTTAAGGGCGAAAGGCGAAAAGTTTAAGGGGAACATGAGGGGAAACTTCTTCACTCAGAGGGTGTGGGAGTGTGGAATGAGCTGCCAGTGCAAATGGTGCTTGATTTTAACATTTTAGAGAAGTTTGGATAGGTATATGGATGGTAGGGGTATGGAAGGCTATGGTCCTGGCAATGGGCAGTTTAAATAGTTTGGCACAGACTAGACGGGTTGGGTGGTCTGTTTATATGCTGCACTTTTCTACGACTCTATGCCCCCATAGAGTCCCTGAACTATGGATGGCAGGATGATTCCCTTCTCCATTCAGCTACTCAATTTATCTATTTGCCTTGAAGTGCTAAACAAGGAAAAGGGGCAAATAACCATCAACTTCCTTATACGAACAGTTCCTTAAATCCAACACAGGAACCGGACGGAGAGATGAAGATTAAGGAAAAAGGACTCCTGCTCAATTTGACAAAATTCATCTTTTCATCACTTTCCACCCTACCCAGTCACACAAACAATGACACAAAGAAGGACATTAAACCACAGCTTCATAAGAGCATATTTGTTGAGATGTTTTCAAGAAGTTATAATGAAAGTTCAAAATAAATGTTCAAAGAAAATTTATTATCAAATTACATACAAGTCATAATGTACTGCCCTGAGATTCATTTTCTTGCAGACATACTCAATAAATCTCTAGAATAATAACCATAACAGAATCAATGACAGACTGGGGCATTCAACCAGTGTGCAAAAAACAACAAATTGCAAATACAAAAAGGAAGAAATAATAATAATAATAAATAAATAAGCAATAAATATCAAGAAGAGGAGATGAAGAGTCCTTTAAAGTGAATCCATTGGTTGTGGGAACATTTCAACGATGGGACAAGTGAAACTGAGTGAAACTATCCCCTTTGGTTCAAGAGCCTGATGGCTGAGGGGTAACAACTTTCCGTGAATCTGGTGAAGTGAGTCCTGAGGCTCCTGTACATTCTTCCTAGTGGCAGCAGTGAGGAGAGCACGCCGTGGGTGGTGGGGCTCCCTGATGATGGATGCTGCTTTCCTGCGAGAGCATTTCATGTTGGTGTGCTCAATGGTGGGTAAGACTTTACCCTTGATGGACTAGGCCATATCCACTACTTTTTGTAGGATTTTCTGTTGAAGGGCATTGGTGTTTCCATACCAGGCTGTGATGCAGCCTGTCAATATACTCTCCACTATACACCCATAGAAGTTTGTCAAAGTTTTAGATGTGATGCTGAATGTGATGCAAACTCCTAAGGATGTAGAGGCACTGCTGTGTCTTCTTCATAATTGCACTGATGTGCTGGGCCCCGGACAGGTTCTCCAAAATAATAACAGAGGAATTTAAAGTTGCTGACCTTCTTCACCTCTCTTACTCTGATGAGGACTGGCTCATGGACCTTTGATTTCCTCCTCCTCCATAATCAGTTGTTATTGCACTGGTCAGCCAGATTTTCAATCTCCCTCTTATATGCTGATTTATCTCCACCTTTGATTCAACCTACAACAGTGGTGTCATCAGCAAACTTGAACATGGCACTGAAGTTGTACTCAGCCACACAGTCATTAGTGTAAAGCGAGTAGAGCAGGGGTCTAAGCACACAGCCCTGTGGTGCACCTGCATTAGTGGAGATTGTGGAGTAGATGGCGTTGCCAATTTGAACTGAGTGGGGTCTGCAAGTGAAGAAATCGGGATCCAATTGCACAAGGGGGTATTGAGGCTAAGGTCTAGGAGCTTACTGATTAGTTTTGAGGGGATGGTGTCATTTAATCAGAGCTCTAGTTGATAAGGAGTGTCCTGACATATACATATTTGCTGTCTGAATGTTCCAGGGTTGATTGAAGAGCCAATGAGATGGTATCTGCTGTGGACTTGTTGCTCCAGTAGGCAAATTGGAGCAGATCCAAGTCACTTCTCAGGCAGGAGTTGATACGTTTCAGCACCAAACTATCAAAACACTTCATCACTGTGGACGTAAATGCTACTGGATGATAGTAATTGAAGCAGGTTACCACCAGTATACACCATGTCAGTAGACACCAGTATAACTGAAGCCTGCCTGGAGCAGCGGGTACCTCAGATTGCCAAAACGAGAGGTTAAAGATCTCAGTAAATACTCCAGCCAGTTGATCAGTACGGGCCTTCAGTACTTGGCCAGGTACCCTGCCTGGGCCAGATGCTTTTTGTGGGCTCACCCTCCTGAAGGCTGCTCGCACATTGGCCTCAGAGACTGAAATCACAGGATCTTCGTGGGCTGTGGGAGTTCATTGATGGTTCCTCCAGGTTTTGACAGTTAAACTGAATGTAGAAGGCATTGAGATTACCTGGAAGTGAGGCCCTGCTGTCGCCTATGTCGCTTGATTTAACTTTACAAGAGATGAAAGTGTTCAATCCCTGCCACAACCGTCGAGCATCCTTCATTGATTCAAGTTGAGTCAGGAATTGCCACCTTGCCTCTGAGATGGTTTTCTGGATTTCCTGTAACTTTCTTGGTCACAGGATTTGAATGCCTTTGATCTGGCTCTCAAAAGACTGTGGATCTCCTGGTTCATCCAGGGCTTCTGAATAATCTTCTGGAGACACACTCATCTTCAACTGTTTTACTAAAGTCCATTACACCCATGGTGTACTCATTCAGATACACAGATGAATCTTTGAACACGGCCCTGTCCACTGACTCGAATCAATCCTCTGCCTCGCTCGTCTGACCCTTTGTCCAATCTCTGGAGCCTTGCTCTTTAGCTTTTGTCTGTATGCAGGTAGAAGGACAGCCACAGAACTATAGAACATTACAGCACAGAAACAGGCCTTTCGGTCCTTCTTGGGTGTGCCAAACCATTTTTCTGCCTAGCCCAACTGACCTGCACCTGGACCATATCCCTCCATACACCTCTCATCCATGTACCTGTCCAAGTTTTTCTTAAATGTGTTACAAATGTGGAGCAACTCTGATGGGCCGAAGGGTGCAAAGTCGCCCCCTCCTTTTTGAGAATCGCAAGATTGCTATTATTTCGGGTCTGAGACCCAGGAAATGAGAGAGATACACAGCATGTCAGTAATGAGAGAGACACAGGAACAGCAAAGGCAGTTGTTATAGACACTGCAAAATACACAAGATTTGGAATGTCTCCTAACAAATGCGGAACGGAACCACTGATTACTGCTATTGTCTCTTGGAGAAGGAATTGTGTATTGGGTACTGTACTATTCATTGAAACCCATCAGGGGACAACCAGAGTGGTCTGGTTGAGGGATTGCACCATCCCAACCTGATTGACATCTGAGACCCCGTGAGTGAAGATAAAAGATGGGTCTGGGGAACACCCCTTAAGATACACCAGGAGAAACGCTAGAAATCCAGTGATAGCATTTTATAGCGAAGCCGGTGAGAGCTCGTGTGTGTCCTCCCTTGCCTGGGTGGCCGGCTCATCTCGGAAGAACGGTTTAGCTAAAGGAGAGGTCACACTTGAACGGCCACAACAACGAGATGCATCGAAATCATAAAGGAAGATTGGCAAAACACTTAGTAGTAACTGTTCCCATTCTTCTATCTCTCTCTCTCTCTCTCTCCAACACAGCGACAAACAAACGACGGCAGCCTGTGTGAACTGAAGCGAACTTTATATTTCCATCGGACAATTCATTATCCCCTAGACAACGATAGAGCTTATTTCTTATTGATTATTATTATACCCGCACTTTTAGGTTTAGTATTGACAACGTATATTATCTGTATATTTGCATTGATATTATTTTTGTGTATTTTTACTAATAAATACTGTTAAAAATAGTATCACCAGACTCCAACGGACGTCTCTATCTTTGCTGGTAAGTAACCCAGTTACGGGGTTCGTCACAAATGTTAAAAGTGAGCCCGCATTTAGCACTTCATCTGGCAGCTCATTCTACATTCCCACCACTCTCTGTGCGAAGAAGCCCCCCCAATGTTCCCTTTAAACGTTTCCCCTTTCACCCTTAACCCATGTCCTCTGGTTTTTTTCTCCCCTAGTCTCAGTGGAAAATGCCTGCTTGCATTCACTCTATCCATACCCAACATAATTTTATATACCTCTCTCAAGTCTCCCCTCATTCTTCTACACTCCAGGGAACAAAGTTCTAACCTATTCAAGTGATTTGATTTGACACTAGCAATTTTGATCTTTCTGTACATTTGCAAGGGGTTTCCTCAACTGAAGGACAATCTCTTCAGGCACAAAAACTCACTATTTCAGTAAAAAGCAAAGCAGAAGTTTAGTCACCATTAAAATTTAGAAAGTCAGTCCAGAGCAATTCACTGGGGCAAATAAGCAGCTGAAGTCACTCGCTTGTATGTACAGGCTTTACATTGAGTAATTTGGACTTTTGTAATTGTCAGGAAATGTAGAGGATGCTTCACCCAAAAGCAGAGCAGTGGAGACGATTCAGCAGTGAATGATTACTTTCATAGTAGACTGCAAAATAACAAGCCATGAGGGGCATCAAAACAAGAGAGAACAGAAGCTAAACACAACAGGCAACAAGGTAAACCTTAGGCAGGGAGATTGAAAGGTAGCAACAACTGGCTGAGGGCAGCTGGTTTGATGAGTGAACACAGACTGTGGATGGGAACTGGGATTAAATAGGCTGCAGGTGGGGTGCCTGGAATAAGTGGCAGGTGAATTAGCTGGGTGGAGACTGGGAGGTGTCAGTGGGATCAGGCCTGACAGTAAACTGGAGAGGCACTGTGATTTGTTTAACCAAAATATTTCTTCATTCAAATCCAACCAATTTCATGAATATAACATAGAAAGCCAACCCAAGCATACACACTAGAGAATATTCTCCTGCCTGGAATAAAATGAAAGTTAGTTTTTAAAATTCCAATGCAACTTTTAAAGGAAGTATTTTAAACTGAATGAATAAATGTATGAAATAAATTGTTTTAATGTCTGCAGATAATTTCAGTAGAGGAGCTTCAAATTACAAATTAATTTCCACTGACAAATTCAATTCCATTTTCAAATTATGATAATCCACTGATCAAAGTCTGGGGTAGAAAAAAAAAGAAAGATCTGATTTTATATAACACTTTCATATACAATTTAGTATAGTCAAAGTGGTGTACTACACTTTTGAACCATAGTCACTAGTAATTCAGAAACTATTGCAACTGATTTGGATACAGCAAGATTTGACTAAATTGACTAGGGCTAATGAAGAATTGCTTTCTGTTTTTTTTTAAATAGTGCTATGGGAACATTAATGTGTGCTTAAGAAAAACAGTAAATGCTCGGTAAAGCTTATCAGAAAAACTCCAAAGGTGCATCTCTAAAAAAGCACTGCTCCAACATCAACCTAAATCTTTGTACTTAGGATCAGAACGTGAAGCCAAAATTTTCCTATTCAGAGTCAAGAACACCACCAGCTGTGCCATAAGAGACAAACCACACCACACAGAACCAAAGAAATCTACCGTCACAGACTTTCAGACCATCAGCTCTTTGAAAGTGTAGCCTTAATTGAGTTCCATAAATCTTGTTCCTCTTCCATGGCCCATATATGCAAAGGTTTCAAATGATTATTCACTTCACTTTTAAACACACAATGTATTTTTCGTACAGTGTTTTAAATATTTTCACACTCCCACACCTCTGTTATGAAGTATTTCCTGACCTCACTCTTCCTTTTATTTATGAGAATTGATCGCCCTCAGTTCACCAACCAGAAGAAATATTTTTCTTCTTTGTAAAAAGAAATTTCAAAAATTTTTAAAATCCATATAATCTTCCCTTGACTTTCTTTGCTCTATAGTATTTTAAACTAATTTGTGTAAGAGATTAATTCTAAGTTTTTTTAAATCTAGGACATTTGCATAGTACCATATTTGTCAACGTTGAATGGAGAGCGAGTTTGTAAATTTGGTGGGAGCAAAGGATGATAGGAATGGTGCGGGTCGAGCAGCACGGGTGGGGTGTGGGACAAATGGCAGAGAAGGAGTGCCAGGGCAGGGGTAGCATGGGTGCAGACATACCCAGCCCTAAGACACCGGGTAAAGAAATTTGATTTGCAAACGATTGGTTTATTGATCATTACAAAATGTCTCTCCGGTGCTTCCCATTTCATTCCCATATTAGAATCAGGTTTATCATCACTCACATATGTCATGAAATTTGTTTTTATTTCAGTGTGTGGCATTATTACAAACTGTGGAGACGTCTGTGTGTGTGTGTGTGTGTGTGTGTGTGTGTGTGTGTGTGCGCGCGCGCACACGCCCAAGACTTATGATAACAAACTATGTAATTAACCACCAGATAGCATCTCTAGAAAAAGAAGCAAATTTAGCATTTCAGGTGAACAACCCTCATCAGGTCAGATTTTTTTTTCCTGGATTTCAGTAATTACAAAAATGATAATCCAAGGTGTACAGAAGGAGAAATGCTTTTGCATATTGTAGACCACATTCTGAAGATTAAATGAAACTGCAACTTCAACAGTTTGGATGTGATAGTGCAAATCATATGCACATGTTCAAATGATAACATTAAACCGTGAATGGACTTGTGAAGCCTGCGGGCTCTTTTATCCTCTCCATGTACTGTGGTAGCTGGTACAATCCCTCCATTTTTTATTCATAGTGGAAGCCTTTTGTTCTGATTTCCATTCTCAATTTGTTACATAAAAATTGATACTGTATCTGCTAGTGAAACTATATTCCTGCTGCCTACCAAAATACTATACAGAAACATTAAATTTTGCTATTTATTTTATATGTAACGCCCTGGTTAAGATAAACATCACATAGATGACCTCAAATCACAAAAATCAATGCCAAAAGTACACGATGTAACTCCTACACAAGGGAAAGAGTCTAAGCAGGAGGTTTACTTAATAAGCAAATGATATGAGAGTATTAAAGTTTGCCTTGGCTACACTTTAGTAAATCAACATAATTAGAAAATTATTTTCTCAATGTAAGAGGAAATTCAAGAAGCACTTCAACATTACAGAAACACATCGTTTTAAAATACCATTTTATTATCTCACAAATAATTAACTTGCCTTCACTGAATTTAAATGAATGTTGCCCTGCAATAGGAAAGCAGAAGTACCCCAGCAGTTAATAAGCTTTTTCTACCAAATACCTAATACATGCTGAAATAATTTGCTTTTTTAAAATACTTCTCGGAAATTAATTTTCCAGCCAGTTTCTTTCAAGCTTTTGATTTTCAATACCGGCTTTCTCTACCCTCTCAGCTCAAGGTTTCATCTAACACAAAGAAGCTTACTGCATGGGTACTATAAACCTAACCAAGGGAGGGTTATTAACGCAACTCATCTGGGGAATGTGAGGTGTGAATGCTTTATTGCAAAAGTGAGGACAGAAAGCAATTTAGATGTTCTGCTTTTGAAAGACCAGAGAAATTACAGGTTTCTGCAGATTAGCAGTCAAGCTCATCAAGGAGCTCCCAAAGGCTCTGGCTGATCTGCAGCAGTAATTGTTATTATAAGAATGCCAATTGTAACTTGCATATTCTTCCTTAGGATGTGCACAAGACCAAAATGTGTTGTGCATCTCTTGAACTAAGTAGCTTGGGAATTCATTTCTGAGGGCAATTATTGTATGTCTGGAGCTACAATAATAGGTCAGACTGTTAAGGAGGTTAGATTCCCAGAAGGTTAACAGTGAACTGAGAAGCTGTTACGCAAACCTATGGTTTGAAGTTTATCATTGCCAATGGTAGATTTTATACTGCAGAGATAGGTAAATATGAATTCCCTAATTATCAGGGTGGGGGCTGAACTATTAAAAGAAAAGACCTGGGGATTACTAGTAATTTAACCACTAGGCCTCTATACCTCAAGTTTTCCTATTTCATTGGCTTTAGAAATTTGATCAAATGGCATTACAAAAATAATCCATTGGGACGACATTTCAGAATCTTGTAGCTACCGAAATATGGGGGCTAGGAGTACAGAGAAAAACAACTAAAGAAAATCATATTGTCTCTTGCAGACTGCACAGCAATATCTGATGATTTTTAAAATCTAATAAGAAACACATCCCTATGTAATTTTGTCATTTTTAAATCTCTCATTGAAAGCTGTTTTCTATTGATACAATTTTTATTTGGACTAAATATTGTTTACAGCGATAGCAACATTTTTGCTGTCTGCATCATCAGAACTTGTGTCACGACAGTCCTGATTCTGATCAGTTCATCCTATTTATAATTCCTGATTAATTATACTAATATTAGTTCCTTTAATTTTTCTCTTGTACTATTCACATAATTTTCAAAACCCATGTGTGTTCAGTAGACTGTTTAGGATGATGAAGGTTATGAAGAATTGATACATGACTCAAAATTTCAATTATATAACAATCTCTGCAGGAAAGCCCACAGGGTGTTCCCTCACAAGTTTTCCTTTGAAGAGATGAAAAGAGGAAAAGCTGTTACATAGAGGAAAGGAATCAGAGTTAATTCTGCCTTGCATTTTCCCACACACCTTAATTATTTTTTATCCAAGTTTAATGAGAAGTCAAACCCAAAAATGACAGTTTAAATGCCAAACATCCAGTATTGCTCCAGAACCTTTGGCAAGAAGGAAATCAGGAAGGCTAAAAGAAGACATGGGGCTGATCTGGCAGACAAGGTGAAGGAGAATCCCAAGGGTTTATATTAAGAGCCGAAGGACAGGAAGGGACAAAACTGGTCCACTTGAAGATCAGCATGGTTATGGAGATGAAAGAGATGGTGAGGTCCTCAATGGATTTTTTTGCATCTGTATTTACTCAGGAGATGGACACTAGTTGTATAAAACTGAGGCAAAACAGTAGTCAGGTTGTAGACTGTATCCAGATTACTGAAGAGAAGGTGCTTACTGCCTTGAGACAAATTAGTGTGAATAAGTCCCCAGGGCCTGATGAGGCGCCCTTTAGCATCTTGTGGGAGGCTAGTGCAAAATTTGCAGGGAGCCTTGTGCAGGTATTTAAAACATCCTTAGTCGTAGGTGAAGTGAGGTGCCAGAGGAGCGAATAACTAATGTTGTTCCATTGTTTCAGAAAGGGTCTAAGAGTAAGCAGGGAAATGATAGACCAGTGAGCCTGATGTCAAAACATAGAACAGTACAGCACAGAAACAGGCCATTCTGCCCACAATGTTGTACCAAACCAAATACATTCGTAATCAAATGGTGAACTAAACTTAATCCCTTATGCCTACACAATGCCCTCATCCTTCCATTTTCCTCACATTCATGTGCATATCTAAGTGTCTCTTAAAAGTCCCTAATGTATCTACATCTACCAGCACATCCCAAGCACATTACACTCACACTCTGTGTAAAAACCTTGCACCTCTTTTGAAATTATCCTCTTTCACTGGAAATGCATGCCCTCTGGTATTAGACATTTCAACCCTGGGAAAAAGATACTGTCTGTCCACTCTATCTATGCCTCACATAATTTTATAAGTCCCTATCAGATCTCCCCTCACCCTCCACCACTTCAAAGAAAACAAATCAAGTTTGCTCAACCTTTTGTTATAGCAGAAGCACTCAAATCTAGGCAACATCCTGGTAAACTTCTGCACCCCCTCCAAACTCTTGACATCCTTCCCGTAGTGGGGCAACCAGAACTGTATGCAGTTCTCTAGATGTGGCCTAACTAAAGTTTTATAAAGCTGCAAAGTTAACTTTCTAACTTCTGAACTCAGTAGCTCGACTAGTAAAGGCAAGCACGCGGTATGCGTTCTAAAACCACTACCCCCCCCCCCCCAATTAACCTGCGCAGCCACTTTCAGGGAGCTCCAAACTTGGCTCCCAAGAGCCCTCTGTTTCTTCAACACTGTTAACGGTGTTGCCCTTCACAGTGTGCTGTTTCTTTACATTCAACCTACCAAGATGCAACATTTCACATTTGGCCAGATTAAACTCCATCTGCCATTTTTCTGCCCGTATTTGCAACTGATCTATCCCCCTGTATTCTTTGCCAATCATCTACACAATCCACAACACAACCAATCTTCATAGCATCTGTAAGCTTACTAATCCACATTTTCATCTGGGTCATCCAGCAACAGCTGAGGTCTCAGTACAGAATCCTGCGGACCACCATTAATCACAGATCTCCAGCTAGAATGCCCCCTGGAACATGACCCTCTACCTTCAATGGGCAAGCCACTTCTGAATCCAAACAACCAATTCACCACTGATTCCAAGCACATTTATTTATCTACTCATTTATTTAGAAATACAGTGCAGAGTCCACCCTTCGAGTCATGCTACCCCAGCAGCCCCCAATTCAACCTTGGCCTAATCATGGGACAATTTACAATGACCCAATCAACCTACAAACTGGTACGTCTTCGGACAATGGAAGGAAACAGGAACACCTGGAGAAAAGCCACACTTTCCATGAGGAGGGTATACAGACTCCTTACAGCTGACATCAGAAATAAACTCTAAATTCTGACGCCCTGACCTATAATAGCATCGTGTTAACCGCTATGCTACTGTCACAACCCGAATCTTCTGGATAAGCCTCCCATGAGTGACCTTGTCAAAGACCTTACTAAAATCCATGTAGGCAACATCCACAGCTCTAATTTCATCAATCACCCTCATCATTTCATCAAAAAAGTCAATCAAGTCAGTAAGACGTGAATTGCCCCACACAAAAACATGCTGGCTCTCCCTAATTAGGGTATGGTTTTCCAAATGTTCATGAATCCTATCCCTAAGAATTCTCTCCAGTAACTTCCCTACCACTGACATGAGACTCACTGGTCTATAAGCTTCTACGATTATACCTGGATCCCTTCTTGAATAATAGAACATTAATTGTGGGTAGTGGGCAAATTATTGGAAGATATTCTAGGGGTCAAAGCATACAAATATTTGGATAGATAGGGCATGATTATGGATAGTCAACATGGCTTTGCAGCATTCCTCAACCCCTTTTCCCTCTCTCACCTTATCTCCTTGCCTGCCCATCACCTCCCTCCCTTTTCTTTCTTCCATGGCCTTCTGTCCTCACCTATCCCACTTCTCCAGCCCTATATCTCTTTCACCAATCAACTTCCCAGCTCTTTATTTCATCCCTCCCCCTCCTGGTTTCACCAAACACCTTCTGTTTTTCTCTCCCCTCTCCCACCTTTTAAAACTACTCTTCATCTTTATTTCTCCAGTCCTGCTGAAGGGTCTCAGCCCAAAACATTGACTGTAATTTTTTCCATTGATGCTGCCTGGCCTGCTGAGTTACACCAGCATTTTGTGTGTGTTGCATGGCTCTGTAGTGTTAGGCTGTTTCTAACCTATCTTACAGAGATTTTCCAAGGAAGTTGTTGAAGGAAAGGGATGGATGTTGTCTTCATGGACTGCAGCAAAGACAAAGTTCCACATGGGAGGCTGAATAGCTTGCAATTCATGATGAGGCTGTAAAGTGGATTCAACATTGGCTTCAAGGGAGAAGCCAGAGAGTGGCAGTGGATGGTTGCCTCTCAGACTGAAGGGATGAGACTAGTGATGTGTCACAGGAAATGGTACTGGGTCCATTGTTGTTTGTCATTTATGTCAATGATTTGGATGATAACGTAGTAAACTGCATCAGCAAATTTACAGATGGCACCAAGATTTTGGGGCATAGTGAACAAGGAGGAAGGCTATCGAAGCTTGCAGCAGGATCTGAACCAGCTGGAAAACTGGGCTGAAAAATAGCACGTGGAAGTTAATGCAGACAAGTGTAAGATGCTGCACCTTGGGAGGGCAAACCAGGGTAGGATACACATCATAGGCACTGAGGACTGCAGGAGAACAAAGAGATCTAGGAATACAGATCCATAATTTCTTCAAAGTAGTGTCAGAGGCAGTTAGGGTCATGGGGAAGCTTTATAAATCAAAGTACTGGCTACTGGAGTTGGGATGTTATGCTGAAATTATATAAGATGTTGGTGAGGCCTAATTTGGAGTATTGTCTGCAGTTCTGGTCACCTACCTATAGGCAAGAAAGAATACAGAGAAAATTTACAAGGGTGTTGCTGGGGCATGAGGAACTGAGTTATAGGGAAAAACTGAGTAGATTAGGACTTAATCTCTCAAATGTAGATGACTGAAGGGACAGTTTATAGAGGTATACAGAATTATGAGGGAATGCAGCAGGTTTTTCTACTGAGGTTGGGTGAGACTACAACTAGAGTTTATAGGTTAAGGGTGAAAGGTGAAATACTTAAGAAGAATTTAAAGAGGGTAGTATGAGTGTGGAACAAGTTGCCAGTGGAGGGGTGGACGTTGGTTCAAGTGCTACAGTCAAGAGAAGTTTGGGTAAGTACATGGATAGGAAGGATATAACAGGCTATGGTCTAGGTTAAGGCAACCTGGGGTCCACAAACCCCTTGGTTAATAGTCAGGGTCCATGGCATAAAGAAAGGTTGGGAATCCCTGGTCTAGGTGCAGGATGATGGTCCAGGCAGAATAACAACTTGGCATGGACAAGATGGGCTAAAGGGCCTGTTTCTGTGCTGTCATGCTCTAGGACTCTGATTCGAGATTAATCTTCTGGACATAGTTAGAAACATCATTGGAGTTCTAGAAAATAGTGTCAATAATAAATTATTATATCTAGAACAAAGCCAGAATTAGTTTACACTTCTTACATATATCGTTATTAACCTTAAAACCCATCTTTCTTAAAAACTGCCCTGCCACTGCTCATGACCACTCAAATTGTATCAGTAACTATTAAAGCCCTCTATGACCATTTCTTGGATCAATATGCATTCACCTACTTCCTTCCGCATGAACCACCTGGGGACAAACAAAAAATCTTTCCCAATATCTACTCCAAATTCCTTACAGTCCAAATTTTGGATCTTCTCCAGTGAGCCTTATCTTATGTAACAAGTTTTTTTATGGCACCTTCTCAACAGCCTTGTGAAAATTAAGCTAGGTCATATTCATTGGTTAGTCTCACCTACACAGCTTTTCAGATCTTGAAAATTTTCCAATAGATTTACCATACACAATTACTGTTGCAGAAAATTACCTCTGCAATTCCTAATTATATTGTGCTTTTCTAGTGGATGACGAATTCCAGGAATTTGGTAATCAACGATGTCATACTTACAATATCGTAATATGGTCCACATTCTGTATTCTTTCTTCCCTCGTTTATGAATAGGTGATATGCTACTTTTTAGTTTGCTGTGTATTCCAACATTAAGGAAATTTTGGAAGATAACCACCAATGCATTCATGAACTTTTTAAGCACGACGCCTCCCACATCTCTTCTCCATATGCCTTTCTTATTTAACCATTTGAAGCAGATTCACGAGTGATAATCCATTTCCATTTCTGGATTATTGGATCCAAATTTCCTGAAGATCTATCCTTGGGCACTTCCTAATTCTCAAGTGTGCATTGTCCTTCAGTGGCATTAGTTGAAAGTATGAAACCAGGTACCCAAAATGACTGTTGTTACTTGAACAAAGTCACCAGAGAGAGTAGCTGGTAGATATGAAGTAATCTCTTTATTCAACAAAAAGAAACACAGCAGGCATCATATCAAGTCCCTTTTGTAGGAAGAAGCTTGCTTGACCCAACACTACACATCATTTTATATGCCAAACATCACAGGACAATTCATATTTACAATCCATCCACAGTGCTTCCTTTGAACTACGCACACAACGTTTGCTATATGTGCCAACTCCAAAAACACCCTGACAAAAACAACATCAGTTAGTTAGCTCTCTGCACATTGTACCCTTACTAAATAATGGTGTAAAGTTTACTACCTTTTAATTTATACATACATCGATCCAAGTCACTTTCAACAAATATGTATAGTATCTTTCTGACATTTAAAAGGGATTTAATGAAGTACCACATTATTTGTTCAGCAGCAAATCTGAAGTCCATCGGTTAGAAAGGGCAATGCAGTATGAATGTAAAACATGTGTTAGGGCAAGTAAACAGTTGCAATGAATAACTGTTTTTTTTGAGCTAGAGTGTGTTGAGCATTTCCTCCTAGATTAATTGCACCTTTTCTGATTACAGGCAAGGGATGGGGGAAGGGAGAAGGGATGAAAACAGTAAGAAAGACTCCGAGAAGCTGTTATAAGATGAATGCACATAGCAGACAGCTGTGGAGTGAAACATTTTGACTTTTTGTCAGCAAGTCTGAGAATCAATGTATGTACATTTTTTAAAGGGAACCAAAGTACAGAAAATCCTGGCAGTGCATTCACACAAATACTTGAAGATTAAAGGAAAATTTTAAAAAGCCGTTAATAAAGCAAATTAGAGCTAGAGATGTTTAGTTTGGTAGATAAAGATGTAAAAACTAGCAATTGATATTACTACAGAAAAACAGAAACAATATCAAGCATTTATGCTGAACTTACATAAAACATTCATCCAACCGCCAACAGGAGCATTGAATTCAAATTTGGTGGGTATAGCAAAAGTATGAAGGAATTGGATGGAGTACCCAGGACAGAGATTTAATACCAAAACAAGAGAAAGTCTGCAGGTGCTGGAAATCTAAGCAACACACACAAAATGCTGGAGGAACTCAGCAGGCCCGGCAGCATCTATGGAAAAGAGCAGTCAACGTTTCAGGCCGAGACCCTTCAGCAGGCCTGGCATGTCAACTGTATTCCTTTCCATAGATACTGTCAGGCCTGCCGAGTTCTTCCAGCATTTTATGTGTGTTGCCTAGAGATTTAATATGCTTGATAGAAGATGTAAAAGAGACACAAGCAAAACCTTTTGAATGAAAAGGAAAATGGCTTGGAATAAGAATTGACTTTTTTTATACTTTACTATTACATCAGCTAATTTTCACTACCCTATAGGAGTAAACTTAGCCTGCACCTAAACCATCAAAATCTTTATCGTAATAACTCCCGTTATGATCACCCACCCCGATATTGAAATCTCTTATTCTGCATGTGATCTACAGTCTCTCATTATTTCTTCCTCTGAGCCTTCCTAGACTGCATTTTCATATGTTCCTTCCTTAAATGAGGAGAGTTGGGTGTGTTATAAATTCTTTGATGATGTTTTATATACTTTGCAGATTACTTTGGCTTACTCATATTTGGATGTGTTTCTTTTAAATGAGTGTGTCCTTTTTTCTTAAATATATTACCCTTTCTAACTTTCTTTATTTTACTATATGACTGCTCTTTGTAATTATTAAGTCATAATTCTGTTCCATTTTTCTGACTGAACAATTTATTATCATTAATATTGCTACCATGAGTGAAAAGTTGATGGGTTCGACTCACTTTTACCTTCCTAATCTAAAATCAGAATCAGGTTTGTCATCACTGATATGTCATGAAATTTTTTGATTTGCAGCAGCAGTACATGCAATACATCAAAAATTACTAATAATTACAATGAGAAATATAAAAAAGTGCAAAAACAGAGCAAAATAGTGAGGTAATGTCCAAGGGTTATGGGCTGTTCAGAAGCTGATGGTGGAGAGGATAAAGCTGTTGCTAGAAAGTTGAGTGAAGAGGGCATGTCCTGCATGGTGAGGATCCTGAATGATGGGATGGATGATGCCTTCTTGAGGCACCACCTTTAGAAAATGTCCTCGATTGTGGGGATCCTAGTGCCCATGATAGAACTGGCTGAGTCTACAACCTTTTTGAGCATTGGAGACTCCACATCAGGAGGTGATGTAACCAGTCAGAATACTCTCCACAGTACATCTGTAGGAATTTACTAGAGTCTCTGATGACATACCAAATATCCCCAAACTCTTAATGAAATATTTCTTCTCTTGTGCCTTCTTTATGATTGCATCAATATGTCGGGCCTATCTTCTGAGATGCTTATGCCTAGGAGCTTGCCAATCATCTGATATAGTGACGCATAGGAACTTGAAGTTGCTCACCCTTTCCACTGCTGATTACTTGATGAGGACTTTAAGACTTTTCCTTCCTGAAGACCACAATCAATTCCTAGGCCTTACTGACATCGAATGTAAGGTTGTGGCTTACACCACTTAACCAGCAGCTCTATCTCACTCCTGTATGCAGGTAGACTGGGAGAATCAGAATGGTACTGGACCTCAAGAAAGGGAGTTTGTGGAGTGCCTCCAAGATGGATTCTTAGAATAGCTTGTACTGGAGCCTACCAGGAAGAAGGCAATTCTCGATTTAGTATTGTGCAATGAACCGGAATTGATCAGGGACCTCGAGGTAAAGGAACCATTAGGAGGTAGTGGCCATAATATGATATATTTTAACCTACAATTTGAGAAGGAGAAGGGAAAATCGGATGTGTCAGTATTACAGTTGAACAAAGGGAACTATGGAGCTATGAGGGAGGAGCTGGCCAAAGTTCAATGGAACAATACCCTAGCAGGGAAGACAGTGGAACAACAATGGTGGGTATTTCTGGGAATAATGCAGAAGGTGCAGGATTGGTTCATTCCAAAGAGGAAGTAAGATCCTAAGGGGAGTAAGGGGCGGCCATGGCGGATGAGGGAAGTAAAGGGCAGTATAAAAATAAAAGAGAAGTTTAACATAGCAAAGATGAGCGGGAAACTGGAGGACTGGGAAGCTTTTAAAGAGCAACAGAAGATAACAAAAAAGGCAATACGCCAAGAAAAAATGAGGTATTAAGATAAACTAGCCAAGAATATAAAGGAGGATAGTAAAAGCTTCTTTAGGTATGTGAATAGCAAAAAAATAGTTAAGACCAAAATTGGGCCACTGAAGACAGAAACAGGTGAATTTATTATGGGGAACAAGGAAATGGCAGATGAGTTGAACAGGTACTTTGGATCTGTCTTCACTAGGGAAAACACAAACAATCTCCCAGATGTAATAGTGGCCAAAGGAACTAGGGTAAAGAATGAACTGAAGGAAATTTATATTAGGCAAGAAATGGCGTTGGATAGACTGTTGACTCTAATAAGTCCCCAGCTGATAAGTCCCCGGGACCTGATGGTCTGCATCCCTGGGTACTTAAACATAGAAAATAGGTTCAGGAGTAGGCCATTCAGCCCTTCGAGCCTGCACCGCCATTCAGTATGATCATGGCTGATGATCCAACCCAGAACCCTGTACCTGCTTTCTCTCCATACCTCCTGATCCCTTTAGCCACAAGGGCCATATCTAACTTCCTCTTAGATATAGCCAATGAATCGGCTTCAACTGTTTCCTGTGGCAGAGAATTCCACAGATTCACCACTCTCTGTGTAAAGAAGTTTTTCCTCATCTCGGTCCTAAAAGGCTTCCCCTTTATCCTTGAACTGTGACCCCTCGTTCTGGACTTCCCCAACATTGGAAACAATCTTCCTGCATCTAGCCTGTCCAATCCCTTTAGAATTTTATACGTTTCAATAAGATCCCCCCTCAATCTTCTAAATTCCAGTGAGTATAAGCCTATTCGATCCAGTCTTTCATCATATGAAAGTCCTGCCATCCCAGGAATCAATCTGGTGAACCTTCTCTGTACTCCCTCTATGGCAATAAAGTCTTTCCTCAGATAGGGGACCAAAACTGCACACAATATTCTAGGTGCAGTCTCACCAAGGCCTTGTACAACTGCAGTAGAACCTCCCTGCTCCTGAACTCAAATCCTTTTGCTATGAATGCCAACATACCATTTGCCTTTTTCACCGCCTGCTGTACCTGCATGCCCACCTTCAATGACTGGTGTACAATGACACCCAGGTCTCGTTGCATCTCCCCTTTTCCTAATCGGCCACCGTTCAGATAATAATCTGTTTTCCTGTTCTTGCAACCAAAGTGGATAACCTCACACTTATCCACATTAAATTGTATCTGCCATGAATTTGCCCACTCACCTAACCTATCCAAGTCACCCTGCATCCTCTTAGCATCCTCCTCACAACTAACACCGCTGCCCAGCTTTGTGTCATCCGCAAACTTGGAGATGCTGCATTTAATTCCCTTGTCTAAATCATTAATATATATTGTAAACAACTGGGGTCCCAGCACTGAGCCTTGCGGTACCCCACTAGTCACTGCCTGCCATTCTGAAAAGGTCCCGTTTACTCCCACTCTTTACTTCCTGTCTGCTAACCAATTCTCTATCCACATCAATACCATACCCCCAATACCATGTGCTTTAAGTTTGCACACTAATCTCCTGTGTGGGACCTTGTCAAAAGCCTTTTGAAAATCTAAATATACCAAATCAACTGGCTCTCCCCTATCCACTCTACTAGTTAGATCTTCAAAAAATTCTATAAGATTTGTCAGACATGATTTTCCTTTCACAAATCCATGCTGACTTTGTCCGATGATTTCACTTCTTTCCAAATGTGCTGTTATCACATCTTTGTTAACCGACTCTTTGATAAAGAGGTGGCTCTAGAAATCGTGGACGCATTGGTAATCATTTTCCAATGTTCTATAGATTCAGGAACAGTTCCTGCTGATTGGAGAGTGGCTGATGTTGTCCCACTTTTCAAGAAAGGAGGGAGAGAGAAAACAGGGAATTATAGACCGGTTAGCCTGAAGTCAGTGGTGAGAAAGATGCTGGAGTCAATTATAAAAGAGGAAATTACGACACATTTGGATAGCAGTAGAAGGATCAGTCCAAGTCAGCATGGATTTATGAATGGAAAATCATGCTTGACTAATCTTCTGGAGTTTTTTGAGGATGTAACTATGAAAATGGACAAGGGAAAGCCAGTGGATGTAGTGTACCTGGACTTCCAGAAAGCTTTTGATAAAGTCGCACATAGGAGATTAGTGGGCAAAATTAGGGCACATGGTATTGGGGGCAGAGTACTGACATGGATTGAAAATTGGCTGGCTGACAGGAAAAAAAGAGTAGTGATTAACGGGTCCCTTTCGGAATGGCAGGCTGTGACCAGTGGGGTACTGCAAGGTTCGATGCTGGGACCACAGCTGTTTACAATATACATTAACGATTTAGATGAAGGGATTAAAAGTAACATCAGCAAATTTGCTGATGACACAAAGCTGGGTGGCAGTGTGAAATGTCAGGAGGATGTTATGAGAATGCAGGGTGACTTGGACAGGTTGGGTGAGTGGGCAAATGTATGGCAGATGCGGTTTAATGTGGATAAATGTGAGGTTATCCACTTTGGTGGCAAGAACAGGAAGGCAGATTACAATCTAAATGGAGTTAAGTTAGGAAAAGGGGAAGTACAACAAGATCTAAGTGTTCTTGTATATCAGTCAATGAAAGCAAGCATGCAGGTACAGCAGGCAGTGAAGAAAGCTAATGGCATGCTGGCCTTTATAACAAGAGGAATTGAGCATAGGAGTAAAGAGGTCCTTCTGCAGATGTACAGGGCCCTGGTGAGACCCCACCTGGAGTATTGTGTGCAGTTTTGGTCTCCAAATTTGAGGAAGGACATTCTTGCTATTGAGGGAGTGCAGTGTAGGTTCACAAGGTTAATTCCTGGAATGGCGGGACTGTCATATATTGAAAGATTGGAGCGACTGGGCTTGTATACACTGGAATTTAGAAGGATGAGAGGGGATCTGATTGAAACATATAAGATTATTAAGGGATTGGACACGCTGGAGGCAGGAAGCATGTTCCTGCTGATGGGTGAGTCCAGAACTAGAGGCCACAGTTTAAGAATAAGGGGTAGGCCATTTAGAACTGAGATGCGGAAAAACTTTTTCACCCAGAGAGTGGTGGATATGTGGAATGCTCTGCCCCACAAGGCAGTGGAGGCCAAGTCTCTGGATGCATTCAAGAGAGAGTTAGATAGAGCTCTTATAGACAGCAGGGTCAAGGGATATGGGGAGAGGGCAGGAACGGGGTACTGATTGTGTATGATCAGCCATGATCACAGTGAATAGTGGTGCTGGCTAGAATGCCCGAATGGCCTACTCCTGCACCTACTGTCTATTGTCTATTGTCTAAGTCTGTATGCTTCCTCCATCACCATCTGAGATTCTGCCAGCAACAACTGTCTCATCACAAATTTACAGAAGGCACTTGAGCCTTGCCTAGCCACTCAGTGTGTGGGATGTATGGAGTGTCAGGGAGAGGTAGTACCTCTGACAGGGAACACGTCGTACTCTTCTGAGTAGTTCGCTCGCATTGGTCCTTACCCGACACTCAGCTCTCACCAGTGGTTCCTCGTAGCTGTTTGCATGCAACAGCGGCCACACCCCGGGCAACGGCTTCAACTGGCTGGCAAAACCTGGTGAGGGTAGCCGATGGGCCTCAAACCCTCGGTGAGTTAGGGCTTGTCTACCTGTGCATGCGAAGACTGAATTCAGCAGACTACGCAGAGGAGACCACCACGGCGGTCCAACGAGTAGAAAGGCGGACCCAGCAAAGCGTTATGGAGCGCAATCAGGGCACAGTGAGACACGTAGGACACTGCTGGCCATCCACTGCATCCCGACTTATCTCCAGCCATCTCGACTCTGTCTTGCAACTGGATACAGAAAGGTTGGGACGAGAGAGTGAGGCTGACAATTTGTGCAACTCTCCCTCACTTTAATCCAAGTCAAGCGCAAGTCACGACTCCAAACCCATTCCGCTAAAAAACTTCAAGTCCTGTGGTGATGGGTGAGTGGCGAAGCAGCAGGTGTGGATACACTGGAAGCTGCAGTCACAAACCTGCACACAGGTGGCCCAGGGCATTGGATTGTTCTCTGCTGGAATGAAGCAGCAGTGGAGCTCGGCAGCCCCCTGGGTGTCTGAGCAGTCCTCTTTAGGAATCGTTCTGCTTGCCTCCATGGAGGAAGGGGCAAGAAAAGGTGCCTCAAACATAACCTGCTTTATCTTACCTGGCCAGTACACCGTGGCTGGCGGGGATCCCACTCAGCGGTCGAACTACAAAGAAGATGAAAGTGAAGGTGCTCAACCTTGGCACGTGGAACATGCGAACTCTGCTTGACATCACCAAGGCTGTCAGACCAGAAAGAAGAACAGCACTGGTTGCCAAAGAACTAGCCCGCTATAATGTGGACATTGCAGCACTCAGCGAAACACGCCTAGCAGACAAGGGCCAGCTTACAGTATGTGGTGGTGGGTATACCTTCTTCTGGAGTGGTTGCAGCAGCACTGAATGACGAGAGGCTGGCGTTGGATTTGCCATCCGATCCCACCTCGCTCATAAACTTGCCAAGCTTCCAGAGGGCATCAATGATCGCCTGATGATGCTTCAGCTCCCTCTTGGCAATAAGAGGAGTGCAACGCTGATCAGCGCATATGCCCCAACGATGACCAACCCAGATGACATCAAAGATAAGTTCTATGAAGAACTTGACGCCCTCACAGCAGCAGTCCCACGGTCAGAGAAGCTTATTGTTCTCGGAAACTTTAACGCCAAAGTGGGGACAGAATACCAGACCTGGGAAGAGATTCTTGGAAGACATGGTATCAGCAAGTGAAACAACAATGGCCTGCTGCTCCTCAAGACATGCGCTACACATGACCTTGTCATCACCAACACCCTATTCCGCCTCCCTACCCGCAACAAGACATCTTGGCACTGGCATCCACGCTCTAGGCACTGGCATCTGATTGACTATGTCATCACCAGAAAGAGGGACTGGCAAGACGTGAGAGTGACAAAGGCCATGTGTGGTGCCAATTGCTGGACGGATCATCGACTCATAGTGTCCAAGTTTAAACTTCGCATCCTGCCTGTGAGAAGACCCCAAGGCCAGAAGACTGCAAAGAGGCTCAATGTCTCCAAGCTGAAGAGCAGCGTAGTTGCAGAAGAATTTTGTGAAGACCTAGATAGCAGGCTGCTTGACGCACCCCAGGATGACCACACCAGCGTTGAAGAGCTGTGGACTGCTTTCAGAGATGCGGTCTACTCTACCGCTCTCAAACACCTTGGACCAGCAATCTGCAGACATCAAGACTGGTTCGATGAGAACGATGAGGAGATACAGGCACTGTTGTCAGAGAAACACCAACTGGTCAGAGTGCACCAGAACGATCCCACATCACAAGCAAAGATAGATGCCTTCGCCAGTGCAAGACAGAAAGTGCAGAAGAAACTCCGTGAGATGCAGGATGTCTGGTTCAGCAATAAGGCCGATGAGATCCAGGGCTACGCAGACAGTCACGACACCAAGCGTTTCTACGACGCTCTGAAGGCTATGTATGGACCTCAGTCCTCTGGCTCCTCCCCCCTCCTCAGTGCAGATGGGACTCAGCTGCTGACAGAGAAAAAGCAGATTTTGGAGAGATGGGCTGAACACTTCAACCAGGTTCTCAACCCCCCTGCGGAAATCAATGATGAGGCCATTGCTCACCTACCTCAGGTGGAGATCAACCTGGACCTTGACAACCTCCCCACAGAAAAGCCACCAGGCAACTTTCTTGTAGCAAAGCACCAGGATCAGATGCAATCCCTGCTGAAGTCTACAAAGCAGGAGGCCCATTCATGATGCAGAAGCTGGCTGAGCTCTTCCAGTCCATGTGGAATGAAGGAAAGGTCCCGCAACAGTTGAAAGATGCCAGCATAGTCCACATCTACAAGAGGAAAGGCAACCGCCAGTCTTGTGACAATCACCGAGGCATCTCCCTCCTGTCCATAGCTGGGAAGATCTTGGCTCACGTCCTGCTTAATCACCTTCTCTAACACCTTGAGCAAGGTCTCCTCCCAGAAAGCCAGCGTGGCTTCCATGCAGAGTGTGGAACTGTTGATGTGATATTTGCTACACGCCAACTCCAGGAAAAATGTCAAGAGCAGCACAGCGACCTCTTTATGACCTTCATCGATCTGACCAAGGCATTTGATACGGTCAGCAGAGATGGCTTATGGAAGATAACGGAGAAGTTTGGCTGCGCTAGCAGGTTCATCACGATTGTTCGGCAGTTCCACGATGGCAAGATGGTGAAGGTTTTGGATGATGGTGATGAGTCAGTAGCCTTCCCAGTGACGAACGGTGTGAAGCAAGGATGCGTTCTCGCCCCTACACTCTTTAGCATTCTTTAGCACTCTTTATGCTGACTGATGCCTTCCGCGATTGTCAGGATGGTATACACATCAGATACAGGACTGGTGGTGGGCTATTCAACCTCCGGCGTCTACAGGCTGTTACAAAGGTAAAGGAGACCATCGTCAGAGACCTCTTATTCACTGATGATTGCGCCCTCAACGCCAGCACAGAGCAGAAGATGCAGTGAGAAATGGACTGCCTCTCACGAGCCTGTGACAACTTTGGACTTACAATCAGCACCAAAAAGACCGAAGTTATGTACCAGCCCGCACCCAGAAAGCCCTACCAGGAACCACACATCACAGTAAAGGGGCAGAAGCTACTGGCAGTCGACAGCTTTACTTATCTGGGCAGTACTCTATCACGAGTGGTGAACATAGATGCAGAGATCAGCAACAGAATTGCCAAAGCCAGTGCCGCCTTTGGGAGAATGTATGGGAGCGGAGAGGACTCAGCCTTACCACCAAGCTGAAGGTCTACCGAGCAGTGGTTCTCACCACCCTCCTCTATGCCAGCGAGACCTGGACTGTCTACAGCAGACACACTAAACAGCTCAACCACTTCCACTTGAGCTGCCTCTGCAGACTTCTCCACGTACAATGGCAGGACAAAGTCCCAGACACGGAGGTCCTGGAGTGGGCTAACACGCATAGCGTCTACACCCTCCTACAGAAAGCCCAAGCCAGATGGGCTGGCCATGTCATCAGGATGTCTGACAGTCGACTACCAAAACAGCTGCTGTATGGAGAGCTGAGCCAGGGCAAGCACTCAGTTGGAGGGCAGAAGAAACGTTTCAAAGACTGCCTCAAAGACCTCAACATCAATCCCAGTAGCTGGGAATCGCTTGCTCTGGACCGCCCAACCTGGTGGAGCAGGACCACTAAAGGAGCGTATGCAGCAGAAATCAGATGCGCTGCAGAGGCTCAGAGGAAACGCGCCGCGCGCAAGGCTCGAGCTACCTCCACTTCCACTGCAGCACCTACCCTCATGTGTCCCACATGTGGGCGAGCTTTCAGGGCCCGGATTGGCCTCACCAGTCACCTCCGGACCCACAGTCACAAACCCTCCACCTGACAGAAGTCGTGGTTGTCTTCGACTCCGAAGGACGAACAACAGCAACAGCCACTCAGTCATGAGTGTGTAGAGATTAGAGCAGTGGACTGAGCATGCATGCTTGAGGGGTGTCAGTGAAGAGATGTTATTTCTGATCTGCACTGACTGTAGTCTCCCTCTGAAGAAGGATCCAGTTGCAGAGGAGGCACCAAAGCACAGGTTTTGAAGCTTGTCAATTAGTACGGAGACGACGATTGTGTTGAACGTTGAACTGTAATCAACAAAAAGCAACCTGCTGTAGGTACTACTATTGAGCAGGTGGTCCAAGGCCACCTGTGTGGGGGGTCTAAGGACAAGTGGCCACCAAACACACAGACTGAATTCCCAGCCATCTCACTGAGTGATGGTCCATGTCAGAAATACTGATGTAAATATTTCCCTAGGTCTGGGACTAGCTGACATTTAGCCTGACTTTCTCAAACTTCCCAAATTCTTAATAGCATTACCTGACAATAGTCCTGATTTTAACCCAATGCCAATTGCAGCAATCATTTTATAATGGGATTCCAGCAACATATCGACTACATGTCCAAGCGCAAACCCAACTTAATGGAAAAGTCATAGTCAATGCTGCCATGTGTGGTATTAATCCGCTGGATCAGATGGCCTAGACCAGGGGTCAGCAACCTTTACCACTGAAAGAGCCACTTGGACCCGTTTCCCACAGAAAAGAAAACACTGGGAGCCGCAAAACCCGTTTGACATTTAAAATGAAATAACACTGCATACAACGTTTTGTTTTGCCTTTATGCTATGTATAAACAAACTATAATGTGTTGCATTTATGAAATTGATGAGCTCCTGCAGAGAAAACGAAATTACATTTCTGCATGCAACAAAAACATTTTGAACTCCGAAAATAAGATGTTGGGTTGAAGGTTACTTTTAAGTAAAATACTCAACGTCTATTTGAGTCCTTCTTGTGTTTATGAAAAACGCTAAACTTAAATTTGCCGCCAGCAGCAAACCAAAAATAACGTCAGCCAGCTGTCAACCTGAAAAATAAAAGGACTATTTCACTGAACAATGAAAACATATGAATATACGTAAAATAATAGGCAATTAAAATATTTATCATTCTTGGTCAGGTTGACTCACACCTGACAATGCAGTCGTATTCGGTAGGGATGGATCGATGCTTAGGGGAGTGACCGGGAAGGATAATGTGTTTTTTTCCTCTCTGAACTCACAGAAGCGTTTCCCAAATGATGTTTGCATTGCGATGATTGCAGAATGTAAATACTCCGAATTTATCATGTCGTGACCTTGTTTGAACTCTCTCAAATTGGGGAAGTGAGACAATGTGCCTTTCTGTAAATCTCTGGCAAGCACTGTCAACTTGCGCTCGAATGCCAAAACATCCTCCAACATGTGTAGGGCTGTAAGTCCTTACCCCTGAAGAGCTGTTTTCAGTGTGTTCAGGTGCGCTGTCATGTCTACCATGAAGTGTAGCTTTTCCAGCCACTCTGGCTGTTCCAGCTCAGGAAAGGTGAGCCCTTTGCTGCCCAGGAAAGTTTTCACTTCTTCCAGACACGCGACAAAGCGTTTCAGCACCTCCCCTTTGGACAGCCACCGATAAAAACACGTTGTAGCGGTGTGCTCACGCAGTCAGTAAACTGCAGTCGAATAACTTTATTCGAACTAAACAGCCTTGCTTTTAAGCCTCCCTCAACCCAGCCCCCATGGACGCAGATGCTGCAAAAGACGCGTACTCACAAACCCCCGTAGGTTATCTCCCTTAGCCGGAATGCTGGCTAATTGTGAGCCGTTTCGGATGTGCCAGGAAATGTGTCGCCACACTTAGATTGTACAAGATCACCATAATCTTCAAATTTAGAATTACATTTCAAAAGCTAACAAAGTAACATAAAATACATTTTAATTAAATACTGACCAATTATTTCCCAAAGCCACAGGGAGCCGCAGCACAGAGGTGAAAGAGCCACAAATGGCTCGGGAGCCGCGGGTTGCCGACCCCCGGCCTAGACAGTGTTAAACAAATTTGTATGAAATGGTGACAATCAGTATCAAGCCGGAAGAGGCTCAGCACTTAACCCTTTTGTACATTTTCTTCAAGGTTTTTAAAATTTGTTGAGAAAAGTTCACCTCTTCCCCTGCAAGAAAACGAATCTCAAGGTAGAATATGGGCTTTGATAATAAATTTACTTTAAACTTTGGGCCTCCTTTCCCCAGGCTGTTATACTGGAGATTTTTGACAGTGCATTTTCTGTCATGTCTAATGAAAAACTTCAGAATCAGGTTTAGTATCACTGGCATACGTTGTGAAATGTGTATTATGTACACTGCAATACATAATAAAACACTATAAGTTAAAAAAAGAAAAATATACACACATATATTCATACACACACACACACACACCCATATATATATAAAATAATAGTGCAAAAAGTGAGCGAAAATTGAAAAATAGTTAAGTAATATACATGGATTCATTGCCCATTCACAAATCAGACAGCAAAGGGGAAGAAGCCATTTACAAAATGTTGAGTGTGTGCCTTCAGGCTCCTGTACCTCCCCCATGATGGTAGCAATGAGAAGAGGGCATGTCCCGGATGCTGGGGGTCTTTAATGATAGGTACCAGCTTTTTGACGAATCACCTTTGAAGGTGTCCTGGATGTTGGAGAGTCCAGTGCCAATGATGGAACTGGTTTATAACATCCTGCAGATTTTTCTGATCCTGTACAGTGGCCCTTCCACGCCAGACAGTGACACAACCAGTTAGAATGCTCTCCGTGGTACATCTGTACAAATATTTACAACAGTCTTTGGTGACATACCAGTTCTCCTCAAGTTGAGACTTGTTTTTTGTTTTTAATTTAAAATTATTAGTGCTTTGAAGAAAGCACTTCAGCAGGCTCCAAATTCACTTTGAAAGGAACTATAATTTCTTTTACAACCGCAAGCACTTAATGAGTAAAACAGAAATAGTGGAGTAAATTCCTCTTTGCTTAGCCACTCGACATGAAGGATGAATAGAGGGCTTTGGGCAGGGAGTGCCCCAGACCTGCCCAATTTCCCATCCATTGAAATTAAGCACATTAGTGCAATTTCCCCCGTCTCTCTTACCTCTATGTGTCCTTTCCTTTATAATATGCACAATAAAAAGAAAATCTGTTCTATTGATTTTTATCATTTGATGGCTACAGACATCAAAGCAGATGCTGCCTCATCTAGCTGTGACTCTTCTGCGTTTAGCATACCAAGAGATTGTTAAACAACAGTATATTATCAATAAGTAAAGTTCATCATTATGTTCATACTAAGATCAATAGATTGATGGTGCTCTCAGCCTACTCTGTTTCACAGCAGGGCAGGAGGGTATATATTTTAGTTAATTTGTCACCTTTATTATTGCTGGCATGTATGATGTAGCCTAGCAACAGAGCAATAGTTATGGCAACCACACTACCTCGCAGATTTTTGATGCAGAAAGAAAATTCAAAGGAAATTCTTTCATCAAAAATATAAGTCTGGTGTAAGTCATTTGGTACCTGTGCTTGCTCCATAATTTATTAAGATCATTACTGATTTTCTTTTACATTTGGGCTTCATTCCTGCACTAGCATTGTATCACTTGATTCCGTTACTACCTAAAATACTTTCATGTGAGCAACTGAACCTCCACGGCCCTCTTCAGAAAAGAATTGCAAAGACTCACTTACCCAAAAAATGAAGAAATTTCTCCTCTGTTATGAACATCTGATCCCTTTCTTTTGAGACTGTGTCCCTTGGTTCTGCAGACTCCCGCCAAGGGAAATGTCAAGCATTGTCAGAATTCTGTACAAGATCACCTCTCATCCTTCTGAACTCAGGAGTGTCACTCAGAATGCTTTATTTCATCTCAAATAACAACACCACTGCCCCCAGGAATCAGTTTTCAATTCCTCTGTCTCAAACATATCCTTTTATAAGTAGACATTTTGTGTCAGAGCAGACCTGCACACAACATTTCAGATGCAATTTCACCAGGGCCCTGTGGAACTAAAGCAAGGTATCTCATACTCTGTCTTCTTGTAATAAGGCCAGCAGACAGTTTAATTACTTCACAAACACGACAAAAACTGCAGACGCTGGAAATCCAAAGCAACTCACACAAAATGCTGAAGGAACTCAGCAGGCCAGGGAGCATCTATGGCAAAAAGTAAACAGTCAAGTTTACTTTTTTCCATAGATGCTGCCTGGACTGTTGAGTTTAATTACTTACAATATACCTGCACACGAAATTTCATGTACTTATGTAATGCATACAGGTGCATCTCAACACCAACACTTTTTGGTCTGTCTCCTTCTTAAAAATACTATTTTTTTGTACCAATGTGGATAATCTCACATTTTTCCACAACAAATTCTACTGCCATGCCCTTGCCCATTCATTTCATCTGTTATATCTCCCTCCAAAATCCACCTGCATTCTTCTTACGGTCCACATTGCAATAAGATATAAATAAAGGAATATTTACATTTCCATTCATAATGCAACAAAGGTCACTGTGTTGGTAAACAATACATTTTTTTGGTAATAAAAGAGGTGAAAGGTCAGAGTCCTGCAATGTTAACACTGCAGGACTCCAGAGATTAGACAAAATTTGAATTTGGAATTTTCAAGAAATGCTATGTCCACTGATTGAAAGCCAGACTGAAGTAAGAAATTTCAGTGCTCATATTCTGCAAAAGTCGAAAATGGATGTAATGACAAAAAAGGCAGATTGTATAACAGAGAACAACTTATCAACCTTTAGCCACCAGAAGTGTTTTTATTGGAAATAGAAAGAATGAACTTACCCCTTATGAATCTACTAAAAAACATAACCTAGAAACTTTACCAGACTGTTTTTGGAGTGAGTTGCTGTAGCTCTCTTAAAGAATGGATGAACCAGTCTCTCAGTGCTGGAACTGATGGGCGGATCTTGCATGAGACACGTTCTGCCCAAAAAACTTTGAGAACTCTAACCATAATCTACAGGATACCCATTTGTAAGGACATACTGTAATTTCTGTATCAGTCTGAAGAGGCATACTGTGATATTCTGAAATAGGAGAGTCATGTGATCTGACCGCTTAACAATGAAACTAATGAACACAGTGTGTAAAAGAAACTTGAAGGCTTAACTTGTATAGAGCTTAAACATTCTGTCTTTTGCCTTAAAGCAACTGTAGCTGCAAAAGAGGACCTCTGGCTGCATAGAAGGCAGGTCTAATACTTGAAAGAGGAGCTTATCTCATCAACGAGGAGGCCAATTCTAGCAGCCAATCAGTGTTATTTGTAGCAACCACTTAAGTACATTAACGTCATGTCTATCTGGCTGGATGAAAATCAGATGCATAAATTTTACCATGAATTCTCTGCACCAACATTCTGATGTGACACATTTCTGCAGCAGTATACTTAAAATTGTTGCAAGTGGGATAGTCTGGTGGAGCTCAAGGAATTCCATACATTTTGCATTCAGAATCTATTTTTGCACCATCTGTTTGAAGTGGATTGGAAATTGCGCAAATGACAGGATTGCTTTCTGTTTTATCAAGGCATTGAATTCCAAATAGACAGTGACTTGTAGTCCAGTCAATCAAACTTTTAATGTAGCATAGAACAATCACAATTATGTTGATTAACATCACTCACCAAATCTTGCTTTAAAATACAAACTCATAAAATACACCACACCTTACTATAAATACAAGCCTACAGAATTCTACAAATTATATTATGACTGATCCATTATTATAGATAGGACAATCCATAATAACTGTCTGGATATTATAATACAGGATAAACCAGCAAGAAAAGTTAGATATAACCGTTCCAAACACACTTAACATAAACCCAGAAATATGCTGAATTCAAAGAGGAAACTGAAAGAGTAGGGAACATGAACAGGGTATACATTGTCCCAATAGCAATATCTACCATTGGTATAATCTCAAAGTCACTACACGGCAGCATTAAACAATTATGTCTACATAGCAATATTTAAGTATTTGTCCAGAAAGCCACATTGCTGAACACCACTAGTATGGTCTGAAAGTTCCTAGCAATTGAGAAGCAAGTGTGTTTGTCTATGCCCTTACCTCAGGTTTAATTGGCTTGAGGAAAAAAGAAAGAAAGAAATACTGAGAACATGAGATAAAGAATCATTGGAAGTGAGTCCATAGGCTGTTGTGGGAACAGTCCAGTTTTGGGGCAAGCGAAGTTGAGTAAAGTTACCCCCCTGGTTAAAAAGCCTAATGTTCCAAGGACAATTAGTGTTCCTGAACTGGTGGTGTGAGTCCTGAGGCTCCTATACCTTCTTCCTGATGGCAGCAGTGAGAAAAGGGCATGATCTGGATGGTGGTGGTCCTTTATGATGGATGCGGCTTTTCTACAACAGCGCTCTGTGTAGATGTGCTCAATTTCTCACTGAAAATGTATACCCACTGTCTATTTCTGCATCCCAATAGTACTCTCAAACTTGAAACCAAGTAATTGACGCCAAAGTATGCTTTAAGGCTTTTTTTTTGTATACGCTGTGCAAGTGGATGATTAGAAGACGCTTTACATATATAGAAATATTATTCTAATTTTGGATCAGCACAGATTATAGGAGAGTTAAGAGATATTCATTTTGTAAAAAGAAACCCATTACAATGCACAATGAAAGGGGTAAAATTATTTTTGCACCATTAGAGCTACGTAAAGCATGAATGTAAGGACACTTTTATTCTACTCCTCCTCCTTACCAGTATTTAACCTCTTCCAACATGTTGCGATTTCACACAAATGAAAACAAATAATGGTGAAGTCTGATCATGTCCTTACCTGATATCAATACAAAAACACGCAGCAGGACGAATGGAGAGTCTGTGGTAGCCTGAACCCGTAGCACATGGCTAATCCAATGCTGGAAAAAGATGAGCAACTGTAAACCCTAGTTTTCCCTACAGCAAATGGGAGGGAGCGGACAGCAAATTTAGATTCTTCATCTTCAGGGTTCAACATCCACCCTACTCAGTTAGCTTTATCACACAGACCACGAAAGAAATGCTCCAATAATTTCTTATTATCATTGAAAACCTGTGGCTATCAGAATCAGAATCAGGTTTAATATCTCTGGCATATGTCATGAAATTTGTTGTTTTGCAGCAGCACACACAATTACATATATATAAAGAAGAAGTGCAAAAGCAAAGATACTGAAGTAGTATTCTCGGGTTCATTGTCCATTCAGAAAACTGATGGCAGAGGGGAAGAAGCTGTTCCTGAAATGTTGAGTGTATGTCTTCAGGCTCCTGTATCTCCTCCTTGATGGTAGCAATGAGAAGAGGGCATGTCCTGGGTGATGGAGTCCTTAATGATGGAAGATGCCTTTTTGAGGCATCACTTCTTTAAAATATCCTCAGTGCTAGGGAGGTTAGTGCCCGTGATGGAGCAGGCAGCTTTTCCCAATCCTTTGCGGTGACTCCTACATACCAGACGGTGATGCATCAGTTAGAATGCTCTCCATGGTACAGCTGTAGAAATTTGCAAGTGCCTTGGTGGCATATCAATTCTCCTTAAAACTCCTAATGAAATATAGCCATTGCTGTGTCTTCTTTTTAATGTATCAATATGTTGGGCCCAGGATATATCCTCAGAGATGTTGAAGTCCAGGAACTTGAAACTACTCAACCTTTCCACTTCTGATCCTTCTATGAGGACTAGCGCAATTTCCCTCTATTTCCCCTTCTTGAAGTCCACAATCAATGGGTCTTAGTCATGCTAGATACCAGTCTAGTGATAATTACAAAAAAACATTTAAATTTATTTTCATTCTGCGAACTTATTTTGATGACTTGATTTAATCCTTTGTTGAAGGGCACTGGAATGAAACATTGAGTTTTACAATAACAAGTATGTGCCCAAACAAATTAGATGTTGGTACTGCAGACATGATATGGTGTTTTATTCCATTTTTCAAGGCTGTCCTTTCTAAACTGCAATAATCAGTTTACAGTTGTAATGCTCTTCTACAGCAACACACACAAACTGATGAAGGATCAGGGCTCAAAACGTCAACTGTTTACTATTTTCCATAGATGTTGCCTGGCCTGCTGAGTTCCTCCAGCACTGTGTGTGTGTTGCTTTGGATTTCCAGCATCTGCAGATTTTCTTGTGTTTGTAATGCTCTTCTCCATTCTGGTTTGATTCTCCCTATGATATTCACACATTCCAAGTGTGATAATTTGAACATCTTCAGTATCAAACTATAATGAATACATTTTCACATGGCAAACCGCACTTCTACTTAAGACAGTACAGCAATGGTTGTAAATGTTTCAAACCTGGCATGCACATGGAGCTTTTCTTATGAATACCAGTTGAAATACATTTCCCAGCATGATAAACGTCACTCCACCTCAGTATATTTATCACTTTTGAATCAAGTTCTATCAGGACATTGTCATTTGAACAGGTCCTCAAAGACGGTACCCACCTTGGGCATTCTCTCTTCTCTCCTCTTCCAGTGGTCAGAACATACAGTACCCTGAAAGTATACACCGCCTGGCTCAAGGTCACCTCCTACTCCACTGTTACAAGAAAATTGAATGGTTCCCTAGTACAACAATATGAACTCCTAATTTCACAGTCTACCTTGTGGTGATCTTGCACCTTGTTTAATTGCACTCTGCTGTCTCTGTGACTGTTTCATTTCATTCTGCATTTTGCTATTGTTTCACCTTGTACAACCTCAATTGACTGTGTAATGATTTGTTCTGTTATGAACAAAATGCAAGGCAAGTTTTTCACTGTATCTCAGTGCATGTGACAATAATAAACCAATCCAGTACTTTGATAAGAAAGGAGCAGAGGGATACTGACCTATTGGAGGCAAATGGAAGTAGCCTGGATGGTCATTATGGTTGGCCTGGTCAAATTAGGGTGAAGAACCTTCTTTCCATGCTGTGAAATCCTATGACTAAGACTCAGATGTTTAGTAGGTCATCGCTTCAGGGACAGCTTCTTGCCCACAACCATCAGATTTCTGAATGGTCAATGAATCTACAAACACTACCTCACCTAATTTTAGCACTACTTATTTATTTGTTTGTTGTAAATTGTAGCAATTTTTATTTATTGCTCTGTAGTGCTGCCACAAAGCAAAAAATTCCATATGTAATAAACTTGATTCTGACACAATGACTCTTCAAAAAAAAAAATCACACATGATCTTTCTCAGAAAATTCATAATTTTTGCATTATGGCAGCACAGATTCAGCTTTCATTATATACATTCTGTGTTATTATGTGTGCATAATAAAGAACATCAGCTCCCAGTGGGCAGAGCAAGAGGTTCACATGGAACTGGAAGCTACAACCAGGTTGAGCGCGCACACAGGGTTCAGTAATAAAATGTTCTAATGAAAACCCACGCCAAGTTTTTATTAAGAACAAACACAACATGGTGTCAGAAGATGGTGAGAGGTCTGAACATGGAGGGTAAATGAATACTGTGCGTGACTAAGAGACTGCATGAGTACAAAAGGTGCTGGCCAATGAGGCGAGAGAGCATGTTGTTCCCAAAGTTCAGCAGTTCCCAAGAAAGGTTCAGCTGAGAGGCTGAGAGTTCCCATCAAGGATAAGCTAAGTCCTCCTGCATCTATGCAGTTTACCAGCAATCTAACTGACAACTGAAAATGTTTCAAACAGCAATTCAATATATACTTTGCTGCTAGTGGGGCGGGAGGGACTGATGAAAAATTGAAAGCCTCTGTTCTTCTACATGTAATTGGTGAAGATGGTTTGGACATCAAAAGCAGCTTTCAAATTGATGAGACAGCTTTTACATTGGACACTCTAATGACAACATTTGAGGAGTATTTTTCCCAAATAAGAACATCATGTTTGAGAGATACAAGTTATTTTCCTGTAACCAGAAACAACGTGTTAGCTTTGACCAATACTTGGCTGAGAAACTCACTAGTTAGAGACAGAATAGTTTGCAGAATTCCAGATAATGGACTCAGAGAAAGACTGCTGGGTGAAAAAGATTTGATTGCTCAAAAAGGCTATGAATACGTGTAGGGCAGCAGAGACCGCACAAGCACAAGTTAAGGAGCTGCACAGGGCAAACACAACAGTGCATGCTGTGAAAACAGAGGAACAGTGCACATGGCATTTCCCAAAACAAAACAGTGAGGAAGACTCAGACTGCAAATGTGGAGATTGTCATATAATTGTGGGAAGAAGAGTCATTTTGCAAAGTGTTGTAAAGCTGGGGCTACCAAGAGAAAGGCTCACATGGTTGATGAGGAAATGGAGGAAGACTTTGTGGATTCTCTTCAAATTGCTGGTGCTGGTAAAACAGAATGGGTTGTTCCAGTGACTGTGAATGAGACAGTAATTCCATTCAAGCTTGAACCCAGGTGAATCTATTATCCATGGATGACTACAAGACTCTCACAGTAAAGAGCAAGATTATTTACCCAGTGAAAATGCGTCAGGCTACACTGGAGAGAGTACTGCAGTAAAGGGGGCTATAAGCACAAAGGGCCGCACCTAAAGTCACAGCTACTGATTGTCAATATTAGATCTAAATGCAATTGAAACGCTCAACTGGGTGAAAAGAATTTTCATAGTGGTTTCACACATGGAAAAGTACACAGATGCTTTTGAGGGATTCGGATGTTTATCTGATGTACACAAAATTCATATAGATGATTCAGTGGCTCCTGTTGTCCATGCAAGCAGGAAAGTTCCGTTTGCATTTAGAGACAAACTTAAACAAGAACTAGCATGCATGGAACAGATGAATGTTATACAGAAAATCAAAGAACCAACAGACTGGGAGGGCTCACTGGTCACAGTGCAATAGAAAATGGAGCAATGTGGGTATGCCTAGACCCAGGAGATCTCAATAAAGCCATCGAGAGAGCATTTTAAATTGCCAACAAGGGAGGAGATCATGTCCCAGTTTTCAGGGGCCAAGTGGTTTAGCAAGCTCAATGTGTCATCTTGGTTTTGGCACATGAAGCTCGATGAGGCAAGTTCAAGACAGTGCATTTTTAACGCACCACAGGGAAGATATTGCTTTCTTTGGTTACCATATGGAATTCTGTCCGCACTAAAGGCCTAGCACAAAACCATCCACATAATCTTTGAGGGCACACCTGGTATTGAAACCATGATTGATGACATCATCATCTGGGATAAACATGATGCACAACTGAAACAAGTGCTTGACATGACACAGAATGTCAATTTGAAATTAAATGAAGAAAAATGAGAGTTTGCTGTTAAGATACTGATTTTCATAGGAGATCTGAGAAGGGAGTGAAATCTGACCCAAGAACGATGTCAGCTATTGTAAGCATGGAGAGGCCCCAAAACAAAAAGGAGGTGAGACATTTCTTGGGGATGGAGACTTACCTGGTTACATTCATCCCTCAATTGTCAATTGTGTCAATGCCACCTAGGTCACTCCTTGAGCAGCAAAATGAATGGATTTGTTCTCATGAGCAAGAAGCCTGTTTCCAGGTGCTGAAAAGAGTCTGAACTGAAGAGCCTGTGCTGCAGTTGAAAGGTATACCAGGATCTCAGCTGGTGCATCCTGGTACGGCCTTGGAGCAGGATTACTGCAGCAGCATGATGGCCTAGGCACCAAGGGCTTTAACAAGTGGAGAAGCCAACTATGCACAAATAGAGAAAGAGCTTCTCGCCAACACATATGCATGCAAAAGGTTCCATCAGTGTATCTGTGGACAAGATTTTGAAATGGAGACAGACAATAAATCACTGGTCTCTATTATGTCCAACCCACTGAATGACTGCTCCATAAAGATACAGCACATGTTGATAGGGCTGCAGAAATATGACATGAAGATGATTTATACACCGGGAAAAAATATGTTTGCTGCTGATACGCCATCTCAAGCAGTCGACAAGAAAGAGAAGAGTGACCAAGAGCTTCATACAGATATACAGGCCTATGTTGACATGATTGTCATTTTCCTTCTACTATCTCCTGATAGAACAGAACAGATTAGGCAAGCAGCAGGGTCAGATGAAACAGTGAAAACTCAAAGATACAATATGGAAAGGATGGCCAGCAACTAAGAATGACTGTCTAATGTGTATTCAAGATTATTGGGCACGCAGAGCCAAACTGTCAGTAGTGAAAGTTATGGTCTTCAAAGGGAACAGGTTTGTGATTCCAATGTCACTACGCAAAGAAATACTCTAGAAGATACATGAAGGACATCTCGGCGAGGAAAAATGTAAACACAGAACTCGTGAAGTGATATACTGGCCAAGAATGAACTAAGGCATCAGCCAGACCATTGCTTCATGTGAAATTTGCATTATATACAGACCAAAGCAGCAAGCAGAACCACTTACACCACACCCTGTACTTCAAAGTTGGAGTGGATTTGTTTGATTGCAATGGGAAGTGTCATATTATTTAACAGACTACTTTTCTAATTACCCAGAGTTGCAGCACTGCAATCAAGATCTAGAAAAGCAGTCAACACCTTGCTGAAAGCTGCACTTGTGAGGCATGGAGTTCCATGTGAAGTAGTATCAGACAATTTTTTTTTGTTTTGTTTTTTTTTGTTTTGGGGCCTCTCCAAATTGTCCACAATTTTTGAACTGTGAGTCCTTTGCCGATTTTGAGGGATTTTACCCAAAACCTAACGTAGAGCAGAGAAAACAGTCAAGGTTGTGAAGGGTCTCATGAAGACAGTGCAAGATGGATGAGAGGATTTTCACTAAAGATTAACCATTTACTGAAGTGTGCCACTACCAAATGGCCTCTCACCAACCCAAACGCTGATGGGTTGATGGATATGCACTAACCTTCCAATGCACAAAAATCTGTTAACAGGTAAAGGGGCACACAAGGTCAAATTGACTAAAGGAAAAGGTAAAAAAAATAAGAGTATCACAACAAAACTGCTAAAAACCTACCAGTCTTGAAGTCTGGCAATCAAGTGCGAATCAAAGATCACAATTCTGGCACATGGTCCATGCAAGGATATGAGCAAGAGGAAGTAGCCCCACATTCCTACCAGATCCAGACAGAGTGAGGGACACCTCTGAGAAGGAACCACATGGATCTTTGACCACAAGCTCCAATCCATAGTTCTGATACATCACCTGTCAGTACACCAAAAGTGGCAGCATAAACACATTGATCAGAATTCTCAGAAAAACACAAATATTAATGCAGCAAATGTAAGCAATACACCTATGGAAACAAATAGCAAAACAAAAAGGACTGTTGAGCCACCTCAGAGATGGATTGACATCTGATGAGTGGATAAGGGACTGTAATTGCTCATTACAATTTAAGCTGAAATGTCGAACAGAAGAAAGTTTGAAAAAAGGAAAGCAAAGAAACCATCGATAGAATTTAGATATTTTTGTTGGAAAGGATTATTGTTCCTTGCAGGTTTGTGAAGACATGGTGTTTGTTTTTCTTTCAAGGGGAAAGACGTGTTATGTATGTATGTACAGTAAAGAACTTCAGTTCCCAGTCAGCAATGGGAGGTGTTCACCCAGAACCAGAAGCTACTCTGGTGACTGGGTTGCACGTGCACTGGGTTAAGCAGCAGTTCAGTAAAAAAAAATTGTTCTACATAAATCCACACCAAGTTTGTCTTTATTAAGAATATTAAGAACAAACATAACACATTCCTTAGATAAATAGCCAGGGGTGTGTTTACAATGATTATAATCTCTTAATGTGCAATAACTGTACAGACTCAAACTTTCCTCAAAGAGCCTAGGTAGCAGCAGCAGTAATGCATCCCTCAACGTACCATCCTTGATCTCCGTGTATTTAGTCACTGTCAGCTTCTTCCACTGCAATATCAGCAAGATTTAGGTACAAAGTAAATCAATGGAAACCTTTCACCAGGTTTATAATTTTCCAAAAGCAGCTGGTTTCAACTCACGTTATGTCCTTGGAAAAAAAGACTGTTCTGCATTACACAACTGTTTGAGATGAAATTCGATAACCAGTGCATCTCTGTTCAGATGTTCCTGGCAAACATGCAGTCCAGAAATCAATGGACAATGGTCATATCCCTAGGACAGTTGCCCCAAGTCTACGCCTGAAGGGCCTGATAGTCTTAACCAATGTAGCAAGGTAATGGTACCTGCTTTGAAGATCTAAGTGAAGAGATATTGCAGCAGATTACTTTGACATTCCCCAAGGAATCATCTAACTACATCAATCTTTTTTCCCAGCAAACCAATTTCTATCTGACACGTGGGTCAAACTTTTCTTTAGTGTAAACCTAAGCAAAAGCTTTTCTGCAAGGGATAAATGGTGGACTTATTCCAGCTGAAAGGAGTGCTCCACAGCAAGCCCAGAGCAGTTAAAAGGCCCAGACAGAGGGTGTGGGGAGAGAATATTTCCGATAATAGGAGCATCCAGGACCAGAGAGAACAGCCTCAGAATATGAAGACATCCCCTTAGAACAGCGATGAGGATGAATTTCTTTAGCTGGAGGGTGGTTGTTCTGTGGAATTCACTGCCACAGACAGGTGTAGAGGCAAAGTCATTGTGTATGTTTGAAGCAGAGCCAGTTGAGTTAAGTGCTGTCAAAAGTCAAGAGAATGGGGTTCAGAGAGAAAATCAGTCAGTTACGATCAAATGGCAGAGCAGAATCAATGGGCTGAACATAAAGAGTAAAAGAGGGGTGAGAGTGGATATCAGACAGCTGGAAGACGATGCTGGAGAGGTAGTAATGGGGGACAAGGAAATGGTGGGCAAACTGACTTAAGTATTTTGCATCAGTCTTCACTGTGGGAGACACCAGCAGTATGGTGGAAGGTCCGGGTGTCAGAAGTGATGAACTGTGTGAAGTTACCATTACTAGAGAGAAGACTCTTGGGAAACTGAAAGGTCTGAAGATAGTTAAGTCACTTGGACCAGATGGTGTACACCCCAGGGTTCTGAACGAGGTGACCGAAGAGATTGCGGAGCCATTAATAATCATCTTTCCAGAATAACTACACTCTTGAATGGTTCCAGGAGACTGGAAAACTGTAAACGTCACTTCAGTCTTCAAGAACAGAGAGAAGCAAAAGAAAGGAAACTATAGGTCGGTCAATCCGACCTCAGTGGTTGGGAAGATGTTGGAAAAGATTATTAAGGATGAGCTGTCAGGGTATTTGGAAACACTTATAAAATAGTAGTAGTCAGCATGGTTTCCTCAAGGAAAAATCTTGCCTGAGGAATCTTGGAGTTCTTTGAAGACATAACAGGCAGGATAAACAAAGGGGAATTGGTTGATGTTGTGTACTTAGATTTTCAGAAGGCCTCTGACAAGTGTCACACATGAGGCTGCTTAACAAGCTATGAGCCAATGGTATTACATAAAAGATTTAAACATGGATAAAAGTGACTGATTGATGACTTTGTTGTAAAGTTTGCAGGCAAAGATAGGTGGAGGAGCAGGTAGCTTTGAGGAAGTAGAGACGCTACAGAAGGACTTGGAAAGGTTAAGAAAATGGGCAAAGAAATGACAGATGGAATACAGTGTCAAGAAGTGTATGGTCGTGCACTTTGGTAAAAGAAATGGAAGGGTTAACTATTTTCTAAATGGAAAGAAAATACAAAAAAACTGAGGTGCAAAGGGACAAGGGAGTCCTTGTGCAGGACTCCCAAAAGGTTAATTTGCAGGGTGAGTCTGTGGTGACAAAGGTAAATGCGATGTTAGTATTCATTTCAAGGTGACTGGAATACAAAAGCAAGGATGTAATGTTGAGAATTTATAAAGCACTGGTGAGGCCTCACTTGGAGTATTGTAAGCAGTTTTGGGCCCCTTATCCTGGAAAGGACGTGCTGAATCTGGAGAGGTTCGAGGAAGATTCACAAAAATGATTCCAGGATTGAATGGCTTGTCATATGAAGAGCCATGATGAAATGGCAGAGCAGACTCGACGGGCCAAATGGCCTAATTCTGCTCCTATAGCGTATGGTCTTATGGCCTAATTCTGTTCCAGTCTTACAGCTTTATTACAACACTAGGACACATTGTGTCAATTTGCCACACAGCATTACTTCACACAATCCTGAATAATATGAAAGTGAGAACATGTGGCAGTATCAATAGCTAACCAGTTTTGAGACAGAAAAGATCTGTAACTGAGACAACACTGCTTTATTTGCCAATGGTCTATTCTAATACTCCTGAATCTAACCACCCACACGTCCAGTCCCGACTACCCAACCCTTTCTACCTCTGCATCCAACTACTTGTTTTTACTGTCAGCTATGGAATAGAATAATAGAGGGAAGATTGTGTGTGCAAAAATCATACCTCTAGTATGACATCTGCCAATCTACCAATGTCTTGGGCTTTGTGAATGACAGAACTAGGCTTCCAAAGCTTTCACACAGACTCAGACCATCCACTCTACCGCTGAAACATTGTATCTTGGTATGGAATAACTTCTTTCTGGTTAATGATTCTTTTTCATCAAAGTTCCTGAGTAGCATTTCATCAGAATCCCAACAGAACCTGAATTAACATGAAGACCCATTCTGATAAAGGGTGATCAATCTGTATCTCTCTGGAACACTATCTGACTTGCAGAGTATTTACAGCAGTTTCTAATTTATTATGGGAACCTAAATAATGTGTTTCTAATCCAATGTGCACTAATAAAACTCATGACTGCTTTGCACACAATGTGTCAATTTTGTCATTCCCTTCAGAAGGACCATCTTGAAGCCATTTTGACTGGAATACGTGCATTTGAATAATTTTCTAAAAGCAGTCAGAAAAAAAGTGCTCAATTGTAAATCGAATATTTTTTAAAATTCCCTTTAAAAGGGAGGTACTTAATATATTTGTTCACACAATCCATCTTTTGTACAATGTTGTGTCAGTCCCAGTCTGTTTAGGTATACTGTGGTTTTTCATAAAATTCTACTGTACATTCAGCGACCATTTATTAGGTACACCCTGTACCTAATAAAGTGGCCACTGAGTGTGTTTCTTCTTTCCCTGTAAATATTTGCAAGAAAATGAATCTAAAGATTGTATCTGGGAATGTAATAATACATTTACTTTCAACTTTGAACTTTGCTCTTTTTCAAATCATAACCAAATATGATTTATATTTTACATATTTTACCAACTTATAAGCATGCTTATGTAAAACCAATAACTTTTATATCACTGGTGTAATTAGCATTCCATAACAATGACATTAATTGGGATCAGCTGCTTGAAAAGATAATTGATGCCGACTTTGTTAAGAATCTACGTTTACATACACAGTTGAAGCACATCTGAAATTAAGTTGCCTCTCTTACCATCTTCAGTTGTTAATTCCTCACAGCGAGTTCTTTGATTAATTCCACTTATCACAAATTGCATTTGATGCATCACCTGAACAGACAGAGTTCCTTTTCAATCACTTCCTATAGGGCAACATGGTAGTGTAGCAGTTGGAGTAACATTTTACAGGGCCAGCAATCAAGGTTCATTTCCCACCGCTGTCTGTTAGGAGTTTCTACATTCTCCTCGTAACCTGTAAGTTTCCTCCAGCTGTTCCAGTTTCCTCCCACATTTCAAAAGATATACGGATTAGTAAGGTTTAGTAAGTCATGGGCATGCTATGTTGGTATCAGAAACATGGTGACACTTGTGGGCTGTCCCCAGCACATATTTGGACTGAGTTGGTCATTAATGCAAACGACAATTTTCACTATATGTTTCAAAGTACATGTGACAAACAGCTAATCATTTTTAATCTATACTTATAGATAAATTATTATATTATTTTAAATATACTTTGCATACTTCCCAAAATAATACACTGATTTTTATCTTAGCGGTGAGAGAACTCAACAGGCATTCAGTCCCATATTTCAATTCCTCCTGTGTGAAAAGATATTCCCAGATTTCACTCTTAACATGTACTGTACTGATTTTAAAACTGACCCCTGTGCACCCTTAGATTGTGTTGGTTGTTAATGCAAATGTCGCATTTTACTCTGTTTCAATATGAAAAATAAAGATTACAGTATACTTTCTTGTTCTTGATACTCCCAAAAAATTGCTTTGCCACACTTTCTCAAAAAATTTGTTTATCATTATATCTTAGTTAAACATATTCTTCAGTAACATGAAACGCAAAACAAAAACCTATCAGTTAATGTTTTCAATGATGTGCTTCAAAGGGCAAGATGAAATGTGAAAGCGGGGTATTTTTCTTATGTCCTATTCAATACAACTGCAAAATCACACACTTGAGACTCAATTCTCCCCCTGCAACTGTTCCTTGTTTTCCTGACCGAAGGATAGGGAGCAATGTCTCCACCACAATATTCCTCAACACTGGTGGTAAGGAGAATTCTGGAGTTATGTGAAAATAGCAGATATTAATTCAAGAAAGAGTCAGTCTTCAGTTTGTCAAGTAATTTGTAAACTGCAAGCAGTAAATTAAAGTTAAAAACACAACTTTGCAAATAAACAATACTGTCTGAGGAGCACAGGCTGGCCAAAAGGCTAACAGATATTCTTTGCAAAATGGTGACCATGAAACATTCACAAATACATCAGCCAAATGTAAAGACACCAGGATTATGTTAACTGCCCTGCATCAATCCAAGCAACCATGAGCTTAAGTAATTGCGGCTGTGTCCAACTATAGGGTGGAAGCTGTCATATCTCATATCTTCCCTGATGGTTCTGAAAAAGCCGTCATGCATGCAGTCAGATAGATCACTGACTGCAGCAGAAAGGAACTAATGACAAATCGAGAAGGAAGCCTGGATAATCATCCTTGCTGTGAATAAATTCTGCAAGGTGCTTTATAGCAGACGCTTCACTCTCATTACTGATCACAAATCACTGTGTCGATCTTCCGGTCTAAGAAAGGCATCCCAGTGTATACCATATAACCGTATAACAATTACAGCACAGAAACAGGCCATCTCGGCCCTTCTAGTCTGTGCCGAACGCTTACTCTCAATTAGTCCCACCTACCTGCACTCAGCCCAATATAACCATAACCACATAACAAATACAGCACGGAAAGAGACCAAAACATACATCCAACCGTCTGCAACGACCGTGCTCACCTACAATGAATCCCAGATACTTGATTGAAGACATCATAAAGCTGCATTTTCCTAACCAAAATTGTAATCCATAGTCTTGTAACTTGTTCAGAAGTTGGTCCAGGCTTCGGCATAGTTCTGTCTGATCTGTGCACATCACAGTGGGTCATAGGGGTAGCAGCAACATCATCAATACCACTCAGCACAGTGTCCACAAGCTGCTGGAAAATGGAAGGAGCTGCCTTCAACCCGAAAGACAGACGGGGGAAGGAAAACAACCTCCTATGTGCTGTAATGATGAGAAGCTCCTGCAAATTTTCTGCTGCTGTTATCGGGAGGCAGGCTTGAGCCAAGTCCTACTTTGCAAAGTAACAACCACCAAAAATATTGGCTGCAACTGGCAATGGGTGCCGGTGAGTCTTCAGACCCACACAGACACCAGTTGAGACATCTGTATGCAACCTAACTGTGCCATTGGCTTTCTTGATAATGCAGCCAACACAAGTTGTTGACAGCTTTGATCACATCAGCTTGTGCAGACAACCTAGCTCTTGCTCCACAATTGGTAAGGCTGGATATGATCCTGGTCTTTCGGGACAGAAAACTGGCTTTGCATCTGGATGGACGCAACCCAAGCCTTCTTGAAAGACTAACACAAGAAATCGGCAGATGTTGGACCACAGACAAACTACTAAACAAACTCAGCAAGGCAGGCAGCATCTATGGAAAAGAGCAAAAAAAACAGCGTTTTGGGTTGAGGCCCCTCTTCAGGACTGAAACGTCAACTGTTTACTCTTTTCCGTAGATGCTCCCTGACCTGCTGAGTTCCTCCAGCATTTTGTGCATGTTGCTTCTTGAAACACTGGTGTATAGCATTGTTCCAGTTGTTGCTCTGTGGTCTCACATACTAATAATTGTACAGTGTCAACTGATTTGAACGACCAATGACTTCTTTCAGACTTCATCCAGAGGGACGCTCCAGGGATCAGGCTTGGCCAACCGGATCTGGCTGGTCTGTTAGGTAACACACACCATTGACTCGATCACAGTTCAGCTTCACCATGCAGTGCTGTTTGCCAGTGAGTTGGAGGGGTCCACCCAAAGCACTGCAAATGGAATGATGACTTGACTTGAGTGGTGGGAACCCAAGTTACTGCCACATGTTTCTGGAAATTATGGCAATACCTTACATCATGTAGAGTTGTAGCTTGCCCATCTGATTGTTGATAAATACTGTCTCCTGGGGGCAAAGCCCACTTTGAACGTGACTATTAAATTCCTTGTGGATTTTGAAACTCCTTGCTCTTGAACCTTGAAGGTCTTTGTAACCACAGTAATGGCATTTGCTGCAAATGTATTTCTTGCATTGGTAGTTCCTTGCACAATGCCATGCAACAACAAGCTCCAACAAGCTGTATTTGGACACTTGGAGAACTCCTGAGTTCTGGGGCACTGGACACTGCATTGAGCTTGGACCAGGCTGGAATCAGGTTTCAGGTTCAACAAATGCCCATCTGGCCAGGACCCATTCACGAATATCTGCATCACCAAGTGCCTGAAGTCCCCAAATACAAATCAGACATTTGAACTGTGCTTTAGTCATGTTACCCAACATGAAATTTTCACATTTGTGATTAACGATGCCAGCATATGAGATAGTCATCAGTGCCTTGTTTAACGAAGCTGAGGCAATAGTAGCAAACACCGAAGAAAGGCAACTGTTCTCTAGAAATGCTTGTTAGGTGTTGGACAGTTTCATCAAATGACAGGACCCGCAGGTTCTTGGGCAGAATGAAGTTGAAATGATTCTCATATTCAGCAGTACCCAATTTTCAGAGCAAAGTGCTTATTTTCCAGGAGTCGTCCTTACTGGCGGACTCGATCCAGAATCCATCTTCGTAGTGCTTGGGAGTTATGTCTGAATGTCTTCGTAGTTCGAAGACATTCAGACATAACTCGCAAAGCAACATCAAGGTAGAAGTTTGAAATGGACGCAACAACTGACTCACATGAGTTCTGTTTAGTGTTTGACACCAACGTCAATGGACTCACTGATAAACAGCTGATTAACGTTTCAATTAATTTCAGCTGTGCCACCTCAAATTGAGATTACTGCTGTTGTAGAATTGCGCATATGTCTTCTTCTGTAATTGCTGTGTCAATATAATACTGCACCTTGTCAACAATTTGTTGTGTTCGCTTGTCTATAACTACTGATGAGACCTGAAGCAAAACAATAGAACAAGGTGGAATTCAAAATCACCCTTTATTCAGGAAAACAGTCTCAAAACTCAGTACAAACTCACACTCTCCGGAACGACCATCTAAATGGTTTACCCCAGAACAGTGGAGTCCTTGATTGGAACACAAACAATCACTCAGTGAAAATCAGCCTGGGATTGGTTTCAGCTGACCACCAGATGCTGATTGTGGTAGCTTACCACCGTAATCAAGTTCAAGGAAACTTGCAGACCAGACTCTCACCGTCATGTCAATTAGTTTGTCCCGGCAAAGGTATCTGAGTACTCAGAGGTCAATATCACACATCACTGTAGATATGCAATTCAATAGGAAGCATTGTCAACCCAAAGTAAACAAGAGGAAATCTGCAGATGCTGGAAATCCGAGCAATACACACAAAATACTGGAGGGACTCAGCAGGCCAGGCAGCATCTATAAAAAAAGAGTATTGTCGACGTTTGTTTCGGCCTGAAACGTCAATAATACCCTTTTCCATAGATACTGCTTGGCCTGCTGAGTCCCTTCAGCATTTTGTGTGTGTTGTATTGAAGTAAACAATGTCATTGTAACTACTGAAATTTTATTGAATCACTTACTGTTACCATTCATCTTTCAGGCATAAAAATGTGATGTACTTTTGAGCTTGTGAGACTACTGAGGGGTTCTCCAGAAGAATGGCTGCTTACTGTGATAAATAAAGACTTCCATATCATCAGTTTCAATGTCTCTCTGGTGACTTTGATCACAGTCACAACACTGGTACCCCACATGACTACGTCCTCAACCCTTACTCTACTCTCCATACTCACAACCACATTTACAGATTCTGTTCTACCTTCATTTATAAACTTGAGAATGATTCCACCATTGTGGGCCAGATCTCAAATAACAGTAAGTCACAGTACAGGAAGGAATTACAGCGCCTATTGACATGGTGTAATGACAATGACCTTTCCTTCAATGTCAGCAAGCTTTAAGAGCTGCACCTTGACTTCAGGATGTGGGGTGGGGAGTGGTGGTTTCCATATCATCCTATTTACAGCAAGAAGATCAACAGGTTAGGAAGATTGACAGCTTCAAGTTCCCAGGAGTGAACATCAGCAATAGCTTGTCCTGGTCCAACTACATTGATGCCACAGCCAAGAGCGCTAACCAGTATCTGTGCTTCCTCAGGAGGCTAAAGAAATTTGGCTTGTCCCTTTCAACTCCTACCAATCTTTATCAATCCTATCCTGTTCTGCCTGTAACTGCAAAAAACTGCAGAGAATTACAGACACAGCTCAGCACATCACTGAACACAGCTTCTCCTCCAAATGCTCTATCTACATTTCATGCTACCCTGGTAAGATAGCTAGCTCTTTTTTCTGCACCATCCCCACCCCACAATTGGGTAGAAGGTACAAAAGCCTGAAAGCATGTACAACCAGTCTCAATACCTAAATACTTTGACCTCTTAGATGATATTCTTAAGAATTTTTCTGAGGATTATTTAATTGGTGCAGGTACTTGCAGACTTCCTTACTGTCTGACATAAACCCTCTCTCTGTGACTCCACAAAAACATAATAGTTCAGTCTCATCAGTAAAACACACAGGACAAGAGAATAAGACCAGAATTATTATTTCCTGGATAAACAACTGGGGCTAGACAGTGAACAGCAATCACTTCAGGATTTATATCGCTCCAAACACAATCCTTTACCAGTCAACCATTAAATTGGAAACTAACTTGTGCACTGTGAATGCTACCTTTCAGGGTTAAGTGGAAACCAAAAGCATTGCTATCACCTGAATTGAATAGCTTCCTATATAAAAGGGATTTAAAAGAAATAGATTTTCAGTTGAACTGCGTTTGGTGACTGAAAATCTACCTATCTTTAAAAAAACAGAATACTATCATAAAAGATTCTGAGGTCTCCAGAATCTTACTTACTCCCACATTTCTTTAGCCAGCAGTAAAAAGTAACTACTTGACCCAAATGCATCATAATGGACTGCTTTAATATTCCATGATTAAATTATGAAGTAATGCCCAATTTAATTTACCTCCGTCACTTTTATCTTTGGTGTACACTGTACAGATGGACTTGCTAGAGGTACTTAAAATTCAGGACCAGGTTTAATATCTCTGGCATATGTTGTGAAATTTGTTAACTTTGCAGCAGTAGTATAATGCAATACATGATAAATATTAAAAAACTGAATTATAGTGTATATATATATATATATAAAATAGTATAAAATATAAAATATATATAAATTCAGATAAGTAGTGCAAAAACAGAAATTCAAAAAAGTAGTGAGATCGTGTTCATGGTTTTAATGTCCATTTAGGAATCAGATGACAGAGGAGAAGAAGCTATTCATGAATCTCTGAGTGTGTGCCTTCGGGCTTCTGTACCTCCATCCTGATTGTAACAATGAGAAGGGAGCATGCTTTTCTGTGGTATCACTCCTTGAAGATGTCCTGGATGCTACAGAGGCTAGTACCCATAATGGAGCTGACAAGATTTACAACTCTGCAGCTTACTTTGATCCTGTGCCATAGCCCCTCCTCCCCCCATACTAGATGGTGACACAGCCAGTCAGAATGCTCACCATGGTACATCTGTAGGAGTTTTTGAGTGTTTCAGTTGACAACACAAATCTCAAACTCCCAATAAAATATAGCCATTGTCTTGCCTTCCTTATGGGTGTATCAATATGTTGGGATCAGGATAGATTCTCAGAGATATTGACACCCAGGAACTCGAAATTGCTCACTCTCAACACTTCTAACCCATCTATGAGGATTGGTTTGTGTTCCCTCGTATGAAGTCCACAATCACCTCTTTGGTCTTACTGATGTTGAGTGCAAGGTTGTTGCTGTGACACCACTCAACTAGCTGGCATATCTCACTCCTGTACACCCTCTTGCCACCATCTGAGATTCTGCCAACAATGCGTATGAGAATTATGAAGGGTCCAGCCAGAATAGAGCCAGAAGCTATTTCCATTGGCAGAAGGATTAAGAACCACTGGACACAGAATAACAGTGAGTAATAAAGGAACCAACAATTAACAGAGAAGACTTTTTTAAAACAGTGAGTGGTTATCAATTAGGAATTAATGGAGACGGCATCATAGCATTCAAATGGGACTGGGTTAAATTGTTGAAAGGAATTTCCAGGGCTATGAAGAAAAGTTAGGGGAGTGAGACAAGTTGGATTCACTTCACTATGGTAGGCAGCATGCCAGAAATTCAAGAGTGTCTGGGGGCAGAAGTGAACATAGTCGCTATTACTAAGGAAAAGATGCTTGGGAAGTTGAAAGGTCTAAAGGTAAATAAGTCACCTGGACCTGATGGACTACACCCCAGGGTTCACCCCAGCTGAAGTGATTGTGGAGGCATTAGTTGTGATCTTTCAAGAATCACTAGGTTTTGGAATAGTTCTAGAGGACTTGAAAATTGCAAATATCTAAGAAGGTAGATCTAAATATCTAAGAAGGAGGTAAAAGACATGAAGTTACAGACCAGATAACCTGACTTCAGTGGTTGTGAAGATGTTAGAATCCATTATTAAGGATAAGGTGTTGCAGGCACATTACAAAATAGGCCAAAATCAGTATGGTTTTCTGAAGGGTAAAACTTAGCTGACAAATCTGTTGGAATTCTTTGAGAAAGTAACAGGCAGGAAGGACAAAGAGCCTGGATGTTGCTCGCATGGTTTTTCAGAAAACTTTTGACAAAGAGCCATCTTGCTAAGCATGATAGAGCCCAAGGTATTACAGACAAGATACTAGTATGGATAGAAGACTGGCTGACTGGCAGAGGGCAAACAGTGGGAATAGAAGGGGACCTTTCTGGTTGGCTGCCAGTGACTGGTGGTGTCTACTGCTTTTACTGTTATATGTTAATGATCTAGATTATGAAAATGATGGCTTTGTGGGCAAGTTTGTGGACAAGGCAGAAATAGCCAGAGCAGCAGGTAATGTTGAGGAAGCAGGGAGTCTGCAGAAGGATTTAGACGGATTGAGAGAATGGGCAAGGAAGTGGCAGATGCAGTGCAGTGTAGGCAAATGTACAGACAAGCACTTTGGTAGAAGGAATAAAGGCATAGCCTAATTTCTAAGTGGGGGTGAATTCAGAAACTGAAGTGCAAAAGAACTTGGAAGTCCTAGTGCAGGGTTCCTAAAAGGTTTACCTGCAAGTTGAATCACTAGTTTAAAAAAAGATAAAAGGCAATGTTAGCATTGAGTTCAAGAGGACTAGAATATAAAAGCAAGGAGGTAATGCTGAGGTTTAATAAGGCATTGGTCAGACCACATTTTGAGTATTGTGAGCAGTTTTGGACCCCATAACTCAGAAAAGATGTGTCACCTTGTGACTTTATAAATCTCTATAAGATCTTGTTGGTTTCAATTAACTTCTCTATGGTTAAGAGTTGACAATGAAATCTCAGTGTCTCCTCTTGAGATCTACCACACTTTTCATTCAGTGCTCTCTACGTATCTGTTCAACTGAGCCAGTTACATTAAAATTCCAAATTCATTTCTAAGCTACACTTAAAAATAATATTTAAATCAAAAACCTGTCTTTTTCTTCATAATTATTAATATTGGTCCATTACACTTTGGCAAATTTTTGAATGTGCTCTTTTATTTAGGGTTGATTATAAATCTGTCCTTTATAACAAAAATAAAATCACTACACTAGCAATGAACTTGTTTGAACAAGGAAATGTGAATAGCTCAACAGGGAAAAACTAATAAATACTGCATTACTTTGCTTGCCAATTGGACTGCATTGCATCATTTGTTACAGAGGCCTTTCAGTGGTGCTGCTTCCAGGTATCTCCCTCACTGTAAGGTTGAAATATTAGCTCTGCTGATTTCTTCTGGAATACTGGGCCATACAATTACTGTACATTGCACATTGGAGATTTTAGCGCAAGGAAAGTATTCTTTTAGAATGCAATGAAGGAAACCGTTGTGGCGTGAAGCAATGAAACGTTATTCAAGATAAATTCAGACCACCAGCCCTACTGTGTTAAGAATGAAGTTATGTTGCAGTCAGACTCACATGAAATTAATTCCACCTCCATTTCGAAACAGGAACCTTGTTCATTCCAAGAGCAGTTATTCTAAGATGTAAACATTCCAATGTCTTAAATTAAAAGCTACTGCATACAGTATATCACCTACCTTACCAGCATTGGTAGCATCTGTATTCCTGCTTTATCAACACCCTCGCCCTCCCCCCAGCTGTCTCCACCTTAGCTCCCAACTCTTCTCACCTGGCTCCATCAGCCTTTCTGTCTGCCTCTACCTCTCATCCACCTGCTCCATCAAATCCCCCAACTCCACCATTCATCCTCACCTACATGCCTCAATCTGCCCACCATCCTACACCCACTCTCACTCCAGCAATCACCTGATACCCCCGTCTCAATGTTTCCCCCTCTCCTCTTTGTACTGGCTCCACTCTTAATCCTTGTGCAGTGCTTCGACCTGAAACATCGACAATTCCTTTCACCCCATGGATACTGTTGGGCCCACTGCATTCCTCCAGGAGATTACTTGTAGCTACATTTTTCTGCTGGTAAATCATTTAGCAGTACAGAACAATACAGTTAAACTTGGAATAGGCTGATTCTTGCTCATCCTGAGTTTCTGCAGAATATAACCAAAGCTTAGTGGGAGTCAAGATATCAGCTCTTATAAGAATAAATCATGAATACATCTTTTTCATAAAGTGGAAGAAACAGTACCTTTCCTTGTATTGCGTAAAAATTACAGGGAGAGCAGAGTAAAAGCTTGTTTACTTACAAATCTGGAAACTGCCGATGATCAGTTACAATGGAGATGCCAATTCAATGGAGCCCAACTTAAAACATACCCCAAACAGATTGACTCAGGCTACAGAAAATCTGTAGCACTATAGATAATACATATTGCAAAGTAAAGAAGAGTTAAATGGCTGGTTGACTAAGTGCGTAACTACAGTTAGTATCTGAGCCAAACAGATGTTGCAGCATATAAGAAACATTTATTTCTATTGACTAGCCAAAGCTAACTTTGTCTTGTGAGCTTCCATGAAATATTCAGTAAACTGATACATTCAAGGCATGCACTAATATATTTTCGATATCATCTAACCAATTTGCCCGGGAAGTAAGCACGTGCAATGTAAACAACACTTTGATAAGCAAATAGTAACTGTTGTGTACAAATAACACATTATTTTGCACTAATCATAGGTACTGCTTACAATAGAAGATGACTTCTTTATATTCAACTTATCATAGTCCTGATGTGACTTACCTAAACCTCCACTGCAGTGTCTTCAGTTGTGCCAATCCTTGTTTATCCATCACCCTAATTCTGGTCAAATGACACCTGGCTGCAATCTCCATCAAGGTTGTGGCCAGATTTAGTTGTTTTTCTTTAAGTTTGTAGGGATGGTTTTGGGGACAGAGAAAGGAATTAGGGATCAGGTTGGGGTTTAGGGATAGGAATGTGGAAGAGTTAGAGGTCAGGCCAATGTCTTTGCTCCATGTTCAAAAGCCAGCAATCTGCGCATGGGACGAAGGACTTCCAGAGTCCACACCTCTGCTCCACATTCGAGGGCCAGGTATGTGGACTTCTGAGGAAGAACATCTGTGAATGTTGGGCTGTCCCAGGTTGATAGATACCAGGATCGGATGTCCATGTGAGCTCGAGGCACAAGGATGGTGCGTCAGTTGGTCCGTCATCAACTCGCCTGGGGGTCAGTACTGAAGACTGAGGCCCAAAGGTCGATCAGAAGTCCAGAAGTCGAAGACTGGAGACTGAAGGGCCAGAAGCCTGTCCAAGCATGGTGTTGGTGGGAGGGAGGAATGGGGCTTATTTTGCAGTTGATGTTCTGTTGCTTGTTGTGTTCTCTGTTGTTCTGCCAAGCATTGTGGGCATATTATGTTGGCACTGGAATGTGCAGCATTCTTGTGGGTTGTCCTCAGCACATTCTTACATTAAACACACACAAAATGCCGGAGGAATGCAGCAGTCCAGGCAGCATCTATGGAAAAAAGTATACTTGACATTTCCGGCCGAAACCCTTTAGCAGGACACTCCTTCCGCAGCCGAAGACTTGGCTCTCCATTCCCTCTGCACCAATCCTAATCTCACTATCAAATCCATAGAGAAGGGAGGTGCTGTAGTAGTCTGGCGTACTGACCACTACCTTGCTGAGGCCCAGCGTCAACTCTCAGACACCTTCTCTTACTTACCCCTCAAACAGGACCCCATTAAGGAACAGCAGCCACTGTCTCCAGTCCTGCTGAAGGGTTTTGGTTCAAAACACCGACTGTACTTTTTTCATTGTTGCTGCCCAGCCTGCTGAGTTCCTCCAGCATTTTGTGTGTGTTGCTCGGATTTCCAGCATCTGCAGATTTTCTCTTGTTTGTGACATCCTTACGTTATGCTGATTCTTAGCACAAACAAGACATTTCAAATGAACGAATCTAAATAAATCTATTCATACTTCCAATTGCACAATAACATGATTTTGAAATTTTCATCCTTGTTTTTAAATTCCTCCTAATCTAAATTCCTTGTAATCTCCCATCCCACCTCCTTTCTGAAATTCACACCTGTCAAATAACTGTCCATTTTATCTGTACTTCTCCAATTCTGACCTTTTCATCAATCCCAGTATAATTTGCTCTGTCACTGATAACCATTCTACAGCTCCCACATCCCAAAGTTGTGTGATTCATTTTCCAAAAACTTCTATTTAACTTTATCTTGCTTTTCATTTTCAAAGTTTATTTAGCCTCCTTAATCTGCCTTTGTGCTTTAGTGCCTTTGATGGGAACAATTCTGACCTAAAGCATCAATGTATTTTTTATAGAGAGTTGTTCATAAACCTTTTAAAGTTTTTGGGGCATCGCATAATCGAATTGTGGTAAAGTAGAAACAGAGCTTCAAATAGATACTGGTTTCATTCAACAATCCCTGGGGTATTCGGAAACATATATGCTGAGGCTATTTTAAGAATGGTTCTGTCTTGAAATTTTTTTATGTGGAAACATTTTTACACAGGTATTAAATATTTCACATTTTCACAGTTCACAAGTGATTTGAGTCTGGATACAAGGCAAGACCATCCAAAATCCTGTTGCTCAATCCATTTATATTTATGTTTAAAACCTGCATTGAAATAGTTTATCTCCCTTCCACTGTATCATCAAATATATATACCCACATCTTGACTAAGTCATGTCAACTGTAACCATTGTCTGATATAAACTCACAGACTATGTTTAACTTCTGCATTTATTACAATGAATTAAAGACAATTCAGTTTTGTAGAGTACAATAATATGGACAGATGGCAGTTATGATACCAGTCTATTAACCCAGAAGCTCAGAAACTATGAGTCATAATAATTTGGAATTTAAATCTGATTAAAATAGGAATATAAATAACAAAATTAACTTAGCTAAACAGATCATAGGGCTATCGAGTTATCTTAAAAATATGGATCACTAATATATACAAGGGATTAAAATGTGATTTATTTTGATGTGGCACCTGTTTCAATTAAAAATCCTCAAATGTCCAATGACAGGCTGCAAACAACATTTGTGACAATGCAACAATTCAAAAGAGAAAGGCTATCTTTGACAGTCAGAGGTAACCAATCAATGCAGGCTCTGTCAATAACATCCATAATCGCAAGATTGGAAAAATATACACAAAGAGCTGGTATATTCTGGAAATAGTATCTCTACCTTCCATGACTTAAGTGATATGACACATCTTATGCCGTAATAATAGGCTTTTCCATTAATTCCGTGGTCATTAGACAGTGAACAAGGTGTACGCTCTTCATTTGACAACACTTGGCAAAGTCTTTTCAATTTTCAATACATCTCCCATCTTATGCCCTTTGTATTAATTTTTTTGGTACACATGAAAAAGAAGTTGAATGTGCGATTCAACAAGGAAACAGAGATAAGGGTGGAATATACCTTCAGCTGAGGATCTACTTTTAAGAATGTTGAATGTAAGGCAACATAGAAAGGTGAGACTGGCTCGAGCTTGGTTCCAGAGTACAGTCTGCATGGGTTGAACAGATTCCCATTCCACTCCAACTGGAAGCTTGTTTGAGATAAAATTCGAGATTGAAGTGAAAAGCTTGAAAAAAAATTGTTGGGGCAATGATGCAGCCTTTTTGACACCAATATGCATTGAGACTGGATATGCTGTGGAATCCATGGTTAGGATCACAGCTAGCATACCACCAGAAAACTAAGGACCTCATGAAACTGAGGTTCTGGGCAAAATAAAATGATTAGTAAAATTAAGCTGATAAATCTAAGAAGCCAATTATTTATATTCTTGTTCTAAAAAAATGTGGCCACTGAAGAAGTGAATACTTTGGTTATCCCTGTCCAAAATTCTTCCAAGGCTCTGGAATTATTCCTGGTAATTGGACAGTGATCAAGATGACCCCAGTATTTAAGAAAAGAGACATCAATCAACCACCAATGTTTCTCTGTGGCAGCAGCTAGAAGATCCCTACACAGTTAACTCAGTTGGATGATCACGACTATAGCATTTCCTCTTCCCACATGAAGGTGAAGACATTGTGGATTCGTGACTGAGAGTCCTCGCTGCAAAGTTTTATAACCATTGGCTCCGAAGCCGTTGTCTTTTAGTTAGCATAAACTCAACTTCTTGTTCGTCAGGGTTGGTAACAGTTTGCTGAAGGATGGAGTTAAGGGCACATTCATGGTTATAGGTATGTTTTCAGTGATCTTTTCAGTAGGTGCTGACTTCCTCTCCAAAATCACCTCAAAATGTGCAAAAAATGATCCTCCAAAACTGTGTTCCTACTCTACAATACCAACTTCTGATAGCAAGCTTCCATGACAAAATGCTGTAAAATTTGACCTTTTTCCATTTTTCAACCATGGCAAACACTTGACAGTGAAATTCTCCACGGTACTTCAGTGTAACCTATTGCTGTCTGGGGATCAAGTTATTTGAAGTTTAGGATCTCAAAGCACATTTGGAACTCATGACCTATCAGGCAACAGTGGTTACTACCCTCCATTACTTAAACAGCCATTAGTAGGTACATCAATGCATTGAGGAGGAGTCATTTCTGCGGTATCCTCCAAACCCTGTAGCAGGATCAGCAAACCAACCCCAGCATCTTTTTCCAGGCCAAGGTTGCTAGTACTAGAGCCCTACTCACACTTTGTCACCTTCATGTGGTTGGCATATCCAACACCAGATTCTCAAGATAAACGTATGCCAAGGTCCATCACATCAGGTGGATAGAGGAAGCGAATTAAGGATGTTCCAAAAACACCAACACTTGCCAATCATCATGGGCCACAAGGTTTTGATGGCATTGAGAACATCTACACAATCTAAAGCAGATAAAAAAAGCAACAGAAATGGCAAAAAGATCCTTGTAAGACCTGAAATATAAGGAAAGACTGAACAGGTTAGGACTAAAATGTTATTCCCTAAAATGTAGAAGATTGAGAGGAGATTTGATAGAGATATACAAAATGATGAGGGGTATAGATAGGGTAAATGCAAGCAGGCTTTTTCCACTGAGGTTGGGTTAAAAGGTGAAAAATTTAAGGGGAACATGAAGGGAAACTTCTTTTTGCAGAGGGCCATGAGAGTGTGGAATGAACTGCCAGTGCAAGTGGTGCATGCAAGTTTGATTTCAACTCATAAGTGAAGTTTGGATAGGTAAATGGATGGTAGGGGTATGGAGGGTTAAGGTCCTGGTGCAGGTTGATGAGAATAGGCAGGTTAAATGGTTTTGGCATGAACTAGATGGGTCAAAGGGCCTATTTCTGTGCTGAGCTTCTCTATGACTCTTAAGAACATACTACCTTCCTGCCTGCATCACCAAGGATGCCCTGCCCCTCATGGAAAAAAATTGTGGTCTCTTTGGTCTAGAGTAGAAGCCAGTCATCCTCAATCCCAAAGGACCTCTTAAGAAGAAGAGTTTTCAATTTGAGCATGGTTGATTTAAACCTCAACTCTAACTATCTCTATCCTACCTCTCCTAATTTTTGAAATAAGAACATAGCAACCAATCAGAGCAGTTCAACAACTTTTGGTTAAATCACGAAACGTCAATGAAAGGAAGTGGATGTGTGTAGAGAAACAGCATGTAGGAGAACAACAAAAAATGGTGTAAGGATTTTAAAACACAGAGAAGACAAGTTAAAAGATAATTAGTCAAAGAAAGGTAGGCCAAATTAACCACAGATGCCCCACAAATTTAAAAATGACATACTTCTGTCCTACGGCAAGGCAGTGATTTGCATCGAAGGCTGGAGTTGTGCACAGCTCTTTAAATCAATCTGGGGGTGTAGATATTGACTCTAAAGTTATATAAATACTGCAAGGGGATTGGTGTTGCTTTAAATCACTGATTTGGTCTGTAATATCAAAATTTTATATTATTCTCCCAATCACGCTATATTCCAGGGAGGTTGTTCACTACTGTATTTGTAACTGGGAAAAGCTGTGCATAGATTTTGAAGACCACAAAAAATCCTTCTAAACTTGACACAGTACTCCTTGTGGACAGTGGAAAATCGAAACAAGGTTAACAAAAGCACTAATTACTTTAGAGTCATAGAAATAATTAGAAGATAACAACTCAACAGCTGGCCTGTAAGTAGGTCATGATCTCTTTAAACAGCAGTGTTTTGTGCAGAAATCCTGCAATTTCATGTGCTTAATCAATATTAAGAATAATGAGCTTCAAAATAAGAATGCTAATAGGCCATGACCTTTCTGATCAGCTTACGTCCAGCAAGTGTTAATTGATGTTGACTACAAATCATGCCAAAACAATTTACGCTCCATGGCTACTTTATAATGGTACAGGATTGGGACCCAGTCTCGTCTTCTGTTGCCATGGTCCATTGACTTCAAGGTGTGATGTGTTGTACATTCAGAGATGCTCTTCTGCACGCCACTGTTGAAATGTGTGATTATTTAAGTTACTGTCATCTTCCTGTCAGTTTGAACCAGTCTGGCCATTCTCCCCTAACTTCTCTCATTAACCAGGTATTTTCATCCACAGAACCGCTGCTTACTGAATGTTGTTTGTTGTTTTTCACACCATTCGCTGTAAGCTCTAGAGACTGTTAAAATCCCAGGAGATCAGCAGTTTCTGGAATACTCAAACCGCCCCACTTGGCACCAACTGGGGTTGAAGTGATTTAGATCACATTTCTTCCCTGTTCTGATCTTTGGCCTGAACAGTTGAACGTCTTGGCCATGTCTGCATGGTTTTATGTATTGGTTGATTAGATATTTGCATTAATAGCAGGTGTGCAGGTGCTCCTAATAAAGTGACCTCTGAGTGTTTATACACCATACACCAAGCCACTTTGGAGCTCTAAGAACACAGGCGTTTCTCAAACAAATGGGCACTGACAATCTAGATTTCTTCTGAAAACTGCACAAAGACCTGAGTGATCCCCTGCCTCGGACATGAGTGGAACTGTTAAAGACTGGCAGTCCTTATTTATGAATACTCAGCTTTTCCATATGGAGCATGCAGGGATACAAGTGTGTAAACAACAATACTCTGAACCTGTCAGAAACTTGCAATATGAACAAAGCCAGGGATCCTTTTCACTTGATCATTTGTATCCACTGGAAAGGTTAGATGATGCATAAACTGTAACTGTAATCTTGTTGATATAGTATTCAACAGTAAATTGGCTGGAAACTTTCACTTGAACAATAAATTTGCCAATGACGCAACTGTCCTTGGCAGAATCTCAGGTGGTGACAAGGAGGCGTACAGGAATGAGATGGATCAGCTGGTTGAGTGGTGTCACAGCAACAATCTTGCACTCATCGTTATTAAGACCAAGGAATTGATTGTGGATCTCAGGAAAGGGAAGTTATGAGAACACATTCCAGCCCTGTTAATGCCTCATGCAAAACTTTCCTTCTAGAAAGGAGAGTGAAACCTTACATTCTGCTGGAAACTATTATGCTGTTTTCATTGTTAAAGATTCTGCAGGCTGTTACATTGGTTGAAAGATACAAAGCTAATATATTCACTGACAGCCAGAGAATGGTGCAGCATATGTTAAAGGGGTGTATCAATGAATCAACATCTATACTCTAAACTCTGTTAGCAATGTCATATGAGTAAACAGGAATGAATACTTGTGATTGTAAAATATGTGTGTGATACTATTCTATACTGTTTCAATACTAAATATGATGGAACGGGCACATTATGATAAAAGCAGTATTCTTGTTAATTTATGTACATATATGCTTTCCTTTAAAAGCATACTGCTTGTATTTTATGTCTGTGCCGATTACATCAGCAGGCTATTCTGCACTGAGGAAATCTCCAGAGATTTCAACGAAGGCTTGAACTCATTCATATTCAGAGGAAGTCTAACCTTTGAGCTCAAAGTGCTGCAGACATAGCCATTGTGTGTAATTTCTTTTGGCAGTCCCATTTTGATATTAGAATCTTCCATGCACTAAACCAGTAACAAATCTTACTTAAAAGGCAGTAATTGCATAAAATTGAACCACACTTGTGTTATAAGTTAACCTCTAAAGTAAAGGGAGTGTGACCTTGTTTACAATGTTACAGGAATACAATTTTTAAGGATTATTTTTCTATCCAGAATAAAAACAAATAATACATGCTTTCCCTCCTAAAATAGTAGATAATGCAGTAAACCTGCAATAGAACATGCATAACCTTCCCATGAGAAGCACACAAAAAAACACTTTAACAGTTTGAGAAACCTTACAGACAAGAGTGTCTAAATATTCCTTATCAGCAAAAAAATGTGTTGTCACAGGTTATTTCATTGTTGACTAGTAAGATAACAATAAATCATATTAGTATTTGATAATGGATAATTTTACTTTTTACTGAAGCAAGGTTTAGAACACTGTTCATATATTATCAGTGAATACACTGCTCTATACAAAATAAAACACTATCAGATGCAGACAGAGATTTTTCCTAGTGTTTAGTACAAATTTTGTAGTCTCTAAGACTGAAAAGTCTATTTTCTGCAAATAGGTACAATTTGAGTTTATTTAAAGGGAAATTACTATTGTTGAAAGGAGTTATATATCTGCATTTTCTTAATTTAGAAACTAATGAAAAGTGACAAGAAACCAATGGAAATGACTAACTTCAAAATGTATTTCTTTGCTGTCATTTGTTCATTGGCAAATTCTCCATCTGTCAGTTTGTGCTTTGCTGCTGTTTTCAGAATACGGTGTTTGAAGCAATCTGGTACAAGTGTGACACCTCTGAGATTCCGTGGAAGGAAGCTAAGTACAATCATTTATATATAAAACACATGAATTCAAAATCCTCAGGGTCTTTTTTACCTCTCTGATTGCAAATCTGGTCATTCATTAAAATGTTAATGAATTGTGGGTCAGATTATCATGGTTATACTAAATATGAATTTGCTTTTGATGATTTCTGCTTGCCACGCTATAGGAAAATTGTGGAGAGGTTGCAGAAGAAGTTCATCTGGATTGTATTGTATTAGCTAAATGGTGCAGAACATTAAGGGTTAACCTGATAAAATTATATAATAATCTGATATAATTTTATAATAATATAAAGTTATTTGAGACATCCACAGTCTTCTTCCAAGGGTGGAAATGTCAAATGCAAGAGGACGTAGAACTATGAAGAGAGGGGAAAAGTTTGAAGGTGGTGTATCGAGTCAAGTTTTTTTCAAACAGACCGTAGTAGATGCCTGGAAAGAGCTGCCAGGAAAGGTGATAAAAGCAGATACAATATGATAGCAACAGTTAAGAGGCATTTAGACAGATCACTCTGTCTCTATCTCTGGAGACAAACTGTTGACTGACATCTTTTATAAACTTACTGATACCCAAGGATATTTTGGCTGTACCTCTTCCTACCCTCTCTCCCGTAAAAATGCTATTCCCATTTCTCAGCTCCTTTTTCTCCACATCATCTGCTCCCAGGATGTGGCTTTCCTTTGCAGAACATCAGAGATGTCTTTCTTCTTCAAAAAACAGGGTTTCTGTTCCTCCATTGTTGATGCTGCCCTCACCCGCACCTCCACCATTTCCCGTACATTCAAGCTCACCCCATCTTCCCGCTGCCTTAAGTGACGAGTTCCTCTTGTCCTTACCTACCACCCCCATAAGCCTCTGCACCTAACACACAATCCTCCACAATGTCTGCTATCGCCAAAGGGAACCTACCACCAAACTTATATTTACCTCCCACTTTCCACAGGGATATCTCACTCAGTGATCCCTCACTTTCCACAGGGATATCTCACTCAGTGATCCCTCACTTTCCACAGGGATATCTCACTCAGTGATCCCTCACTTTCCGCAGGGATATCTCACTCAGTGATCCCTCACTTTCCACAGGGATATCTCACTCAGTGATCCCTCACTTTCCACAGGGATATCTCACTCAGTGATCCCTCACTTTCCACAGGGATATCTCACTCAGTGATCCCTCACTTTCCACAGGGATATCTCACTCAGTGATCCCTCACTTTCCGCAGGGATATCTCACTCAGTGATCCCTCACTTTCCGCAGGGATATCTCACTCAGTGATCCCTCACTTTCCGCAGGGATATCTCACTCAGTGATCCCTCACTTTCCGCAGGGATATCTCACTCAGTGATCCCTCACTTTCCGCAGGGATATCTCACTCAGTGATCCCTCACTTTCCACAGGGATATCTCACTCAGTGATCCCTCACTTTCCGCAGGGATATCTCACTCAGTGATCCCTCACTTTCCACAGGGATATCTCACTCAGTGATCCCTCACTTTCCGCAGGGATATCTCACTCAGTGATCCCTCACTTTCCACAGGGATATCTCACTCAGTGATCCCTCACTTTCCGCAGGGATATCTCACTCAGTGATCCCTCACTTTCCGCAGGGATATCTCACTCAGTGATCCCTCACTTTCCGCAGGGATATCTCACTCAGTGATCCCTCACTTTCCACAGGGATATCTCACTCAGTGATCCCTCACTTTCCACAGGGATATCTCACTCAGTGATCCCTCACTTTCCGCAGGGATATCTCACTCAGTGATCCCTCACTTTCCGCAGGGATATCTCACTCAGTGATCCCTCACTTTCCGCAGGGATATCTCACTCAGTGATCCCTCACTTTCCACAGGGATATCTCACTCAGTGATCCCTCACTTTCCGCAGGGATATCTCACTCAGTGATCCCTCACTTTCCGCAGGGATATCTCACTCAGTGATCCCTCACTTTCCGCAGGGATATCTCACTCAGTGATCCCTCACTTTCCGCAGGGATATCTCACTCAGTGATCCCTCACTTTCCGCAGGGATATCTCACTCAGTGATCCCTCACTTTCCGCAGGGATATCTCACTCAGTGATCCCTCACTTTCCGCAGGGATATCTCACTCAGTGATCCCTCACTTTCCGCAGGGATATCTCACTCAGTGATCCCTCACTTTCCACAGGGATATCTCACTCAGTGATTCCCTTGTTCATTTGTCCCTCTCCACTAATCTCCCTCCCAGCATTTATCCTTGCAAGCAGCCAAACTGCCACAACTGCCCGTTCACCCCCTACCTCACCTCCATTCAGGGTCCCACACAGTCCTCCCAGGTGAGGCAACACCTCACCTGCAAATCTGCTGGATTTGTCTGTCATGCCCAGTCCTCCCAATGTGGCCTCCTCTACACTAGTGAGACCCATAAGCTGCGGGGCCACTTCACCCAGCACTTCCACTACATCCGCCAAAAGCGGAACTTCCTGGTGCCAAACCTTTTAATTCCCATTCCCATTCTAACACATCTGTCCATGGCCTCCTCTTGTGCCAAGAGGAGGCCACCCTCAGGATGGAGGAGCAACACCGTACATTTTGTCTGGGTAGCATCCAATCTAATGGCATGAATATCAATTTGTCCTTCCAGTTAAAAAGATTTGCTCTTCCCCTCCCCTCTTCTTCTAGACCCCACTCAGGCTCCTTACCTCTTCTCACCTGCCTATCACTTCCCCAAAGGACCCCTCCTTGCCTTTCTCCCATGCTCTACTCTCCTCTCCTATCAGATTCCTTCCTCTCCAGCCCTTTACATTTCCTACCCACCTGACTTCACCTGTCATCTTCCAGCTATCCTCCTTCGCCTCCCCCTACCTTTTTGTTCTGGTCTTCCCCCTCCTTTCCTGTCCTGAAGAAGTGTCGCCTATCTACTCATTTCCATGGATGCTGCCTGATCTGCTGAGTTCCTCTAGCAGTTTGTGTGTGGTGATTTAGACAGATCCATGCACAGGCAGAGTACAGAGAGATATGGAAATATGCAGGCTGATGGGATTGATGTCGACTGACATTATGATTGACACAGACATGTTGCACTGTTCCATAATCCATGTTACATTTGTACTGTTTTCAGAGGGTGATGCACGTTTTCATTCTGAGAACAAGAGACACAATGGGAAACAAACTATTGAAATCCAGCAGCACCATGTCACCATTTAAATAAGGAGAGAGCTCCTGGGGAAACAAAAATCTGAATTTAGCCTTGAGATGTTTGATATTAATAATTAGTGTTTATGTTTTGAAGCTCAAACGTAGCCCACCACTGCAGCAGACCAGTCTGTTTATTTAATTTCAAAGTAAATTTACTATCAAAGTACATATATGTTATCATATACCGTACTACCTTGAGATTCTTTTTTTGCAGGCATTCACAGTGAAACAAAGATGATCAATGAATATAATCTCACAAAGACTGACAAACAACCAATGTGCAAAAGAAGACAAACTGTGTAAGTAAACAATAAATATATAAATAAAACCGAGGATTTATTGCTGGTAAAGTGGAAAATCCCAACCTTTGTCTTTTCTGAAAATTTATAGTAATTTTGTTCAAAACTTAATACTTCGCAACTCTAACTTTGCAGAAATTTGAGCCTAGAATTGCGGAGTATTTAATACATGTGATTTTTAATCGATGCCTATTTTTGAGCACTCTTATTATTGTGTAGTCTTCTTTTAATTTATTATTGTATAGTCTTAATGAAGACCCGTCTGTGACAAATAGAAGTTATTTTTAAAATCTGAGCCAAATAACTCCCACATTTCACTGAAGAAAGCAAGAAAACCTTTTGGTGCATCTTGAAAATGCAAAAATCATTTACCAGTTGAAATCAGTAACCAGCTATTAGTAATATTGACATGCATAAGCTTGAAGGGAAGCCACTTCACAGAAAACCCAAGGGCATGGACATGATATAAAGAGTTTATGTTTTCTACAATGATGGTCTTTTTTATCTGTGTTCATACTTACAAAAATCACTCCCCAGTAGGAACTCATTCATATAGAGTGGAAAGAATTCTTTGTGAGGCAGTATTGATTTTGTTGATCCTATCAGAGGTGGTCATATTTTATTCTCGTACCAGAGTTTTGGAAAATGAGAAAGGAACTCTGAGACTGATGTTTCTGTAGAAGAACACTGTATTCACATGAGAACAAAAATTGAGAGAGGAAATTGCTTGGCCAAAAGTAATTCCTTGTTTTACTTTTATAATCATGACTTTAATGGTGGGAAACATGATTTCAATTATTAAAAGTGAAATTATTGCTAAAATGTCACCACTGGAATCTATAATTCAAAACTTTACATTAGTATAATCAAGTGTCCACTAGTTCAGCAAATGAACAATAATTTAAAGCTTACTTTAGCAATGAGTTATGATAGCAACAATATTTTTAGAAACATATCAAAAATGGGCAGTATTAACCAACCTTCTGTATCCTTGGCCCACAGAATGGTTGATACTCCACAAATCTTTTCCTCTTTCTATTGGTCTCCTGGCCTCAGTGTTTCTGTCCCACCTCTGTACATCTCGCTTCCCCACCCTGCCTTTCAAAGTGATTTGTTTCTCTACCCATTTAGTTGTTTTTACATGTTGTCTGTTGAATTACCACACGATTGATATCTTTTGTTGAAAAAAATCATAACATAGGTGAATCAAGGAAGTTAGGTTGATTATATTGTATGGACTTGAGGTTTCTTTTTAATCAATCAGTGCACAAAATGCAGGAGATTGGGGCTGAAATGGAAAATGGATCAAATTACAGAGCTGACACAACAGAGAGAGAGAGAGAGAGAGAGAGAGAGAGAGAGAGAGAGAGATTGATTAAAGTTCAAATCAAGTCTTTAACATGATGTGGCGACTTCTAAGATGCTTTGTAAGAGATTCTATTCTAACTTCAAATTATAAACCAAAGCCACATCTGTAATTTCCAGTGATTCAGATATCTAACTGCTTCATTCAGTGTGATGCCGGCTGGCGGTGTAGTGGCATCCACAGCAGACTTCAAGGCAAGTGGTCCACTGTTCGAATCCAGCCAGCTCCCTGTACACTTTCCATCTGGGCTGGGTTGAGCATCAAGCTAGCAACTCGGCCTCTTAAAAAAAACAGACAAGTACTAAAGAAACTGCAAGGTTGCCGCCTGATATGCCACAAGGTGTAGAGAGTGGTGAGCCGGGTGCCACAGGGGTCGGTGCTGGGCCCGCAGCTGTTTACCATTTACACTGATGATTTGGAAGAGGGGACCGAGTGTAGCATAGCAAAATTTGCTGGTGACACTAAGCTGAGTGGAAAAGCAAATTGTACAGGGGATGTGGAGAGTCTGCAGAGGGATATAGATAGATTAAGTGAGTGGGCCAAGGTCTGGCAGATGGAATACAACATTGGTAAATGTGAGATCATCCATTTTGGAAGGAATAATAGAAGAGCAGATTATTATTTAAATTGTGAAAGATTGCAGCATGCTGTTGTGCAGAGGGACTTGGGAGTGCTTGTGCATGAATCGCGAAAAGTTGGCTTGCAGGTACAACAGGTTATTATGAAGGCAAATGGAATGTTGGCCATTGCTAGAGGGGTTGAATTCAAGAGCAGGGAGGTCATGCTGCAACCATACAGGGTACTGGTGAGGCCACACCTGGAGTACTGTGTGCAGTTCTAGTCTCCATACTTGAAGAAGGATATACAGTCGGCCTTTCTTATCCATGGGGGATTGGTTCCAAGACCCCCCGCGGATACCAAAAAATGCAGATGCTCAAGTCCCTTATTTAACCTGGCTCAATGTGGTGGTCTTTAGGACCCAGTGGAACCCCGGACTTTATTTAATATTTCAGTGTGGTGGACATTAGGATCTGGTGGCACCACCATCACCAGCAGCCCATTCTACGCACTCACCATTCTCTGAGTAAAAAACTTACCCCTGACATCTCCTCTGTACCTGCTTCCAAGCACCTTAAAACTATGCCCTCTCATGCTAGACATTTCAGCCCTGGGAAAAAGCCTCTGACTATCCACACAACCAATGCCTCTCATTATCTTGTACACCTCTATCAGGTCACCTCTCACCCTCTGTTGCTCCAAGGAGAAAAGGCCAAGTTCACTCAACCTATTCTCATAAGGCATGCTTCCCCAATCCAGGAAACATCCTTCTAAATCTCCTCTGCACCCTTTCTAAGGTTTCCACGTCTTTCCTGTGGTGAGGCGACCAGAATTGAGCACAGTACTCCAAGTGGGGTCTGAACAGAGTCCTATATAACTGCAACTTTAATTCTCGACTCAAACTCAATCCCACGATTGATGAAGGCCAATGCACCATATGCCACCTCACACTTATCTGATTTGAACTCCATTTGTCCAGTCCAGTTTTGAATCTTTTTGATGCCCCACTGTAACCTCTGACACCCCTCCACATTATCCACAACACCCCCAACCTTTGTGTCATCAGCGAATTTACTAACCCATCCCTCCACTTTCTCATCCAGGTCATTTATAAAAATCACAACGAGAAGGGGTCCCAGAACAGATCCCTGAGCCACACCACTGGTCACCGACCTTCTTGAAGAATATGACCTGTCTGCAACCAATCTTTGACTTTTGAGGGCAAGCTAATTCTGGATCCACAAAGCAAGGTCCTATTGGATCCCATGCCTCCTTACTTTCTCAAGAAGCCTTTCATGGGGTATCTTATCAAATGCCTTTACAACTCTCTTGCTTTACACTCAAGAGAGAGTTTCATTTTTTTATTGATAAGACAGAGCATAATTTACATTTCAAGTTAAAAAATGTTAATTCATCAGAGATCACTGTACATTTAGATTACAAAATATCTTATTTACAAATTCATAATCTCACCTCTCACCCCATTAACTGTAAATAATTTTGCCATTTTGTTGTTCTTGTGCCTATAACCACAAAAACGTTCTGAATAATTCTCCTTGTGTTAATATGTGGTTCAAAACTCACAGTGTGTGTATTCATTTCATTTTAGAAACTTAAATACAACAACATATTTAATTATTATTCATTAAATACACCTTCAGTAAAACTAATGAAGTTTAAAGGTATACGTGTGTGTGCATATTTTTCCCAATAACTTAATTAAACACTTGGAGAAGACGAATATCACTTGGGTAAATGGGATTTGGATTAATAAGATCCATTGAACGATAATTATTTCAAGCTGTAGCAGACTCACTCGTCAGTACTAATCGCAGCTATTCTCCAAAGTCGTGATCCATCTCGTGAGCCCAGCAGGCAAATCTTTCTTCATGTAGGGTGGTCACTGCATGGGGGAGAGTGTAGAGATCAATGAATTGGCAAATCGGTAGGATGAAGAAGCTCATATATCCAGCTTTTGTAGTTTTATGATGTCAGAGAGTGGTTCTCTTTCCATCTGTACTAAGATTAAAACTAGTGCAGTCTCGTAAACAGATCAGCAGAAATATTGGACTGACCACACATCTCCAACGTTAAGTGGGTTTATTTCTAGAGCTTGAAAAGGTGGTCAGATTTCTGCACACATGATCCTCTCCAGTAATCAACTACTCACATGCTTGTATAAATAGTAGAACAAGTGTCAGGATTCATGTTTTTCTTTAAAAAGTCCATAATTGTTGTTACTAATTAATTAATCAATGATGATCTCTGCTTGAAATTACCATAGCAGGCATAAGAAATTTTTTGAAGGTTATTGCCAGCTTCGGCATAAGCTCTCGAAAAGGTTTGTCACTCTTGAGGTATGGAATTGCTTTGCCCAAATAAATAACGTGACCAGGTGCTGAAAGGCAACACAGGACCAACACTAGTGCCTCCAGCCAACAAACATGAACTGTGTAGATATGCTCACTAGGGTAGTCAACAGACATCTGAAGAGCTAAGGTCAGCCCAGGAGAAAGAAAGCAGAAAACCCAAGTTGCTGTTCACCCTCTGCAATCACACAGCTGCAGAAAAACGGGCGAAGCTCTCCAGCAAAATTCTTCTGGTAACATCTTTGAAGCAAGCACTTGTAAAAAGTTGTGATGGGTATAAATAACATGTCTAGCAATGGAAGTAACACCATTGGATTACCTGGGTAGCTTCCCAAAGGTGCTGAAAAGATACGTACTGCTTGTGTATTTCCAAATGCCTCCATATCCAAGTGAGCCAGTTATCAACCAACATGGTGAAACAGAGCCACGCCTGAAACCTGGAAATGCAGTGAGTGGGTTCACACCTGGTTTGTGATCCTGTCAGTACTAATTCTTGAGGTGTGCATTGTACCTGTCAATGTAAGGATCAACAACCTTTATGAATGGTCTTATGAAGACCAATTGACTCCAATAAGGAAACTGGTTTATGTTGGTCATTGAAATACTTCTTGAAGTATTGATGTAAAGTGAGATAAATAGCAACACTTATTTAAAAAAAAGATGTTACAAGTTGAAAGTGAAGCACCAGATATGAAAAATAGCTTGTTTCCAATTCCATATTGACTTAATGCTCAGATTGCTCTGTAATCTTATTGAGGAGACAACTTTGACTGAACGTACTGAGTGTAAATGTTGGTGGGAATCAAGAATACAAAATAAACATCAAACTGCTTGTATTAACGTCATTCAGGAAACTTAAGAACTAAGTTAGGAAACTTAGGTCTGCACATTATAGCATGCGGAAAACAAACCACTTAACTATAACAGAAGACAATTTCAACAGAAGGAGGGAAGTATTTATTCTATTTAAAATTTAGAGTGATGTATTTATAATTGTAAATCTTTTAACCATAAAAAAGTAACATCTGAAAGAAATACTGTACTGTTAAAAAGCATCTACAATCAATGCAGAAAGGCATTTTGAAATGCTCCAACTACTGCAGAGGATGAGATATGGGAATATACCAGCTCTGTGGCAACACAGAAGGCAGACTGCGGTTGGTGAAAACATCACATCACATCTAAATAGTAACAAAGAGAATGAAATTGTTTACAATGTGGTCAGAATTAATTTTATGATTTTGAGAAAGAAACTGTCAGAATGTTCAGGCATGGCCCAAGAGTGGAGAGAGAGAGAGAGAGATTCTGAAGCAAGTGAACAGTTCACTGATTTTAATGAGAGCTGTGCAGAATTTAAAGGAAAAGGAAAACAATAAACATTAGGTCAACAGGGCCGTTAACTAAAACCCTCAAGCTGAAAGCCAAATGACAACATGGCAGCTAGAAGCAATAACTAAATGCTGAATAAATACTGCTCCTTTCCAGAGGCAGTCGAAGCAGAAGCCCTCCTTCCCGGACAAGGATGAGAGCAAGCAGGGAGTGTAACGCTGATGTGCTTTGGGTCAAGTCTCGACAGGACTACAACAGAAAGAAGGGAGTTAAATACCGCCATAATGAAACAGTAATTTATGGAACATGGATGCTCTCGAGCGCAATTGCCGGACCTGTTGCGCAGCCGGCTGTGGGGGCAAGTAGACCCTGCAGCAGACCCCATTGTCGTGACAGAAACACGTATTTATTATTCAGCTGTGCTCAGGTGACATTTAATATAGATGGAAAGATCAAAGCCACTCTAAAGTTGAGAAATTGACAGCTATGAGACACTGACATGAACTGAAGCTGAACCTTCCATTACTCCCATGGGAAACTAGAAACACTGGAGTAGGCAATTCAGTCCTTCAAGCCCGCTCCAATATTTGATATGATTATGGTTGATTAGACAGTCAAACACACTCTTGCTTTTGCCTAATATTCCCTGACCATTGTAAGTGACAGGTACTCATGGAAAGGAGCTTGACAAAGTAATGTAGCTCATGAATTGGCTTCCAATAGCTAAAGACAATACCAGCAATTATAGAGAATTCACTTCTGGAACCAATTAAAGGAAAATCAGTTTGAGGCTTACCACAAAGCTAATTGAATTCACCCATGGTGATGGAATGGGTTTTCAGAAATGAATACATTTGTTGCAGAAATAATAATGACCTACAAATGAGTGGATGGACACGGGTCATTTTGGTGTTCAGAAGATATGACGGGTGTAAGAAAAGGCAGAAAATGAGCTGTGATTCATTAAACAGCTCCAATCAGAGATTTTTTTTTAAATGACAGAAAGAAGGTCAATGTAAATTAAGATATTTTATGTCACAGAACAAGCACAAAGTGGCAATTGTTTGTGACATGAAGAACATGTAGGATTGAAATATGAAAACATTACAGGACACACATAAATTCATGAGGTACTGTAAATCAAAAAACTGTTCTGGCAGAGAGCAGTGATCAAATTCTGTTACTGGAGGATTAACTAGTGTGGATGAGAGAGAGGTCAAGATCAGATTATGGAGAGGCATTTTTTTATCAGTCTCAGGAAAACGTGAATCAAAAAACAATGCTTAAAAGTTGAAACATGCATTAAAGCTAATGACATGAAGAGAAATACTGAAAAATGATTAGATCTGAAGTAAGTGAGATTGACCTTTAACTGAGTGACTGCAAGAACTGAAATTTGGATGTAAATTACAGATAGCTAAGAAGTTACATCATCCCTTGTGTTAAGATCTGTCTTAAGGACCATCTTCAATTTGGATTTCACTTTTCTGTGCAGTTATAAGTTGTCTAATACTTTGAATTGTGGCCTTAATAGTTAGAGATACTAAATTATGTGGGCATGTCTGATATTCTTGAAATATTTCAATTGTGGTTTTGGTTTTAAACTAAATGCTGTGAACATTTCATGGCTGACCTTCCTGATTGCCACTTAATTCCTGACCAACTGATGACACAAAAATTGGCGGAGCTGTAGATACTTGGAAGGGTTTACAAAGGATCCAGGAGGATTTTGGTCAGTTGGAAACTTGGGTAGAGAAATGGCAGATGGAGATTAACCTGGACAGGTGTAAGGCATTGCATTTTAGGAGGTCAAATGAAAGAAGAAAGGATACAGAAAATGGCAGAACCCTAAGCAGCACTTACGTACAGAAGGATCTTGGGGTGTAAGTCAACAGCCTCCTTAGAGTGGCAACACACATAGATAGGGTGATAGAGAAGTTGCGTAGCATGCTTCTCTATATTGGTTGTGACATTGAGTATACAAATTGGGGGAAGTCATGTTGCAATTGTATAAAACTTAGTTTTTTTATGCATTTGGATTATTGTGTGTAGTTCTACTTGCCCCTCCCTGGCAAGGATGTGGACATTGGAGTGGACTCTCCAGGACAGTGCCCGGATTGGAGTTTACAGGCTGAGGAAAGGTTGAACAAACTTGGATTGCTTTCTCTAGCTCATCAAAAGTTGAGCAACAACCTGCTTAAAGTAAATAATATTACAGGAGACAAAGATATGGTATATAGTCAGAATCTTTCTCCCAGGGTGAAAATGTCAAATACTGGATGGCACAGATTTAAGGTGAGAGGGTAAGAAGTTTAAAGAAGATTGGCAAGGCAACTTTTTAAACACGGGCATTAGAAGCCTGAAATGTGCTGCCACGGGGAGGTGGTAGAAGCAGATACAACAGCAAAATTTACGAGACACTTGAACAGATACGTGAACAGACAGGGATACTGACTAATGGAATTGGGGATCAAGGTCAATGTGGTCATGGTAGGTTGAGCAGCCTGCTCCTGCGTTGTACCTTTCTATATAAGTATAGGGATCAAAAAGTCATGAAAGTGAGAACAGTGACTGTTCAGGTTTCAAGGTATTACTTTTATGCAGCTTAAACTGAACTCAATGGCCATGAGTAGATTAATAAGAAAATTGAAATTAGTGGTCTTTTTAAAATTAGTATGAAAATTCATGAAAACATCATTTAGTTCAATGAAACATGATATTTCTGTTTGGTTTCTTCCATACATGAATGTGGAGCAGGTTGTAAATAAATTGAGACAGAAAAGCATTAAATCAATTAACAGACTAAAGGGAATGGGATAACTGAAAGATTTTGCTCCTGTCTATAGTCACAAGTTAATAAGGAAACGCTTTAATTAAATCTAGAGATGCTCACAACATTTAGGATATGATGGAATGCTATGTATCAGCCATTGGAGATAACTGGAATCACCCCCAAATGTACTATTTGTAGAAAAGCTACAAGACAGTCAGACATAAATATAGCCAAACAATTTTGTGGGCGTACAGTATCATTGCAAAGCTACCCCATATTTCAGGGTGATAAGAAATGCGCCATTGTTAATCCCACCCATAAATCCCCTCTGTGAGCTCAAAGTTTAAAGTTCAAAGTAAAATTTATTAAAATCCTATCATTTACATGATTCATAATGTTAAGATTCATGAAATGGATTGGTTAATTGTAGGTGCATTATCAACAACACTTGATTAAGTAACTCATCATTTTCTTGTTCCAAATAACTTCAGATGTATTATTAATGTATTATTCACCTATATTCCTAGTAAAACAGACAGTAAAATGAATAATGCAAATGTATTTTATCATTAAGTTAGTACAGCTTCTTGGATAAACTTGAAAACAGACAGACTAATTAGTCATGACAAATTTGGTAAAAATATGTAGGGAGTCATTAAGGATAGTTTTTCCTTTATGTGATATTATAGGAATGTGTAGGCAAGTTTGCACCTGGAGAAGGGAGCAATTTATTTTTATACTGACGATTTAATTTAATTATTTATCTTCTGTCTCTACATGATCAGGGTTTCTCTAGTTATTTTATTCACTAATTATCATTTGGCCACTTGCTTCTATTCCATTGAAGTTTTAATTGTGCTGTTGCTCAAAAGAGTCAACCCTCAGCAAACTCCTACAAAAGATAAAATTAGTCAGCTGCAGATCAAACAAAAGAGAATGCAGGGAAAAAATTCATTAATATTCTAATTTTGTTAAAGGATCCTGCTTTACACTAAGTAAACTAAAGGGTTTAAGCCATTAAAAAATCAATACTACAGACAAAAAAACACTCACTGGCTCCAGATTACCTTACACCAGAGTACAGTACCTGAACACAGATACTGAATATTGATAGCCAAGTTTCAACTTGTTGTTTGATTCTTTTGTTTAATGAATATTTTCAGGATTTGTTCGTTATGGAATATATACTCACATACATGTTAAATGGTGTACGCTATTTAGAAATGAAATAACACTGCATATTTCTGTGTTCAGATTTAATTTGGTTAATGACTTGTGAAAAACTCTTTCAATGAAGCAACTGATCAACTTTGTGAATTTCCATCTATAAACATTGCGGCTAGAACTTTATTAACTGGTAATTTAATTTGAGCTTACTCTACAGTTATTTAAGGTTGAGATTTCAACAGGTCATTATTTATTGAAGCAAGTTCCAATGTCAAAATGTACCCTCCAATCACTGATTTGCAGGATTCCACAACTGAAGATGGAGCATCAATATTGATGATGGTATTTGTTTATTTTGTCACAAGTACTGAGATACAGTAAAACGCTTGTTGGAATACTGTTCATACAGATCAAATCATTAAACAGTGAACTTAAGTGCAACAAGGTAAAACAATGCAGAATGAAGTGTTACAGCTGTGGGGAAAGTGCAGTACAGGCAAACAATACAGACAGACATACTTTATTGATCCCGAGGGAAATTGGGTAATAAAGTGTAAGATCATAATGAGGTACTGTAGATTGTGAGATCAAGAGTCCATCTTATCATACTAAGGAACTATTTAATAGTCTTATTACAGTGGGGTAGACACTGTCCTTGAGCCAGCTGGTACACACTTCCAGACTTTTCTATCCCCCCTGGCCATTGGAAGAGGGGAGAAGAGAGAATGTCCAGAATAGGCAAATCTTCAATTACACTGACTGCTTGTCTATTTATTTACTAATGTGCAGCACGGGATGGGCCCTTCTTGCCCTTTGAGCCACACTGCCCAACAACCGTCTGATTTTAACCCTAGCCTAATCACAGGACAATTTACACTGACCAGTTGGTCTTTGGACAGTGGAAGGAAACCGGAGCACCTGGAGGAAACACGCCTGGTCACAGAGAGAACATAGAAAGTCCTTACAGGCAGCATCAGGGATTGAACCCAGGTCACCTATACTGACCACTACGTTACTGTGCTTTACTGAGGCAAGAAAGATAGGCAGACCCCATACATGGGAGGCTGGTTTCAATAATGTGCTGAGCTGTGTCCACAAGTCTCTGCAGTTTCTTGCGGTCATGTGAAAAGCGGCTACCATACCAAACCGTTATGCATCCAGACATTGATAAAAATTGGTTAAGAGTTGTTGGAAATATACCTAATTTCTTTAGCCTCCTGAGGAAGCAGTGGCATTGGGGAGCTTTCATACACTGTGAATTACTTATAAACCTTGTATATAAGGTATAGAAAATATTTTAACTGAACTGTAACTTTCTGTGAGTGAGGTTGACAAGTCTGTTGGAAAGAAAATACCACACCGTCCGCCCTCCTTATCTGCGGATTCTGCGTGCGCGAATTCAACCAACCGCAGATTGCAAAAACCCGGAAATGCTCTTTCAGCGCTTGTTGTTCGAGCACGTACAGACTTTTTTCTTCTTGCCGTTATTCCCTAAACAATGCAGTATAACAACCATTTTATATAGCATTTACATTGTATTAGGAATTATAAGTAATCTAGAGATGATTTAAAGTATACTGGAGGATGTGCATGGATTATTGTGCATCAGGATCGAAAAAAATCGGAAGTTCTCTTACTAAGTAAGTCAGAACAGGTACATTCAGTATTATTTTGTGTCAGTTGGTCAAACGTTTGTTTTAGTATATAGTATATATTTTACCTTTCTATGCATATAAAACACTTAAGAATGTATGTTTCAGTGCCAGGATTGGGAACGGAAGTTCTTGGGACTCGGGACAGATCGCTCCCAAGTGCACTTTCCACCAAGCCGGGTTGATGTGAGAATCAAAAACCCAAAATCCCAAAGTTAAACCACTGCATTGCTTAGTAATAATTGTAGCTTTCTTCGGGGCAGAGCCTTTCTCACTTCATCCTTTAAAATTGATCCAATCGTTGACCGACGAGGCCTAACACTTTTCCAATGACCAATGGTGTTTCACCTCTTTCCGATCGCTTTATTATTTCCACTTTATTTTCAATCGTGATTATTTTCGTGAACAGAAACACTGCGCATTCAGAGCTCTGGCGCCATGTCTTAATGTCCACCGCACTGAGACAGGATAAATAAGGTCTAGAGTTCCACTGGGTCCTAAGGTCCACCAGATTGAGACAGGTTGCATAAGGGACTTGAGCATCCGCGAATTTTGGTATCCGTGAGGGGTCCCGGAACCAATCCCCGTAGATAAGGAGGGCCGACTGTATATCCGTACTTGAGAAGCACACAAAAAATGCTGGAAGAACTCAGCAAGTCAGGCAACATCTATGGGGGTGGGTGGGGGGGGGGGGTTGAGGATAAACATTTGACAATTTGGGCCAAGATCTTCATCGGGACTCAGTTCATTACTCTCCATGGATGCTGCCTGATTTGCTGAGTTCCTGCAGCACTTTTTTTTGTGTGCATTGCTCAAGTTTACCAACATCTGCATAATCGCTTGCGTTCACGTATCTGTATTTTAGCTTTGCATCAATTTCCTAGCACTTCCCTCTGGTTTGGTGGCACACCTAAAAAAAGGACATTGTAAAATCTTCTGTGAAATCACCCACTGATCTGCTTGGGTCACAGTGATGAAGTGATAGAATTGTTAATCAGGGAGTTAATCAGTAATCAGAGGGTTAATCAGTAGAAAAACTGGACAGAGGTCAAATGCTGTTGGAATTCTCACATGTAAACTAATAGCACTTGAAAAGCAGAATAACATCTGTTCAAAATGAGCACTCAGGATTCAGAATTGCAAAGGAATTTGCCTGTGGTCGAAGGAAAGACCTCCATTTTGCTTCACTTTTTTGTCTTACTCCATGTCTTTTTTTTGCTTCATTGACTTTTGAGCCCAATTTTTTTAACTGATTGGCACAAACATCTCATTTGAAATCAGGCATTCAGCCTGTACAAAGCAATGGGTCCCCAGAGAGAAAACTGAAAATAACATATTTCATTTCTGACTTTCTGTAATTTTGAAGCATTCCTGGGAGCATCTTAATTGAAGTCAAATAGAATCATTTTAACACCTAATAATGGCTTTTAGGCCATTTAGGCCATTAGGCCACCTGACTCAAGAAGGACCCCAACTCACTGACGTTATTGATCTTACTACCTGACCTCCACTACACAAACAAAAAACATGACTTTCACTAAACATACTCCATCCACTATTGTATCTAAAGCAAAATATCTACAATATTTACTGAAAAGTACTACATAGTGTTTTGTCAAATTTTAGAGATACATGACTGAATTTTTTTTTCTGAAGTGGAACAATAATGTCTATTTCTTCTTTACTTTCAAAATTTCACCTTGTACTTTCAAGCTTAAGTTTCCCTTGAGACACTGAGCTGATTTCCCCATCAAGTACACATAGAAACAATACAATTCCCTGTACAGCTAACCTTCTGCATACCGTAGGCACATTGTCCCAGGAGTCACCCTGTTGAGCATTCTTGGAATAACATGGTACTCTCAATCCCACACTAGAGCAAGAACAATATGAGACAAGACCTTACTTATCTTTCATACTTCAAAAAACACCACCTGCTCAAAACTGTCCTGATCTCAAACAATTCACCAGGGCCTCTGATAGTGGCATCTATCTCTGATTCCCCCCACCCTACTACTCTTACATTATCCTGGGCCTAATCCTCAGCACAATCTGATTCTGCCTCAAGTCTGTGACCATCAGAATCAGGCATACCACTCCCTCTTATCCAATGACAGGCATAGCAGTGAGCTCTGATAATGCTTCTGCCTTATAAAATAGCCAAAATGAGTCTAAGCCTGCCAGCCATCTACAAACTATCCAGAGCTTTGTCTTGCTACAGACTACTGGATGGTAATTTGGAGTTATGAAAATGTGCAACACATATTCAATTATGTCTTAGGAGCAATCAAAGTTGGCAGCAGCATGGCAATACATCCAGAAGCCAGAACCAGAAGAACCAACCAGAAGTCTCACAAAGTTCCTCATCTTTCCATGCATTTTTTTTTTGAGATGCTGGAATACTTAGGTGAATACTTACATTATTACAGTGGCATTGCTTTATGCGTGGTAGGCCACATCTTACTAATCTTACACAGTTCTTCGAGGAAGTTACCGGGAAAGTTGATGAAGGCAAGGCAGTGGATGCTGTCAACATGGACTCTAACAGGGCATGCGACAAAGTCCTGTATGGGAGGTTGGTCAAGAAGGTTCAGTCACCTGGCATTAAAGAGGTAGTAAAGTAAATTAGACATTGGTTTTGTGGGAGAAGCCAGAGTGTGGCAGTAGATGGCTGCCTCACTGACTGGAGGCCTGTATCTAGTAGAGTGCTACAGGGATTAGTGTTGGGTCTGTTGGTGTTTCTCATCTGCATCAATGGTCTTGATGATAATATGGTTATCTAGATCAGCAAATTTGCAGATGACATCAAGATTGGGGTGTAGTGGACAGTGAGGAAGACTGTCAGAGCTTCTAGCAGGATCTGGACCATCTAGAAAAATAGGATGTGAAATGGCAGATGGAATTTAATGCAGACAAGTCGAGGTGTTGCACTTTGGTAAGACCAGCTAGTGTAGGTCTTACACAGTGAGTGGTAGGGGACCGAGGAGTGTGGTAGAACAAAGGGATCTGAAGATACACGTCCATTGTTCATTGAAAGTGGTGTCACAGGTAGATAGGGTCATAAAGAAAGCTCTTGGTACATTGGTCTTCATACATCAAAGTAGTTATCATTTTCTAGTTGTATTAGACATTAGTGAGGGCTAATTTGGAGTACTGTGTGCAATTTTGGTCTCCTATTGAAAGAGTGCAGAGAAAATTTAGAAGGATATTGCCAGGACTGGAGGACCTGAGTTATAAGGAAAGGTTGAATAGTTTAGAACATTATTCCATAGAATGTAGAAAATTGAGGGGAGATTTGATAAAGATATACAAAATTATGAGAGGTATAGATAGGGTAAATGCAAGCAAGCTTTTTCCCCTGAGGTTAGGTGAGACTACAACTAGAGGTCATGGGTTAAAAGTGAAATGTGAAATGTTTAAAGGGAATCTGAGGGGGAACTTCTTCAGTCAGAGGGTGGTGAGAGTGTGGAACAAGCTGCCAGGAAAAATGGAGGATGCAATTTTGATTTCAACATTTAAAATCAATTTGGTTAAGTACATGGATGGGAGGGGCATGGTCCAGATGCAGGTTGATTGGCGTAGATAGTTTCAATGGCTCAGCACAGACTAGATGGTCTGAAGGGCCTGTTTCTGTGTTCCATGACCTTACAAATAATTCCTTAAAGAGCACCACAACCTTGTTGTGGCTTGGAGCCTTGCATCCCTAATGACCCGGAGAACTATGTTGGCTGGAGTCAGGGCTTTATGCTTTGGTTCTTGGTAGGGTCACCCATGTGTCAAACAGGACAAAGGGTAAAGGACAGACTTTGAGTGGTCCACTGCTCTTTTAAATTGGGAGGTTCAGCTCAGGGTTAACAACCCTGACTGATAAAACAAAACTGTTAGGAAAACAGCAATGAAGAATCCTTCTACATCTGAGTGCGACAGTATTCCTGAGTCTCTACCCGGGACTTGAATGACAGACAGTAGTGAAAGGAGAGGAAGCTTCTGACATGATGAAGGAAGCCCTGAACACTGCCAGAAATGGAGAACCTTCAATGATGCCCTAAATGCCAGTGGTGTAACAGGCATCATCAATCAGACATCAACAGCTAAATGGCTTGTTGGGTCATTTCAATAAGCAGCTTAGAGCGAACAAAATTTCTGTATACTTGAAAATACGTGGTGACAGAAATCATTCCTGTGAAGGAGATGGTGAACCAGATGGGGTTTTTATAACAATCTGGTGGTTTCATGATCATTCTTCTAACAGGTTTAAAAAGAAATTCTGCATCCTCAGTGAAAAATTAAAGATTTGTATTTGGCTAACCAAGTAGCATCACATTAAAACACTAACAACACATTAGCACAATGGTGTCATTATACAGATCATAATTTCAGCTATTATTCAATTATACCTAATGTTTCTTCTACAATAGAATGTGTAAACTGTCAGACTCTGTGTTTGTTGCAAATTTTCTGGATACAGAAAACCCAGCAAAGATAGAGATGCAATCCTGAAGATTGATTCATATAAAGGTCTGGACTCTTGAGAGTAAGATTCTTGTGACAAAGGCTTTAGTGAAGTCCAAAAGTCTTTCAGAGTCTGTTCTTTATGAATAATATGTTAGATTTATGCCCTTTCACACTGTCACCATTGGGAAGGAGGTACAGAAGCCTGAAGGCACACACTCGGCGACTCAAGAACAGCTTCTTCCCCTCTGCCTTTCGATTTCAAAATGGACATTGAACTCAGTACTTTTTAAATTTCTGGTTTTTGCTCTACTTATTTTAACTGAACTATTTTATATTAATAGTTAATACTTTAATATTTTATATTTAATAGTTAAGTTAATGTAACACTTAATGTAACATAGATTTTTTGACCATATTTATTTATCATGTATTTCACTGTGCTGCTGCCGTAAAGTTAACAAATTTCACGACATAGGCCGGTGACATTAAATCTGATTCTGATTTTTTTATTTTATTTTTTGATCATTATCCTACTCAAGACCAACAGTACTGATTTACATGAAATCAAACAACTCTTACACAAAGCTTACAACTGCTTGTTAGGAGTCTTATCTATTTCAATATATTCATTTCTATTGAATGAACTTGCATTATTTTAATTGTTGCCTTTCTAACATTTGTATAGCAGCACATTATGAGCACCCATGAATATGTTTTTACTTCAATTTCATTCTTCATTATTTTACTTCCCAATCTACCTCATGAGCTTCCTGTAGAAGTAGTAGAGGCCAGTTCAGTTGTGTCATTTAAGGTAAAATTGGATAGGTATATGGACAGGAAAGGAGTGGAGGGTTATGGGCTGAGTGCGGGTAGGTGGGACTAGGTGAGATTAAGGGTTCGGCACGGACTAGGAGGGCCAAGATGGCCTGTTTCCATGCTGTGATTGTTATATGGTTATCATGACCTTACTGTCTGGCTGCACTGCACTTTCTCAGTAGCTGGAAAACACTGCATTCAGTGGCCACTTTATGAGGTACACCTGCACACCTGCTCATTAATGCAAATATCTAATCAGCCAAACATGTGGCAGCAGCTCAATGCATAAAAGCATGCAGACATGGTCAAGAGGTTCAGTTGTTCAGGCCAAATATCAGAATGGGGAGGAAATGTGATCTAAGTGACTTTGACCGCAGAATAATTATAATTATATTGGTACCAGGCGGGGTGGTTTGAGTATCTCAGAAACTATTGATCTCCTGTTACATAACAGTCACTAGAGTTTATAGAGAGTGGTGCAAGAAACAAAGCAGCATCCAGTGACCTGCAGTTCTGCGGGTGAAAATGCCATGTTAATGGGAGAGGTCAGAGGAGAATGGCCAGGCTGGTTCAAGTTGATAGGAAGGCACAGTAACTCAAATGACCATGCATTATAACAGCGCTGTACAGAAAAGCAACGCATCTATAAACGCACAACACATTGAACCTTGAAGTGGATGGGCTACAGCAGCAGAAGACCAGAAACATACATTCAGATGCCACTTTATTAGGCACAGGAGGTGCCTTGGGAGATGTGTCAATAATAAACCAATTACCAATTTGAGTCAGTAAACTGAAATACACTCTTCATAATCAATTTCTATCTATGTATCAATTGATCAGCCAGTTACAAAGAAGGCTTCAGGATGAAGTTCTATTAGCAGAAACAGTGATGCTATCTGCAGATGCCTGAAGCTTCTCGAAGGATCCTCTAGTCAGAGATCAGTAGAAATTCAAGAGAAATCTATGAAAGGCTATCCAGCCTGGTTTCCACTAATGTCTTGTTGAAACAGACTGGACAAAAAAAAAAAAATCACTGACCTATTAAGGGCCAAGATTGTAATCTAAGAATGATGTATGTGAGGTCTTCAAATTTTCATCAGAGTTGTTTATGACCGACTTCGTGATTGGAGAATTCAAAGACAGAGTTGATGGAATGCTAGATCAAATGACTGCACTACTATCAATATTGCTTTGTTTCTCAATTACTTTCACATTATACGTCAATAATTTGGATGACAGAAGTTAAGACTTAGTGGCCATGATTTTGGGTGATACAAAAATAGGTGGAGGGGCAGTTAGTGTTGAGGAAGCAGGAAGTCTGCAGGAAGACTCAGTTTAGGAGAATGGGCAAAGTGATGATGTAACAGAGTGCAGAGAATTGTTGGTCTTGCACTTTGATAGAAGGAGTAAAGATGTAGACAATTTTCTAAATGAGCAAATCCAGAAATCAGAAATGTAAAAAGACTTGGGAGTCCCCATGCAGGATTCCCTAAATGTTAACTTGCAGGTTGAATCACTGCTAAGGAAGGCAAATGCAATGTTCGCATTCATTTTGACGGGACTAGAATATGCTGATGCTTTATAAGACAATGGTTCTACTGCACATGGAGTATTCTGAACAGATTTGGGCCCCTTATCCCAGAAAGGATGCACTGGCATTGGAGAGGATCCAAAGGGGGCTCATAAGAATGATCTCAGGAATGAAGAAGTTATTGTATGCAGAGCATTTGATAGCTCTGGGCCTGTACCTGCTGCAGTTTAGGAGAATGGGGGGGGGGGGGATCTCACTGAAACCTACTGAATATTGAAAGGCCTAGATAATGTAGAAACGATATTTCATATATATTGGGAGAGTCTATGACCAGAGGGCATAGCTTCAGAATCCATCCCTTTAGAGCAGAGATGAGGAGGGATTTCTTCAGACAGCTGTGGAGGCCAAGCAATTGGGTATATTTAAAGAGGAGGTTAAAAAGTTCTTAATTAGTAAGTTTGTCAAAGGTTATGGGGAGAAGGCAGGAAAATGAGGTTGAGGGGGATAATAAATCAAGCATGGTGGAATGGTGGAGTAGACTCGATGGGCCAAATGTCCTAATTCTGCTCATATGTCTTATGTCTTGCAGGCTTAAAGTTGAATAAATTCCCAGACCTGAAGAACTCTGGGCTAAAATGAGAGGTAAGGAGGGAGACTGTGGAACTCTGACAGAGATTGATAAAGACATCAAATACAACATGGAGTCAGAATCATAGAAGAGTACAGCACAGAAACAGGCCCTTTGGCTCAACTAGTCCATTCTGAAACCATTTAAACTGGCTACTCACATTGATCTGCACCAGGACCATAGCCTTCCACGTACCTAAGCAAACTTCGCCTAAACGTTGAAACCAAACTCACATGCATCACTTATGCTGGCAGCACGTTCCACAACCCTCCAGTGCAACAAATTTATTTTGTTGAGAAGATATGATGTCAAAGTATCTTCAACAAAGGCAGCAGAGATAAACCAGGTAACTGCTGGTCAGTGAGTCTAACATCAGCGTTCCAATAAATGTCTGAAAACTGAGGGCTTTTGGGATGTGGATTATTTCCACAAAAAAAACCCTCAGAAAATTAAATCTGCAAAACTTTTCTTTTCTCTTCGCATTAGCGTATTTTCTTTCAGGGTTCAAATCAATTTGTTACTATAAAATGAAAGCTTCACAGGTCATAGTCTGCAATTTTCACAGGGAATGGCTGTAAAGAAATGTTAACAGATGGATGTTATTGTCATTGGTAGTTTGTATCTGATATAATATGTAATAGCAAATGAAAAAGCTTAGAGAAACAGATTTTCCTCATTAATTTAACTAGGAATACCTTTGGGAAATGAAGTGGTAAATGATGGTGAAGTGCACAGGAGATCCAGAGTTTGACAACTACAAATGAGCATTTTACTTGTGTAGAAACTCCTGCATACCTGCAGATCAATATAAAACACCAGTTCCCAAAGACATTCAAAATTTAGATAGATAAATACTTTATTGATCCCAAAGGCAAATACAGTCATGGTGGCATTACAAGTACACAGACATACAAATAGTAATAGAGAAGGAAGAAAGAATAAAAAATAAGTTCCTTAAAATTAAGATGAACAAGATTTACAAGTCAAAGATTACATAATTTACAAAGTTTCCAAGTTCACACTGATAGTGTATGAATTACTGTAATATTATACAGTAATGGGTGCACATTCACACTGTCCAGATAAGAAGTGATGGTAGTATTGCACAGGGTTTCAAAGACAGCAGGGTGTGGTAAACAGAGCTTCCAGAGAGCTCTGGTAAACAGAGGTCAATAACAGTCTAACAAGAGGGGTTCACTACTTCCCTGGCTAAAGGTTGATACATTAGAGAGCCCAATGGCTAAGAGTAAGAATGGCCTCATATAGCACTCTTTGGAGCAGTGCAGTTGTCTTAGGCTATTACTAAAAGTGTTCCTCTGTTCAACCAAGGTGGCATGCAGAGGGTGAGAAACATTGTCCAGAATTGCCAGGATTTTATGGACAGTCCTTTGTTCTATCGCAGCCTCCAGTGTGCCCTGTTTGATTCCTGTAACAAAGCCAGCCTTTCTCTTCAGTGTATTGAGCTTGTTGGTATCAATCGTGTTGATTGTACTGGTGACAACAGACTAGTAGGACATGTGCATACTCTAAAGGACCTTAGTCTCTTCAGCAAGTAGAGGTGACTCTGGGTCTTCTTGTGCAATGCAGGCTTGGTCTTTCCAAAGTCCATCACCATCTCCTTTGTCTTACTGGTGTTGAGCTGCAGATGATTCAGCTTACACCATTCAACAAAATCCTCCACCACGGCCCTGTATTCATCTTCCCGTCCTCCCTTTATACACCCAACTATTACTGAGTCTTCAGAGAATTTCTGCAGATGCCATGGCTCAGAGTTGTATCTAAAGTCTGAGGTACACAGAGTAAACAAGGAGGGAGTCAATACAGTCCCCTGTGGGGCCCTAGTGCTGCTTATAGCCATGTCTGACACACAGCTCTGAAGCCACACAAACTGTGGTCCGCCAGTCAGATAGTCCATTAACTAGGATACAATGGAAGTGCCAACTTGCATTAAAAGGAGCTTTTCCCCCAACAATAAGGGCTGCATGGTATTGAAGGCATGAACTTTTTTTTAAAAACATGATCCATTTTTCCCTTTAATCCAATATTCAGAAACAGCACAGCACTGTACAGATATCTTCCCTTACATATTACAGTAATTATCTTAGTGTGGTCAAGATATTTTAATTGTTAGTCCATGGACATTGAGTTCTATGAACAATTTATTGCATTCTTCAATGCTTTTCTTCCAATTTCTTGTCATAATGTCTCATGGTTATTTGGTTATTTTATGGTCTGCCAAGTGTAAAGATTATCAGTGGTCAATACAAAGCTCAAAGCAGGTCAGATCAAACTCCAAATCTCTATCTCAAGACAACATGTTCAGTTAATTCTTAAACTGGAAGAACTCAGCAGATCAGGCAGCATCGATGGAGGGAAATAATGACATTTTGGGATTCATCAGGAGTGGAATCCTTAATCCTTAACCCGCCTGATTGGTCTAGTATTACTTGGAAGAATACTGTACAAAATTGGTGGAAAATTGTAGAGATGAAGAAAGGGGCAGGGTGAGGTCACAGTGGGAGCTGACCATGAAGATGAGAATTTTCTAATCGAGGAACTGGTGGACAAGAAGGTAAAATTGGTCAGTGAGCAAAAGGGAGAAGTGCAAATGGAAAATGGTACAGGAACAAACTTCAAAGTAAATTTATTATCAAATGACATATATGTTACCATGTACAACCGTCAGATCATTTTCTTACAGGCATACATAGTAAATCCAAGAAACACAATAGAATCAATGAAAGGACGCGGTGAACAAGACAGACAAATGACCAATGTGCAAAAGACTACAGACTATGCAAATACAAAAAAAAAATAATAATAAATAAGCAATAACTATAGAGAACACGAGATAAAGGGTCCTTGAAAGTGAGTGGAATTGAGTGAAGCTATCCCCTCTGGTTGTGTGGGACCAGAATCTTTGTCCCTGAATCTGGCAGTGTGGGTCCTGAGGCTCCTGCACTTTCTTCCTGCTGGCAGCAGCGAGAAGACAGCCTGACTTGGGTGATGGTTGGTCCTTAGCAATGGGTGCTGCTTTCCTGTAACAGTGCTCCATGTGGGATGTGCTCAGTGATGGGGAGGCTGTGATGTAAGCAACAAAATTTTGCTGAAGCTTCCAGTTATGGAGAATGTGAAGCAGAAGGCCAACCAGAAAATCAATAGTGTACAAAGTCTGGAGGTAAGTAACAGTATAATTGGCAACTTTAACTGCAAATAAACTGATATTTAAGTGGAGGTGGGGATGCAAAGTGGGAACTATCAGTCTGGTTTACTGATGAGAATTATTAACTTGTTATGGAAATTGAGAAAAGCTGAACCAAGTCCCATTAACTGATTTATGTTGCCCCACTGTCTTCTCCGCGGTGGTCTACTTTTAGATTCAAATAGTTAGTGATCCCCTGAGTCCAGGATGCAGACATAGTGACTACAGCACTGCCGAGTTTGGAAACAATCTAATTTTGCTTGCATAAATATGAGAACTGAGTGGATCAAGCAAAAGAGTAATCGTAGAACATTTTTTCAAGGAATAGTTCATGTTACAAATACTACAAAGTATAATGATAATGCTCACTTTAATAACAAATTTGAACTGTCCACGTGAACTCGCACAATAGCAGGGCAAATGCAGTAATATTAAATGTTTGTAAAAGTTAGGAAAAGGAACAAAACTGCCTAAATTTTTGAGGTAGAGGTAACGCTGCCATTGATGATCTAAAGAAGAACAAGGAATACAGATTTGCTCAGTGTGGGTGTGTTTGCTAGAATGGGAAAAGAAAATTGTTAAACAAGCTAACATAATTCATCTATAATATACTCTGATGTGTCCATCAAATTTATGGGTAAGTGGGAGCATTGTGTGTGTGTGTCTGCATAATACTCTTGTGCCCACTGGTGCTGCTTTAGGCCTTGTGGCTGTTAAAAGTCTTGCGATCGAACCATCAAATATTTTTGAAATATTTATCTCCCATAAACATTACAATGGTTTTGATACATGTACCTCACTTTTTTTTTAGAATCTATGCCACAAATACACCAGGCAAAAGCTATTTCCAACAGGAAAGAGTCTAACTGGTTACCCATGAAATTTAATGTTCCCATTTTAAAAATTGAAATTTAACGACCAAGTCCCCACCCTGAACAACCTGTAGGACATTATTGAGAAGACTCTGAACTGGGCTAATTACATAAATGATGTGCTGCAAAAACAGGTCTGGGAATTGGTACTCTGTAGTGATACCCCAAAGCCTTTCCAGATACAGCAAAAGAACAAGTCAGGAGTGTGATGAAATTTTCTTTACCTGTCCCAACAAGTGCAACTCCAACAACACTTGGGAAGGTCTAACAAGATCAAAGCAGCTCATTTGATTGGCATCCATCTGCTATGCTGAACATTCATTCCATTCTTTCCTGGTGCATTGTAGCAAGTGCACTGCAGTAAGTAAAGCAGCTCTCAAACCGTGACCTCTATCACTAAAAAAGAACAAGGGCTACAAGCGCATGGGAATCTGGAAGTTCCCATCTAAGTTGCACATCACCCTGATTACTTCATCTTTGTTTGGTCTGAATTTTGGAACTTGTTATCCAACAACACTGGTGGAGTATCTTCATAAGAACGACTGCAGCAATTCAATGAGCTGGCTGCCATCACCTTCACAATGGCTATTAAGCATAAGCAATAGATGCTGTCTATGTCAGCAAAACTCATGTTCCTAAAATCAGAACAGGTACAGCCCACAATACTTGCACTGAAGTACCAAATTAAACTAAATGCCTTCTGTCTGTACATGATCCACATCCCCCACATTCCATGCATATTCATGCCACTCTCTAAAAGCTCCTAAAATGCTTCCATTACCACCCTGGCAGCCAGCGCCAGGCACCTACTGCTCTTAGGCAAAAAAAAATAACATCCCCACACATCTCTTTAAAACTTACAAAGAGAGAATCTGCAGATGCTGGAAATCCGAGCAACACACACAAAATGCCGGAGGAACTCAGCAGGCCAGGCAGCATCTATGGAAAAAAGTAAATTCGATGTTTTGGGCCTAGACCCTTCGGCAGGACTCTTTTAAACTTAACCCTTTCAACTTAAAATGCTTGTTCTTTAGTCTTTGTAATGATTTTTTTATATCCAAAATAATTCAAGTAAAAACATGATGTACATAAAATCTAATGAAAATACAGTACTGTGCAAAAGTCTTAGACTCATACAGTATATATAGCCGGGGTACAAGAGACTTTTGCACAGTACTGTAGTTATTTTATGTATTGCAGTGTACTGCTGCTGCAGACATATGTGAGTGATGATAAACCTGATTCTGATACGGGTCTCTATCGTGGACTGAGAGTGGGAAGGGGGCAGGGAGAGAGGAATCATGGCTGGGAAAAAGGGAAGGGAGAGGGGAGGGAGCAGGAAGCACCAGAGAGACTTTCTGTAAGCATCAATAAACAAATTGTTCGGAATCAAATGACATTACCTGGCGTTTCAGGGTTGGGTGTGTCTCCACCTGCAGCTCCCCATGACCTTGGCACTCTGTCTCACACATCTTCCATGGTACCCCACCCTCGCCATTCTCAACATCTTCTGCTTCCACCAGACTTACAAACTCACTCTCCTCTCCACATTATCAAATACAGTACTGGGCAAAACTCCTAGGCACTGCAACTATATACATATCTGCCCATGACCTTTGCATTCCTGAGTACACAAGACTCACTGGTACGACTGCATGATGAAAGCCTTAGCATCTAGGATGATGTCAGGCTGATACTGGCTTAAAAAATGAAAGCTGGGTTAGTTGATTTATTGGGGTGGCAGTGATGGACTCATTCTATCCCAAATAAAAACATCAGGGTCAAACTAATAAGGTATTTTCCCAAACCCCTGCATCAAAAACAAATTACATTTAAGGAGATCCTTTAATATATTATAATGTCTCGAGGAGCTTTGTGGAACTTCTATCAAACTAAAATTGACACCAAGCCACATAAGCAGATATTACAACAGATGATCGAAGTTTACTCTAAGATCACAGCATTACAAAGAACAAAAGAGGTGCCAAAAACATTCCAAGTTCAGAGTAAATGTGAAGGCATGCATGCCAACATTGAAGTGATTTAAATTGGAGACACAAGTGAGACTGCAGGTACCGGAATCAGGAGCGAAACGCGAACTGCTGGGGTCAAGCAGCATCTGTGGAGGCAAAGGGAGCTTACATTTTGTGTTGAGACCCTGCATTGGGATTCAAATTGGAGATGTTTAGGAGTCCAGATATTTCTGAGGACTTTAGCCCTTTACTAAGTTACACATAGCAGTGGCGTATCTGAGGTATGGCAGGTATGGCATATGCCCTGGGCGCCACTTGAAGGGGGGGGCACCACTGAGCAGTTTCTATTAAAGTCAGACAAGTCATCCTCAGATAGTGAAAAAATAATTTTCTTCAGATGTATGATCTGTCTTTGATTATCATGGGTGAGAAGCACTAGAATGGCCTTATTTCAGAGCATTGTGTAAGAAGACCATGAAACGTTTCTTCACGAAGAAAAAGTGGAACTGAAGGACAGAAGGGACAAAAGTTGGAGGCGGACGAAGCCAAGAAGTTGAGCAAGTTTTTCATGCTCTTCTTTGAAAAGCCTGGTACAAGTAGTTCGACACGTTCCATGGAGTCACCTGCACCTGCTACAAGTTTGTTAGAATCCGAAGGTGGATCAAGTACAAATGCATCACAAGCCGAGGAGTAAGTCAAGTCTGATAAATCCAAGTATGACAAAATTAAGAGTGAGGCTACCACAGAGAACGTGGACATGACAGGAGGGGAAAACGATGGTGGTGGTGGTGGTGATGTTGAGTTTATTGACGAGAGTTTACCTGATGAGATTGAAGCTGTCAACACTGAACCCAGTGAACTGGATGGTGTCAAAGAGCTTCGAACTGTCATACCAGAAGTGATTGAACAGCAACACATGGACTTCTGAAGATCGACAAGGATACTGGAAAAACACTTCTGCCTGACACATTGAGATCAGAAATAATAAAGCTGGGTTTGAAGTATTTCCAGAACAGTGAAGGGCCTTTCCTACTGACAAATAACCGCTCAATGAACAAAACTTGGTTCAAGAGGAAATTGGGAAATGGTCGTGGTGAGGACGTGACTCGCTCATGGCTGGTCTATTCCCCTTCTAAAATGCCAGCATTTTGTATCTGTTGTCCTCTCTATTCCCAGTCAGAACATCAATCCTCATTGGAGCAAGTAAGTGGATTCAACCAGTGGAAAGCACCTGAAAGGATTAGTGTTCTTGAAAATGCCAAGAATCATTGGGAACGCTTCACACAGTGGAAAGAAATGGGAATAAATTTAGCTGGAAACAGAGGAGTTATTGACGTGGTATTTCAGTCACAGATTGAGAAGGAAAAGCAGAAGTGGTGTGATATCTTGACGAGAATCCTTCACTGCATAAAATTCCTTGTGACTCAGAATCCTGGCTTTGCGAGGACACAAGAAGTCACTTCAGCCAGACGATGACTTCAATGTGGGAAATTTCCTTGGCTTACTGAAACTACAGGCCATCTTTGACCCTGTCATAAAAGAACATCTCACTCATTCGGAAAGTCATCCTGGATTCATGTCTTATCTTTCACCGGTTGTCCAGAAAGAATTCATCCATATGATGGCATACACTGTTTGCCAGAGTTTACTGAGAAGCATTCATAAAGCCAAGTACTATTGATAGGCCTGTGCCTCCCCCCCTCCTTTTTGAGAATCACAAGATCGCTATTAAGTCAGGGCAGGAGACCCAGGAAATGAGAGAGAGACGTTTGGAATGTCCTGGCCCCAGCGATACAAGCCACGGAACAGGTAATTGTCTCTTGGAGACAGAATTGTGTATTGAATACTGTACTTCATGGAAGCCCTCAGGCAACGTGGGTTGGTTGGGGGATGGCATCATTCCACCCTGATTGATATCTGAGACCCTGTGAGTCAGGATAAAAGAGGGTCTGGGGAACAGCCCTTGACACGCACCAGGAGAAACACTAGAAGTTCCGTGACAGCGTTTAATAGCGATAGCCAGTGGAGGGCCCATGTGTGTCCTTTCCCATTGCCCCGGGATTGAGGCCCTACCACGGAAGGCGGCTTAGCTAAAGGAGAAATCAGCCCCAACAACTCTCGAAGGATCGACATCATAAAAGGAATGGGCAAGTTTTAATCCGTCTCTCTCTCCAACTAAAAGCTGCAGCTTGAATGAACTAAAGTGACTTTTATATTTCCATCGGACAACACATTAACCCCTAGATAACGATAGAGCTATTTCTTAATGATTATTATTATACCCGCGCTTTTAGATTTAGTATTGACGACGTATATTATATGTATGTTTGCATTGATATTATTTTTGTGTATTTTATCAATAAATACTGTTAAAAATAGTACCATCAGACTTCAACGGACCTCTCTATCTTTGCTGGTAAGTGACCCAGTTATGGGGTACGTAACAATTGGGGGCTTGTCCAGGATTTGACACCAAATTGGGAGGCCAGTGAATTGGGCTTGTAAGTCCAAACTTGGATCTGGTTACGTGGATAGCCAGACGGGAAACCAGCAAAGATGGATGTGGATGAATTTATAGAAAACCCGACTCTAGAGGCGCTAGAGGCAGCCACAAAATCAGACTTGATAAATCTGGCAAAAGGGCTAAACCTCGCAGAGGTGAGGTTGTCCATGAAAAAGCGGGAGGTGCGAAGGGCAATAACTCAGTATTATATTGGGAAGAATGTGTTTGCAGCTGAGGTATTGGAAAATATCCCTGAAAAGGTACCAGCTAGTGGGACGGCTCAGTTAGAGTTGGAGAAATTAAGGTTGGAACATGCAATTAAGTTAAAGCAGCTGGAAGCAGCTGAGAAGGAGAAAGGAAGAGCCAAGAGAGAGAGAGGAAAAAGAAAGGGCCGACAAACAAAGAGAGCATGCGCTCCAGCTAAAGGAGTTAGAGGTGAAACGGGAGCATGAGCTCCAGCTAAAGGCGTTAGAGGTGAAAAGGGAGCAGGACAGGGCTGAGAAACAAAGGGGGCATGAAATTCAGTTAAAACAGCTGGAAGCAGCCGAGAAAGAAAAGGAAAGAGCCGAGAAGGAGAGGGAGGCAGAGAAACAGAGGAAACATGACTTGGAGATGGAGAAGTTAAGGCAAGAGCGAAGAGATCAAGGGTCAGACCGAGAGGAGCAGTTTAATGTTAGTCAGGAGTTGAGGTTAGTACCTCCATTCGAGGAGACGGATGTTGATAGTTATTTCTTGCTTTTTGAGAAGGTGGCAGTGAATCAGAAGTGGCCCAGAGATCAGTGGGTGGCGCTGTTACAATGTGTGCTAAAAGGGAAGGCACAACAAGTATATACGGCGTTGTCCATGGAGGAGGAAGAGGCGGAGAGTTATGACAAAGTAAAAGCGGCCATTCTCCGGACTTACAAATTGGTACCTGAAGCGTATAGACAAAAGTTCAGAAATTTAAAGAAAGGGTGGAATCAGACGTATATTGAGTTTGCCTATGAGAAGGGTGTGCTCTTGGATCGTTGGTGTACAGCAGAAATAGTAGAAGAGGATTTTTGGTGTCTCAGGGAGTTAATTCTGATGGAGGAATTTAAAGGTTGTGTTTCGGAGGATATCCAGATGTATTTGAATGAGAAGCTGAATAAGTCCATCTCCGAATTTGCTAGGTTCACAGATGAATATGCCCTAACCCACAAGACAAAGTTTTCCTCGAACAAAAGTTCCCAGAGAGATTGTGGGAATGATAGAGAAAGCCCGCCAGCTGAGACAGAGGTCCTGCCGGGAGGTAGTGGTAAGATTGAGGGGGAGAGGCAAGACAGCCAGAGATTTCCAGGCTTGACCTGTTTTAATTGTGGAAAGGGGAGACGTATTGCATATAGGTGCTTTGCTCCGAGGAAGGAGACAGGAAAAGGGAAAGCAGCAGTCCCTGTAGGATGTGCCATGGTAATCTGTAAATCGACAAGAGAGCCCCAGGTAGACAGAGTACAAGAAGGGTCTGAGACTTGTATGTCAAATGGAACCGTGTCTGTGAGGGAGGGAGACACACCAGTTCCCGTGCGGATCTGGAGAGACACGGGGGCTGAACTATCATTGATTAGCAGTAAGGTACTGGATTTTGGTCGCAAGACGGGAATGGTAGCTGTGAAAGGAATAGGCAAAGGGACGGAAACGGTGCCCTTGCATAGGATCATTATGAATTGTGAGCTGGTATCTGGACCAGTTGAAATGGGGGTGCGATCAGAATTCCCGAGAACTGACGTGGACGTCCTTCTTGGTAACGCTTTAGCCGGTGGTAAGGTTTGGTCAGCAATGACGCTGATGAGCCGGCCGGTGAGCATCGCGGTCCCGCCCCTAGATTCCAGGATCTATCCCGCATGCGCATCTCGCAGCATGTCGAGAGAGGCAGCTGAGAACGAGAGCAGTTTAAATCTGACCAGTATCGAGTTGGCCGAGACATTTTTACCGACCATGTACCAAGGGGGGGGGAGGGGGAACGGAGAATAGGAAAGTGAAAGAGAGTAAGAGAGAGGGGGTAGACCTGCCCTTAGGAAGGAGAAAAGTTCTAGAGGCACAAAATAAAGATGAGAAATAGATAGAGCTGTTAAAAGGTCCAGAGTTGGACATGGATGATCTGTCTGGTTTGGCAGAACTGTTTGAAGAAGTTGAAAATTCTAAAGGTGTTCCCGATAATGAAATGAGGGCAGTCCCAGATGAAAAGGGTGCCCTTACCTTGAGGAAGTCTGCTGGTTTGGCAGATGAGGTTGTTTCAGCCCGAGGGGTTCAGTTTACTCCGGAAGGGAGTTGCCCAGAGAGTAGCTGGAAGAATCAGGGGAATTTAGAATTTGGACCGGGTACGGGTATTGAAAGCCTGGAAGAGGCCAATGTCCTGTTTGAGTGTGTCCAAGATGTGGATGCATGTGGTACTGAACCTAGTAATGGAGCTCAGAAAAAGTCTGAGGTATTTGATTCAGTTGAAAAGGAATGCAGTCCTTGTGGGTCAGATAGACTTGGTTCAGTGAAGAAAGGGTTAACCTTGGTAATAGTGGGAAGTGAGAGTTCCCAGGTGTTTGTGCTCGAAGGTGTGTTAAAAGTTAGTGGGGAGATGAATATTATTATTGAAGGAGAAGGGAAATATGTAGTTCCCAAATTGAATGAAGAAAATTTAAAGGCTGGACTGATATCAAACGCAGCAATCAGACTACAGAGACAATGGCATGGTACCACAAAGCCTGTGAATCAATTACAGGTTGAGTTGGAAGGTAATGGGGCCCCACATGCTATTGTTATTCCAGAGTGTGGTGTGAAAAGGCAGAATTTGAAATGCTGTTTGAACAAAGAGTTTAAACTGAAAATAACAACCTCAAGGTTCCTGAAAAGACAAATAGCAATTTGCGTAAAATTGGGTGGAAATTCGGGAAATGGTCTAAGTTTGGAACGCATTGTTGATAAAATAACTCCTATGGAAGGAACGGACGAAAGCCTATTTCACCAGGGTGCACAAGCTCTGCACGTGGGAATTAACCGGAAAAGAGGCAAGGGTTAATGGGACACCATTTTTAAATGGCAGAAGCCGGTTTTAAGGGATTTCAACAAAGCATGTGAATAATAAAAAACAACCCCCATGGAAGCCTGCCTGTTAAGTTTGAAAGTAACATTAAGATTAGTATTTGCATGAACTTTTGTAGTATACCCGTAAGCTAAGATCACAACTCTTTAATTTCTGTTGGCTAAAGAAAAATAAGACCTAAAAATAGGTGGTTATTAAATTGGAATCTGATGCAACAAGACTTTAGTAAGGTACAAGATGTTAAGATATTACAGGAAGTGACAATGTAATCGGTAACCATCTAGATACTGAATTGAATGTATAACTGTTACCCTGTAGAAAAAAAAACTTTCGTATGGTGTTAGATTCTAAAATCCTGTAAGACTCTGTATTACTTCATTTTTTTCCAATGGTAAAAAACACGTTGAAGAAAGGGGGTGTTACACCTGTGCCCCCACCTCCTTTTTGAGAATCGCAAGATCGCGATTAAGTCAGGTCAGGAGACCCAGGAAATGAGAGAGAGACGTTTGGAATGTCCTGGCCCCAGCGATACAAGCCACGGAACAGGTCATTGTCTCTTGGAGACAGAATTGTGTACTGAATACCGTACTTCATGGAAGCCCTCAGGCAACGTGGGCTGGTTGGGGGATGGCATCATTCCACCCTGATTGACATCTGAGACCCTGTGAGTCAGGATAAAAGAGGGTCTGGGGAACAGCCCTTGACACGCACCAGGAGAAACGCTAGAAGTTCCGTGACAGCGTTTAATAGCAATAGCCAGTGGAGGGCCCACGTGTGCCTTTCCCATTGCCCCGGGATTGAGGCCCTACCACGGAAGGCGGCTTAGCTAAAGGAGAAATCAGCCCCAACGACTCTCGAAGGACGACATCATAAAAGGAATGGGCAAGTTTTAATCCGTCTCTCTCTCCAACCAAAAGCTGCAGCTTGAATGAACTAAAGTGACTTTTATATTTCCATCGGACAACACATTAACCCCTAGACAACGATAGAGCTACTTCTTATTGATTATTATTATACCCGCGCTTTTAGATTTAGTATTGACATATATTATATGTATGTTTGCATTGATATTATTTTTGTGTGTTTTTATCAATAAATACCGTTAAAAATAGTACCATCAGACTTCAACGGACCTCTCTATCTTTGCTGGTAAGTGACCCAGTTACGGGGTATGTAACACTATGGTCTCATGTTCGACTCAACTCCTGATCAGGCACACCTTGAGCAGATGTCAGAAGTAGTGAGGTATGTGCAAGTTGATTTTGAGAGGAAAACAGTCCGTGTTAGAGAGCCCTTCCTTGGTTTAATCCAGATAAGCCAGAAGGATGCTGAGAGCTTGGTTGAAGACATCTTGAAACAGTGAGAGAAGGACAAAATGGAGCTACAAGATTGTCCGTCACAGTGCTATGACAACGCTGCTGTGATGGCTGGACACAGAAGTGGTGTTCATCAAAGAATAAGTGAGAAAAACAACCTGGCAGTGTCTGTGAACTGCGATAATCACTCACTCAGCTTGGTGGGTGTACATGCAGCCAAGCAGGATACAATGATGGTCCCATTTTTTGGAACCATCAAAGCTCTCTATGTGTTTTTCTCCCGTTCAACTCAGCACTGGGAAAAACTCAAAAACGCCGTGCCTGTGGTTGTTAAGTTGGAGTCTGAAACCAGGTGGAGTGCAAGGACAAAGGCAGTCAACAAGTACCTTGAGGAGATACTTCAAGCTCTCCAGGACATGATAGATAATGAAAATGAGACCAGTGAAACAAGAAGTGATACAAGGCAGCTGTACAACCGCATGTTGAGTTACGATTTTCTGATTTTGCTAGGATTTTGGAACAAAGTAGTCATTTGCATTGACCATATTCAAAAGAGGCTGCAGGATCCTAGCATGAACTTCTATGATGCTGCCCTGGATTTGAAAGCCCTCTGAGATCATTTTTATGATGAAAGAGAAGTGTTGGTCAGTGAGTCTCTCGAAGGAGGAGTCAAGTCTCTGTCAAAAATGGAATATCGAAGTTGAAAGACATCAGAGACAAAAGAAATGAATGGCTGATGAGAACGCGAGAGATGCTGGGTTAACAGCTAAGGAGGAAATGGAAAGAGTTATGAAGGGAACACTCGACTATCTTCACAGAGAAATGGACAAAAGGTTTGCTTGTTTGCACAACACTGATGCCAAGTTTGGGTTCCTTCTTGATGTCAAGGGACTGTGTTACGGCACCAATGCTAACAACCTAAAGAAGAAGTGTGAAAATTTGGGCGAATTTTACAGCTCTGATGTTGATGGACAGCAGCTATATGAAGAAATTTTGGATTGCAGAATGTTGCTATTGAGGCAGGTCAACATGAAAATATCAAAACCTGAAGAGCTTCTTGAATTTATTGTTCAGTATGGAGATGAGAGCGTCTTCCCCAATCTTTGCATTGCTATTCAGATAATGCTAACAATCGCAGTTTCCATCGCCAGCTGTGAGAGATCATTCAGTAAGTTAAAACTAATGCTTTTGTATTTGAGAGCCTCCATGGGTCAAGGCAGACTCTGTGATCTTGCTCTGCTGAGCGTAGAAAGAGAAGAAACTGAAAAAACTGACTTTGATCACATCATGGACCAATTTGCATCAGTGAAGGCAAGGAAGGTACAGTTATAATTTTCATGTAGTGCCATAATTTGTTAATTAAAAGATTAACAAGTTTCGCTTGTATTTTTGAGATGATATTATGGTAAAGTTATCTAAAAGATGAGTGTCAGATGTTCGGACAGGGGTGCAATTTCAGTGCTTGCCATAGGCGCTGTTTTCCGTAGATATGCCCTTGGAGAGTGGTAAGGTCAAGCAAAGAGAAATTTGATAATAGGGATGAAAATTTTAAAACTGAAATAATGTTCAATCAGGAGTACATGTGTGTTAGGTGAAATCTATAGAAATAGTTGTATCTTCAGAGGTTCCACGATGCTATCACCATATACTGAAACAGCAGATTTAGAAAGTTTGTGAGCAAATTCACTGCAAGGTTGTAATACCTTTGAACATTCAGATTCAGATTCAGATTCAGTTTATTGTCATTTAGAAACCACAAATGCAGTTAAAAAATGAGACAACGTTCCCCCAGAATGATATCACAAAAGCACATGACAAAACAGACTACACCAGAAAATCCACGTAACGTTTGGCAATCCCCAATCCAGAGTCCAGAGAGGCTGCTGCTATTAATATCACGCTACCATCTAGTGCATTCCCCGGAAAGGAGCTCCAAATCCACCAGACAAAAACAAGACCAAAAACTAAAGCTACAAGACCTGCACAAAACCACATAATTACAACATATAGTTACAACAGTGCAAACAATAGCATAATTGATAAAAAACAGACTATGGGCACAGTAAAAATAGTCCAAGATGTTAAAGGACTGTAAGTTCAAAAGAAATCACCACAGCTTCCACAAGTTCCCAGGGTCCTGGCAGACTTACCATCCCATGCCGGCGGCAGAAGGGAATACCCCTGCTATGGACTTCCAAGGCGCTGCCTGACTCAGCCTCACAGACGCAGCACACAATGGAAGCTCCGTCGAAACCAGCCTCGCAGACGCAGCACACACTGAAAGCAACCTGAGTCCGTCGAAAGGACTCTGAGTCCATCGAACCTCTGAGCCGACGACCATCCCCTCCGGCACAGCTTCTCTGAGCACCATTCTCTGCCGAACGTATTAAGATGACCCCGCCAACGGCCATCGGCAATGCGACCCCGAGGACTGGGGGCCTGTTCTTCCCAGCAGAGTCCCGAACCTCACAGCAACAGCAGCAACGAAGAAGGTCTTCCTGGAATTTCCCGAAGTTTCTCCGTGCTCCCACGTCCGTTTTCAATCGATTATGATTGCGCACAGCACCCCACTTCACAAATAACAGATAATCAGTTCCGGAGTGGCAGCTGCAAGCTGCATCGCGCCGCCATCTTGGACTTTTGTAACATACTTTATTTTCAAGAATGGCCATTTAGATCTGATTCGGGAAGACTGCATTTAGATGTGAGTCATTTCTCAGAAGAGATGAGAGGAAAGAGAAAAACAGATAATCTCACCCTTACAAAACAATATTGGCTCCTGCTTCTTTCACATCCTACCATCTTAAGACCAGCTGTATAGTTTTGGATCAAAGATAAAAGATGCATGAAAATGCATTTCAAATACTTTCAAGAAAATAAATGCATGACGTAATTAAAATATACAAGTTTTGAACTGCTTTGATCCAGATGATAAAAGGAATCTAAATTACCTCAAACATTTATGTAACTACTGAGAATTCTTGGTGGGGGGGCTGGTTGGTCTCCATTTGCTGTGCATAATTCTTGCTTTTTCCCTCATTTGCACCTTTACACAAATTCCACAGATCCATATTCCAGTGTTCACTGTTTGTTGCTCTACCATTTGCAACAAATAGGCCCTATGAACTGTGAAATGAAGCATCGGATTTAGTCATTTTAAGTATCACTGTTGGACACTGTGACAAGTCACAACTGAGAACATTGAGAATGCACTACTGAGGGAAAAGGATTACATTAACATAGCAACCGCTGTTTTCCTTTTCAGAATTTTGCCAAGTACTTTATAATTACTAAAGGATTTTTGGATTATAGTTATTGTTATATTATGGGAAACAATGCATCTAATTTTTACACATCGAGCTTCTCAAAATAATAAAGACCAGAAAACCTATTTTAGGAATGTTAAGCAAGGATGCTGAGAATTATACAGGCCTTCCACTTAAAGTTTTGTGCAGAAGATTCTAATAATTCACCTATCCTTCCTACTCTTCAAGACAGAGCAATGAGTAATGACTCTGAACAGATGTGAGCTTTGTTTAACATCTCACTTGAAAGACAGCATTACAGACTGTTGCACTGACTTGATGCAGTGGCTCTACTGCATGGATATTAGCGCTCCAGCAAAGGTAATCATCCATCCTTGCACTGGGCACACCTTACCCTCTCTCACCTCTGGCCCTTTGCTCTCCACCCTTCTACCTACAACACCTACCATTCATTCCTCTTGCACTTGTCACTAAACAACATTCTATGAACAACCTGTCAGCCTGGGCCAGAGTGTAGGAGTGAAAAATGGTGACTACCTCTTTACTGAGCACAGTACAAAGCTCCAAGGAAAACTTAACTATTTCCCCAGCTTCTGGCAATGCACCTGCCTCTGTTCCTGATCACACTACCTCCTCCATCTCCAGAATGCCCTACTGAACCTTGTTCCTGAACATACCCCTGTCTTATTTACCCTTCTCTCTCTGTGATGGTAAACCACTCCTATCTCATTTAGCTTCGACACTTGGGAGGCCTGCCATCATTAATTAGGCCCATGGAAGTTATATTGCCGCTATATGAAACATAAGTTGGCTGCACTTAACTTTATGAGTGCAATTCTGGTCACCCCATAATAGGAAGAATGTAGAGACCTTGGAAATGGTGCAGACTGAAATAAGTTGCAGTAACTTGTAAAATTAATCAGCTCTATTATGGGCACTAGCCTCTGTAGTATCCAAGACATTGTCAAGGAGGCAGCAGCCACCATTAAGGACCCCCATCGCCCAGGGCATGCCCTTTTCTCACTGTTACCATCAGATAGGAGGTACAGAAGCCTGAAGGCACACACTCAGCAATTCGGGAACAGCTTCTTCCCCTCTGCCATCTAATTTCTAAATGGACACTGAACCTATGAACACTACCTCACTACTTTTTTTTGCACTACTTATTTTAAATTAACTATTTAATAGATAGATATATTTAATGTAATCTTTTTTCTCTCTATATTTATTCATCATTTATTTCATTGTACTTCAGGATAAAGTTGACAAATTTCATGGTGTATGCCAGTGATATTAAATCTGATTTCAATTCTGAGATTGCTGCCTGGATTAGAGGGTTTGAGCTATAAAGGAGGTTGGACAAACTTGGTTGTTTCCTCTGGAGTATCAGAGGCTGAGGGGAGACATAGGATGATTTATACGAGGCATAGGTAGGATAGCCTGAATCTTTCTCCCAGGGTAGAAATGTCAAGTGCCAGGGGACATATTTTAAAGGGAAAATTTAAAAGAGATATACAGGGCAAGTTTTGTTTTACACAGAGAGTGATAGGTATCTAGAATGGGCTGCTGTGTGGGGAGGGGGGGTAGGAAGTGGCAAATACAATACTCAATTCAAATTTGATTAATTATCATTCAACCATACATGAATTCAGCCAAATGAAACAGCATTCCTCTGCGGCCAAGGTACAGAACATACACAACACATTCAAAATAGCAAGCAAAAAAATAGTCACACAAAAAACACATATATAGTCCAAGTCCTTGTGCAACATGTCCTGCAAATTGATTGTGCAAATTCCTGGCAATGTACAGCTACTGCAAACCAGCTGGTCTCTTCACTGATCGAACATTGGAGAGCCAGCCCCCGACTGAGCACGGACATCATGTTACACCACCTCTGATGTCTCTCTCCTGGACTGCAGCAGTGGGTAAGCCTGCAGCTTGAAGTCTCATCCTCCTTACAACTGAGGCCACGCAACTCCCATGCCACCTGTCACACCACAAACAAGGGAAACAGACCTGCGGCATCTTACGTTACCAATGTCCAACAAGATCTTGTGATTTCAAGAGAAACATCCAAGAACATCATCCACAGTTACACTGCACACTGGCTGCACAAACCAACTCCAATCCCTTCAAGCAGCAGGCAGCAACATGGTCTGCATCCAGGCCCACACCTCCGAACCCAGTCCAACTCTTCCAACACCAAGGCTGGCTCCTCCACCACCTAGGCCGGCTCCCCTGACACCCAAGCCAGCCCCTCTGATCAAGGAGCGCTCACTGATGGGGTAGACCCGCGACACCTGAAGATCTTGGAGCCGAGCACTGTATTGTGATCGGGGGGAAAAAACACATTTAACAAGGAAAAGAACGCCTTTGATTGGACCTTCGAGAGGCCACAATATCCAAACGCACCACCACCTTACTAGAAGAGGCCTTTGAGTGGCTGTTCGATGAATACATGATTATGCACAGAATAGAGAGATATAGATCTTGTAAAGGCAGAGAGAATTAGTTTAAATCAGCACCATTTTCAGCGCAGATGTTTCGGGTGGATGGGCCTGTCGTTTTCCATCCTATCCTTTAGCACTGACTATAGGATATCCTAAATTGTAATTCCCTATATGGACAAAAACAAATATGCATTGAATTATGTGGGATTTGAAGGAGAAAGTTCCACCTTACTCTAAAAAAATTGTTCTCACCCATTTCTGCCCCTTTATTGACAACCCACTAGGGTTTACATTCCTTCTATCTAACTCATTGTGTTCTGAGATAAATTTTGGAATGGAGCTACCCGGTTTTCTGCTCTTCCTCCTTTCCATCATTCCACTTTCAAAGGACAGCTAACAACTAGTAAAAGTTTGAATAGTATATGCAGCTTTCTTCTTTTCCACCAAAGACTCTTCCACTTCGTGCCCACAATGTGGCTTTTCTGAGAATGGGTTCCCTTATGATCAGTCAGATGTTTTTTTTTAATTAGATTTTTTTATACATTTTCTACATAACTACAGATAAAAAAAACCCAGATCAAAATGAAGAACATTAATAAAGTGCAAAAATAAACATACAATAACAATATGATACAAAGAAAGATAATTGAGAAATTGAAGACAAGTAAAATTAGTATCCTCCCCAAGCCCCGCAACACAAAAAAAACTCCAGACCAACTACAACACAATATAGAGAATATAAATCAGGACAATCAAACCCCCAAAGCTGTAAATACACTTTGCGACAGAAGATATTAATGCCTACTACCAAAAGAAAAAGGAGCTGAAAGTAGGGGACCGAAAAAAAAACCTTAGTTAAGAGGAAGGTTATGAAAGTACTCAATAAAAGGTCCCCAGACCTTATGGAACTTTAAATCCGAATTAAGAACTGAATAATGAATTTTTTCAAGGTCTAAGCAGGCCATAATATCGTTAAGCTATTGAGCATGCGTGGGCAGGGCAACATCTCTCCATCTAAGGAGGATTAAACGTCTAGCCAGGAGAGAGGTAAAAGATAATATTCGACACTTAGTCGAACTCAGACGTAAATCTGTCTCACCCCAGAAACCAAACAAAGCAATTAAAGGGTTTGGTTCTAGGTGGTGATTCAGAATATATGATAACGTTATGAAGACATCATTCCAAAATTTCTCCAAGCTAGGACAAAACCAGTACATATGAATGAGAGAGGCCTCGCCCCTTTTGCATTTATCACAAAGCCGACTAATGTTAGGGTAAAATCAAGATAATTTAGATTTAGACATATGGGCTCTATGAACAATCTTAAACTGTAAAAGGCAATGGCGAGCACAAAGAGAGGTTGAATTAACCGATTTGAGAATCGAGTCCCAAGTCTCATCAGATAAGGAGGTATTTAAATCCTGCTCCCATGCCATTTTAATTTTATCCACAGGGGCACGTCGTAAGGCTGCTAATTTATCTAGTGGATTAATGGAAAGAAATAAGTCCATAACATTTTTCTCAGGCATTTCAGGGAAGTTAGGAATTAAAGGAACAATAAAGTGTCAGATGTTTTGAGATGGGTTAGAAAGATGGTTTGATCATCACTGTGAATTTTTCCATTCAGCTTTCAACTGAAATATTCGATGGTGATGTTAACTTTTTCTGCTTCTGTTTCTGTGTTTGTTGAAATTTCAAGTTCAACATCAAAAGTGTTCAATATCTTTGGTTTCTATGCCTTCACAAGCCAGAGTAGAAAAACTTGTAACAACGTACCGTGAAGGCACCTCTGAAATAATCTGAACAAATTATTGTATATGTAAAACATTGTCAGAGATCAACTCAATTTTAATTAGCATGGCATCATGTACTTCACTACATGTGTAGTTCTTTTATAGCTATTAACAGTGGAAAAGCAGGAAAAAGCCTTAAATTCAGACTAGAATTATGGTGTTCAAAAATGATCATTAGCACATTTAGTGGGCATCATGAAAGGCCTAATGCAAGGTCAATTAATTCAGTTAAACAGAGCAAAAAATTAAACTGCAGGAGTCAATGGAAATCGGGGGAAACTCCTCTACTGATTTTAATCAAACCTAGGAAGATGTTTGTAGTGATTGGAGTTCTCCAGAATATAGCCCAGTGCCTAATCATCTTCAACTGCTTCATCAATTACCTTCCTTTGCTCATAAGGTAAAAAGTAGGGATGTTTGCTGATGACTGCACAATATTTAACACAATTTGTGACACCTCAGATAATGAAACAATGCATAACCAAATGCAGGAAGACTTGGGCTGATAGGCAACAAGCATAATTTGCATGTGTCAGCCAATCAAGATATCCAAGAACAGAAAATCCACCCGTCCCCTGTGACGTTCCATGCTGTTTAAGAAGACCACTATCATCCTGGTACCCAGCAATAAGAATAACAACTACCAGTGTATCCAACATCTACGTGCTTCCAGTGGCTGACCATGGCACACATCAGCTCCAGTCTTAAAGACAACCTCAACCCATTGTAATTTGCCTACCACCAAAACGGGTCTAGTGTGGATGCCATCTCCCTGGCCCTACATTCACCTGTAGAGTACCTGGACAGTAAAGGCATTTATGTCAGACTATTGTTTATCAATTGGAGTGTCTAAAATTGAGAGGCATGGTTTCAGAGCAAGGGATCAGCCATATAGCACTGAGATGAGGAAACATTTCTTAATTTAAAAAGGCTGAACGTCTCTTGAATAACTTACAGTAGAAACTCACATTTTCAAGGGAATTAAAGACTCTGGGCTTTAGAGAGAAAAGGGGCTGATAGGGATCAGGATTAACCTGACTGAATAGTGGAGCAAACTCAGATGTTTTATGGCCTAATCCTACTCCTATTTGGATCTTAAATATATTTACATATAAAATACAAATATATACTAGAACATAATATATTTCATGGATCTCTAAGCAAGGTTACCTTTATTATATTTATTCAAAATTTACAAGTTATTCAAATAAATATTCTTAAAAATGCTTGAAATCTCTTCGCCGTTGGCAATTACATGGAAATTGAAATAAATTGTATTTTGGCAGCATGTTTTAATATAATTACTCACCCATTTTACTGCAGTCACTACATTGTGTAATTGCATTTTATTTTGCTTTAAAGCTGATTCCAATATCCAAGTAGAAACTAATGTCGTAGTTCACTGTGCATGTAATAAGGTTATTACCAGTACCTTTAACACCACTTTCACAATTCAGTGCATTTTTGTGCTTATACTTAACCCAAAAGTAAATATACCCATAGCCACACAATAATATTGTTCTATATACATAAAGAAGTTGACAAGTTGAAGTGCTCTGGATATATTTGTAGAAATAAATTATAACCAATTATTCTTAATCCCTTGAGAATGCAGTGAAAGATTAATTTTCACTATCATGTTGCACAAAAAAACTGATTGCCAATGGCTTAATTATATAAAGTAAGCTTCTAAACAGATTAAACTAATTTCATCTTCTACAAAGACTGCATTAAATCATTATATTTGAAGAAAAGCAAAGATTATCCCACAAAATTATCCATTAAAATACATAAGGAGATATTACAGCCAATGACCAAGAGCTTAGGTATACAGCTATATTTTAAAGACTCTCCTAAAAGGAAAGCAGAGAGGTGGAGAAATTTACAGAGCAATTTCTAGAGCTAAGGAAGTAAAGATAAATTACCAAAATTACAGAAAATAAAATTTAAATAGGCTATAACTGAAGAAACCAAGTTATCTCAGACATAGGAAGTTTCTGGGATGAGGAAAGCTAAGATAACAGAAGTATTTAAAAATAATGAGAACCTTAAAATGAAATGCAACATAAAATAAACTACTTTTGTATTGTACAAGTACAAAACACAGCATGAGCCAATAACAAAAAGCAGACTAAAAACCTAATGGTTAGTAATATTAGCGAGAAGATGAAACATAGTGGGCTCAAAAACAGACTCAAACTAAAACTAGACTCAAAAATAGTTACTTCTCTCAAGCTGTCATGCCTATCAACACCTCCACCCATTAACCCACTCACCCCACCATCCCAGGTTTCATAAGTCCTGCTGCAACCTAGAAGTGTTCCTCTCGCCAAGAGTCATTTTGTCACCTGATCACTTCCTGTCAGAGTTACCTTATGTTCAGCTATCCTGCACTTCACGTCACGTCATGTACACAAAATCAGTCTTTGTATATACTGTAAGCTAGTCTTACTTATATATGGCCACACTAAAGTTTAATTTACTGTTTTACTGGATTGCTTTTATATTTATTGTATTTTTATGCTTACTGTTTTTTAATGCTGCATTGGATCCAGAGTAACAAATCACTTTGTTCCCTTTATTCTGGCGTACTGAGAAATGAAAAATCTTGAATCTTGGAGAGATATAGTTGACATAACATAAATGAAATTAAATCCAGATTTAATTTGATACAGGCAGGAAATGGAAAGGTCAAATGAAATGGTATAATTGTAAAGCAGATTTAAAAACAAGGAAATCTGAGGTTTGTGTACCTCATTCTTTGAAAGTGGCAAGGCAAGTTGATACAGCTGTTAACAGAGCATATGGAATATCTATAAATAGATATTAGAAAGGAATAAAGTAAGACAGAGGAGGAAGATGCATCTGAAATAGATTCAGCAAATTCAAACAACAAAAACCTTCTTTAATCAACCACTGCTTTATCTTGTACCTACTTGTCTTGCATCAGTAAAATGTCACACGCATCAGTAAAATGTCACATGAGATGTGAACAGTCCAAGTGCCAGAAACAAACTAACACAAATTTTTTGTTGCATTAATACCACAATCAATTCTCTATTCCTTTTTATATTGATTATTTCAATTGGCTTTCTAATCCCATTCAAGTATTTATTTCAAAAGTGCTCTCAACGGACACAGTGGTTCACTTTAGGGGCAGATGAGTGAAGATGAAGAGAATACCTCTAGAATTATTTACCTGCCCTAATCCTAAAATTCTTCTAATATCCAGAAACCTGGTGATCTCCACTTTGAATTCAATCAATAACCGAGCCTCCACAGAGAAACACAGCAGGGAATTCTAAAGATTTATCACCTTTTAAGCAAATAAGTTTCAAATATTGAAATGATGACCGACCAAGAAGTAAAGTCTGCTCGGAGCCCTTTAAGAATTACATATATTTCAAAGAATTCAACTCTTATTCTTCTAAACCCTAAAGGAGAAAAGCTGAGCCTATTTAATCCCTCCAGACTGACAGACCTACCATCCATTGGAGCCTGTCTGGTATGACCTCACTGCTCTCCTTCCACAGAAAGTACTGGATCTCTTCATGCTCACTTTTTCCATCGAAAAAACACTAAATAGCATATTGAGAGGTTGTCAGTTAATGTTCTTCACTCAGTGGGTCGTTTTGCTTCTTTATAATTGATAACATTTATTCTGCACACAAATATAGAATTTCAACATTACCTTTCAATACAGCAAATATTATCTCTTCGGTGTAGAAGAAACTACTTTAGTTATTCCACATAAATGATTTTTTTGGCTGCCTAGAATATTCTTCTATTGATCTTTTCAGTTAGCTTTAATTCCATTAGCAAAACAGGAAAGAATGTCATTAACAGAGTCCATTATTTTGTAAGCAATTAGGCCAGTTAATCTCCAGCTATCTGAATAAGATGATAATTCACCAGATAGGAGGAGAATGAGAATTAAAGGTTTTAGCTCAATCTTTGTTCTTTTACTCTTTTTTTAGCTGATTACTGAGCACTGTCCAAATGAAGATTTTACTAAGAAATTTGGTCCAAAAATCACAGAAGTTAGCTTTCCTGAAAGCAAGAATACTAAAACTTAAAAACAAAGGAAACAAGTTAGATAAGGAACTATGTCAAGATCCAAACTGAGATTTAAGTAAAAAGAGCTTCTCATGTATGAACAATTCCCAATCAGAAGGTAAACCTGATTTCCTTTGACATTTTACATAATGCTTCAGGATGACTTGATTCTGCTTTAGTTTTGGCACAGACTTTATAAAAATGGTCATAGGCAAGGACGTCCCCACTAAACTATTCGGAGTCTTCCCCAATCGGAAGCTCTGGATGAACCATGAGATCTGCAATCTGCAGAGAGCCAGATCAGTGGTGTTCAGGTGACCAATTAAAATACAAGAGGTCCAACGACAACCTTTGGAAAGCCATCTCACATGCAAAGTGGCAATTCTGAATCAAACGATTCGCTGAAGGGTACTCAACAGCTGTGGCAGGGCTTCAATTCTATCACCTTCTACAAAGCGAAACCAAGCAACATAGGTAACAACAAGGTTTCACTCCCAAATGAGCTCAATGCCTTATATGCTTGCTTTGACCATCAAAACATGGAGGCATGTTCACGAACTCAAAGCCCCTGCTGACCTGTGACCTCTCACTTCGGCAGTCTGAGGTACCCACCTGCTTTAAACAAGCTTCAAATATACCGGTGCCTAAGAAGACCGTGATAACATGCCTCAATGACTATCATCCAGTAGCACTTACATCAACAGATCAATTCCTGCACACAAAGTGACTTAGATCCTCTCCAATTTTCCTACTGTCAGAACAGATCATTTCATTGGTTGTTCACTCAACCCTGAAAAATCTAGACAGTGAAGATGCATACATCAGGATGCTCTTCATTGACTACAGCATGGCATTCAATACTCTCATCCTTTCAAAACTAATCAATAAGCTTGAAGAGCTGAGCCTCAGTACCTCCTTGTGCAGGTGAATCCTTGACATCATCACTTGCAGAACCCAGTCAATTCGGATTGGGAACAACATCTCCACAATTACCTTCAGCACAAGTGCACTACAAGCCTGTGTGCTTACCCCCCTGCTCTATTTGCTTTACAATTATGACTGTGAGGCTAAGCTCCAAAGCCCTATTTAAGTTTGCTGATGACAGCACTGTTGTTGGCCAAATCAAAATTGATGATGAATCGGCATTTAGGAGGGAGACTGAAAATCTGCCTGAGTGGTGCCACCCAAAGAACCTTTCACTCAATGTCAGAATGACCAAGGACCTGGTTATTGACTACAAGAGGAGGAAACCGAAGGTCTGTGAGCCAGTCCTCGCTAACAGATCAGAGATGGAGAGGGGCTGAAATGTTAAGTTTCTCAGTGTTATCATTTCAAGGATCTGTTGTAGGTCCCACACCTAAGTGAAATTTCAAAGAAAGCACAGCAGAGCCTTTCCTTTTAAGACGTTTGTGAAGTTTTGGCATATCATCTAAAACCTTGATAAATTTATATAAATGTGTGGTGGAGAACATATTGACTGGCTGCATCACAGCCTGTTATGGAAACACCAAGGCCCTTGAATGAAAAAGCCTAAAAAAGTAGTGGATATGGCCCAGTTCATCATGGGTAAAGCCGTCCCTGCCATTGACTACATCTACACCAAGCACTGTGGCAGGAAAGCAACATCATCATGAACTCCCCACCCCAGGCCATGCTCTCTTCTTGCTGCTGCCATCAGGAAGGAGGTACAGGAGCCACAAGACCCATACGACCAGGTTCAGCAAAAGTTAGTGCTTCTCAACCTTCAGGCTCTTGAACCAAAGGGGATAACTTCATTCATCCCATCACTGAACTGTTCTCACAACCTATGAACTCACTTTCACGGACTCTTCATCTCAAGGCCTCAACGTTTTTTGCTTACTTACTTATTTATTAATATTATTTCTCTGTATTTGTACAGTTTGTTGCCTTATGCACATTGGTTTGTCCATCTTATTGGGTGCAGTCTTTCATTGATTCTGTTGTATGTCTTTGTACTTACTGTGGATGCCCACAAGAAAATGAATCTCAAGATTATATTTGATGACATATGTACTTTGATAATAAGTATACTTTTTTAATTTTTTCAGAACTTCACTTTAGTGAGTTCAGAGGTGGCTGTTGAGGTCAAACTGAGTCTTTCATACTTGAGGCATGAGAAGCCTGATTGGATGGACATGTGGGTACTTTGTGATGTGGTGTGCAAGTGTGCTCTTTCTGCCCTTGTGCAAGGCATGTGTGAACTTCTGATGTGTGGACGAGAAATGGTCAACACAGCCCACCTACAAAAATGACTTAATCCTAAACTCTGAAATTTATCATCCAATCCACTTCCAGCCTGACAAGCCTCAGATATCTCCATGACTCCCCAATTCTAGCCTCTTGCATATCCTCGCTACATCACCACTGATAACCCATGACTTGGCCCTAAGCACCCATATTCACTTCCTAAATGATTCTGCATTTTCAATATTCTCTTCTTTCAAAAGTTTCTTATAAATTCACCTCTTTGCCCTAATAGCTTCTGATGAGAATTATTGTCAAATGTCACAGGATATGTAGCATTACCACCAGTGATTTCAATATCTGGGGGTGGGGTGTCACCATTGCCCAGAAAGTCAACTGTGCTCGCCATATAATCCAATAGCAACAAGGGACTCTGGATCCTGCCAGTATTGCAAATGTTGACACATTAAGGGCTATCATCTGCAAGATACAAATGTTTGTGATGGAAGTCTCTGTGTTGGCTTGGATGAGTTCATCACCAAAACCTCTTGAGATTCTCAACACCATCCAGCACAAAATTACAGACTTAATTGGCAGCTCATTCACTAACCTAAAAATTAATTCCCTTCACCATTGATGCACAGTGACTACTATACAGTCCAATTACTTGCCCAGGCTACTCTAATAGCACCTCCCAAACACACTACCTTCAAGAGCAACAGGCATAAAAGTTCAATACCTATAGGTATCTTCCGACTCATGCACCATCCTGTCTGGGAAATATAAGGCCGCTGAGTTTAAATCCTGGAATTCCCTGCTCAACAGCATTGTAGGAGTCGTAAACACAAAATAAACTGGAGATGCTCGGATCCAATTCCTCCAGCATGTTGTGTGTGTAGCATTGTAGGAGTACCTTCCTTAGAAAGGATTCAGTGGTTCATGTGGCTCACTGCCATTTTTTAAAGGCCAATTAGGGATGGGCAATAAATGTTGACTCTGTTGGCAACACTCAGATCCTTAAAGTAATTAGAAGAGTGATTATGAGAGACTAAGTAACGCAGGTGTTCAGAGAGACCTGAATGTCTTTAAATAGGAGATGTGGAAAATAAGATGGGAAATAAGACCTTAGCATAGCACATAGAATATTGGCTTTCATAACCAGAATTATAGAGGGTAAGAGTAGGTGAGTCTTAGTGAGATCACACCAGAAATAATATGCACCATTTTGGCCTCATTACAAATGGATATAATTGCCTTAGAGACAGTGCAGAAAAGGTTTGTGATTGATTCCTAGGATAAAAGAATTTAGAAGAATAAGGTAATCTTATAAAAATATAAGAATCTGAAAATGTTTCCATGTGGTAGGAGAGTGGGGATCAGATTAGATTAGATTCAGATTTAGATCAAGATATCCGAAAAAAAGGGTGTTCACTTAAGATGAAAATGAGAAAGCCTCACCTGATTTCACCTATCATCTGTCAGCTTGCCCTCTCCTCACCTTTCAATTCTCACTTCTTCCTCCTTCCTTTCCAGTCCTGATAAAGGGTCTTGGCCAAAACACTGACCGTTTATTCCTCTACGCTGCCTGATCTGCTGAGTTCCTCCAGCATTTTGTGTATGTTGCTCTGAGAAAGAATGTCATCTCTTTCAGGGCTATTCCCTGTCCCAACACACTGAAGATGCAGAATTATCAAGCATATTCAGGCTAATGTACTTACTGCTAAAGGATAGTTTTTGAACTGTGAGGAATCCAGTTCAAACTTGAGGGCAGAGTGTTAAGGTAAGAGGTGAGAAATTTAAAGGAGATCGAAGGGGCAAGATTTCACACTGAAGGGGGTAGATACAAGGTACAAGCTGCCAAAGGACATTGCTTTGACTATCCAACAGTACCTCCCAAGTCAATGTTCCTGACAATGTGAGGGCAAGGGCAAGGAGAACAACCCAACCTGCACATTACCTCTCTAATTCATATACAATCCCGGTTTAATCCTGGAACTGCTCCCTCAATAGCTCAATACCTGAACCAGGAAGACTGCAGTAGCTGAAAAAAGCACACTACACCAACACATTCCCAAAGGAAATTAGGAATGGACAACCGGGTAGAAGACTTTCAAATAACAAGGTACTCATAAGAGTAACTGCCGACCCTTGTCTGATTAACCAACTCTATGTTTTGCACCTCATCGCTTCAGGAAGGTGAAATCTAGAGAACACACTCCGAGGGGTCAGCGGTTGAAAGGCTGAACAGCTTCAAGTTCCTGGGGCATCAGTATCTCAGAGAATCTATACGGCCCAACAAAAGCAAACGAGCAAAAAATATCAAAGAGGATTGTAAAAGTTTTTTCAAGTACTGTATGTAAAAAAATAAAAGAGAAATGAGAGTGGATATAGGACCTCTGGAAAATTAGGCAGGAGAAATAATAATGGGGGACAAGGAGATAGCTGATGAACTAACTGAGTATTTTGCATCAGTCTTCAGTGTGGAAAACACTGGCAGTATGTCTGATTTTGTAGTATGTGAAGGAAGAGAAGTGGGTGCAGTTAATTTTGCAAGGGAGAAGGTGCTCAAAAAACTAAAAGACCTAAGGATACATAAGTCATCCAGACCAGAGGAACTGCACCCTAGGGTTCTGAAAGAGGTAGCATTAAAGATTGTGATGGCATTAGAAATGATCTTTCAAAATCTTTGGACTCCAGCATCGTGCCAGAGGACTGGAAAATTACAAATGTTACCCCACCCTTTAAGAAAAGAGGAAGGCAGCAGAAAGGAACTGATAGACCACATAGCCTGACCTCAGTGTTTGGGAAGATGTTGGGAGTCAATTGTTAAGGATGAGGTGGTAGAGTACTTGATGACACAGGACAAGGTAGTACAAAATCAGCATGGCTTCCTTAAGGGAAAATCTTGCCTGACGAACCTGTTGGAATTCTTCGAGGAGATTACAAGTAGGATAAATAAAGGGGATGCAGTAGATGTTGTATATTTGGACTTTCAGAAGGCCTTTGACAAGGTGCCACACATAAGGCTGCTAACCAAATTAAGAGTCCATGGTATGACAGGAAAGTTACTGGCATGGTTAGAGCATTGGCTGATCGGTAGGAGGCGGTGAGTTGGAATAAAATGATCTTTTTCTGGTTGGCTGCCAGTGACTGGTGGTGTTCCACAGGGGTCGGTGTTGGAATCACTTCTTTTTATGTTGTATATCAATGATTTAGGTGATGGAATTGATGGCTCTGTTGCCAAGTTTGCAGATGATACAAAGATTGGTGGAGGAGCAGGTAGCGCTGAGGAAACAGAAAGGCTGCAAAAAGACTTAGACAGATTAGGAGAAAGGGCAAGAAAATGGCAAATAAAATACAATTTGGAAAATGCATGGTCATGCACTTTGGCAGAAGAAATAAATGTGTAGACTATTTTCTAAATGGGGAGAAAATCCTAAAATCTGAGATGCAAAGGGTCTTGGGAGTCCTTGTGCAGAACATCCTAAAGGTTAACTTGCAGGTAGAGTTGGTGGTGAGGAAGGCAAATGCAATGTTAGTATTCATTTCAAGGTGTCTAGAATACAAGAGCAGGGATGTGATGCTGAGGCTTTATAAGGCACTAGTGAGACCTCGCCATAAGTACTTTGAACAGTTTTGGGCTTCTCATCTTAGAAGAGATGTGCTGGCATTGGAGTGGATCCAGAGCAGGTTCACAAGGATGATTCCGGAATGAAAGGTTTATTATACGAGGAATGTTTGATGGCTCTGGGTCTGTATTCACTGGAATTTGGTAGGATGGGGGGGGGGGGGAAATCTCATTGAAACCTTTCAAATGTTGAAAGGCATAGAAAGAATAGCTGTAGAAAGGATGTTTCCCATGGTGGGGGAGTCTAGGACAAGAGGGCACAGTCTCAAGAAAGTGGGGTGTCCATTTAAAACACAGATGGGGAGAGATTTCTTTAGCCAGAGGGTGGTGAATTTATGGAATTTATTACCATAGCAGCTGCGGAGGCAAGCTCATTGGGTGTATTTAAGCAGAGCTTGATAAGTTCTTAATTGGACACGGCATTAAAGGTTATGGGGAGAAGGCCGGGGAGTGGGGCTGAGGAGGGAAAAAAGGATCAGCCATGATTGACTGGGGGAGCAGACTTGATGGACCAAATAGGCTAATTTTGCTCCTATGGTCTAAGTGTAAGAAATGGACTAAGTGCTTGTCTGCAGATATTGTTGGAGAAAGGATAATGTGATAAGACTGTAAGATGGTCTCTGTGTTTAATGTAGACGTGAAATGCAAAAATGTTTATATGAATTCTGCAAAATGGAGAGAAAGTGATTAAAAGACAGAAAAGGCATTGAGAGAACAGGCAAAGTATAACAGCGTTGGAAGAGAAACGATTAGCACCAGAGTCTGAGTGTGAACTAAATGCCGTACCCCTGCCTACCCCAGGCACGTTTCAGTAAGGCTCACGCCAAGTGACACCTCTCGAGTACTCGGTGAGACCGGAATCAGCTAGTGCCCTGCCACAGACGTCGGTTCCCAAATCATTACGGAGGCGGAGGGGTACAGAGGGGATGAGCGAAATGTTGATTTAATATGCCTTGAACCGATACAGTAGGAGCTCTAAGAAAATATTTCCCTCGCACTCTTGGTTGTTATATAAAAAACAATGTCAGGCAAGAAACAATGATGTTAATGAATATGTGGAACGCGTGCGTAAATGTTTTCAAATGTGTCCGGATTAACACAAGAAGCGAGGACGCCCATCTTAATAAATGTTATTTTAAATAACTTGCGATCTAAGTTAAAAGAAAACATATACCTTTAATTGTGTAAAATGAGAGAGTTAAGGAAAATTGCGAGCGTTTATAAAAATTGCCAAAAGCGATTATAACATCAAAGGATTAACGATATGAAGGGAAATAGAAACAATACTTGTGTGAGACTTCCCGGGCTGCTCCACGAGAGCCTCTGGGCAATACTGTACATTGTTGTAAGGGTATTGCACGAACTATCCTGCGCAAATTGAATGTTTTTAACTTAAAGCTTTGTACTGCACTATATTTAACCAAAGGGCAGTGACCAAATTTTGGAGAATCGTTACCAGATTAACTTCTGCTTAAAATTCACTGTAAACTTGTTTGTACACGCATGGAACGCCGGTGACTGGCAATTTTTGTTTTGAACTGCGTGGTTGTTTAGATACAGTATTATCTTAAAAGCGCAATAAATTCTAAATGGGTTTCACAGTTCTTTGATACAACAAACATGGAAATGGGACGGCAGGGGTAAACATGGAGATGTCCGCGTATTATTTTGTTTGCAGACTGGATTCAAAGATGCAGGCCCTCGGGCAAAGACAACTTTTGATAACGATTCCCATGAAGGGTCTCTGCCCGAAACGCCGACTGTTTACTCTTCTTCCGTAGATGCCGCCTGGACTGCCGAGTTTCTCCGGCATTTTGTGTGGGTTGCTTTGGATTTCCAGCATCTGCAGATTTTCTCGTGTTTTTGGTCACAGTTTCTGCCTCCACCATCAGTGGTACCGTGGACTACTCAGTTTACTTTAAAAGCCGTTCCGAACACTACTTAAGAACCTGTACGATTTTAACTCTGCCCGTTGTAAAATGTCATTCGAGTAATTTTTCTTTGATGGCTTTTCCTTCCGATCTGATACGGAAAAAGTTAGTGGAAATGTTTAATGAATATGCGATATACGTACATCACATAACAGCTGGGGGCGGCAGGGCACAACTACCTTCCCTCGCGTTCTGTTCAAGCGGCTGGACCTTCTTGTTTCAACAAAAAACGCCTTCATCTTTGCAGCTGGTGCACTGTATCAAGTTGTGCTTCAGGATTAGCGCATGATCAATTAACAATTAAGGAAGCTACGTCAGTTTCTCGCCTCTCCGATAAAACACGGCGAACTAACTGTGGGCCTTTTCCTGTTTGCCAATGTCTTAGGACAATGATTACTATAAAAATATGCGGCACGTACTAACGGGAAGCATAATAACTGGAGGAAACGAAAGAACTGACTCTTTGCTAAGGCTGCAAAAGCAGACCATAGCAGTCCAGTGTGATCAGGCTGCCAGTACTTGCCAAATTCTTTTGATGAACTAGTAAAATTACTGCCTTGAGCGTCAGTAAATGAAAAAGACTTTATGGACTCAAGCACACCATGTGCAAAATTATGAAGGATAACGGGTATAACTGAAAATTGGAGGTTCTCGACATTAGCAAGAAAAGTGGCAGCGACTGTATGATTTGCAAGAGACAATCCTGAAATACACTATCAGTATCTGTAGCAGCTGAGCCCTTCCCCGGAATTCATTTGTGCATCTTCAAATGGACTTTATGTAGTTACCTAAATGTATGGGCTGTGATTATGCACTTGTTATTGTGTCTGTTATCTCTATCAGTAAAGGTTATCCAACTCAAAGAAATGATGCTGTTGATAAGGATATTTTTATTATGAGTATTCCTAGGTTTGGGATCCCGGAACCTAGGAAGAAATTCTCAAATAAAATCTTAAGTATAAAGGTCCTCACTTTACGGGTAAAGTTACATAAGAACTTTATAGGAACCTTATGGTGTAAGCACCATTTCACCTGCCCTTACCAACGTCAATCTTACAGGGCAGCTGAAAGAACAGGGCCCTGAAATGGAGACCCAGCTGAAGCATTTCCACTGGCCCTCACGGCAATGCGCAGTCTTCCAAACTGCACAGCAGGCCTACTCGCGTAAGAGACAGTTTTGTGGCAATCGCTCCTCCCTTTTCAATTAAACAGATGGACATCCATAATACGCGTGAAAACATGCTGCAGAGTTGTATAGCACTAATGCAAGCTCTTAAATGGTCCCATCATGGTACTCGAAGCCCAGAAGCTCCTGCCGGTTGCAGAGTGTCAGACCGACCAGCCCTGAGACTGGGTACTGGTGAGAGCTTGCCAAGGAAAGAACGATCTGGAGCCCTGCTGGTAAGGTCCATTCCAAATGCTACTGACCACATATACCGCTTTAAAGGTCCAAGGAAAGCCGACGTCAATACACGCCTCGCAGGTTACACCAGCCCTCTCACCGAACCAGGGAGCAGGTGGCCAGAAGAACCTTGATGATAAAGATTAACGGACTGAACTATTGATCTTTATTATTTGACAGCTTAAGTAACCAATATGCATTATACTCTTGGGTAATCGGGACAACTAATTTCTGCCTAAATGCAGAAGTATAGTATAAAACTAATAGTCCTAAAGTTTCGCCTTAGTTATGACTATGAGTCCTCTAAACCCATCAGGTTGCTGGGTGTGCTGTAAAGAGCGTCTATACGTTCCGAAGGTGGATTGTCAATGCATTTATACCCCTTGATTGTAGAGAGTTTGAGTCCATGTTTTATTTCGGTAAGAGCATTAGAAGTGTAAAGGGAGCAGGGGACTGCACTACCCATTGGAATTACTCGTGCCAATGCAACTGTTTGGAGGGCAGGTAATGTATCAAGCTGCTTACAACGACTGCGTAACTCCACAACCCCACTCTGAAACTGAAACGTGGGAATAGAGGTGAAGTATGTCACTATAACATCAAGGCACAGGACTAGATATGGGTAACAGTACCTGCCATGTGTACACCACTAGTGATCCTCTGAATTCTGTTACCAGTGGATGTGTGGCCAACAGGCCAGGGCCACGCTTTCTAAAGTGGGGTCTTGGCCTGAAGCAAATGCATAGAGGAAATGTTGTTACCTGGGCTACCTGGTACCACACTCACACTCTTATACATTGTTATCTCGGCTACATAGTACCACACTCACACTCTTATACATTGTTACCTGGGCTACATAGTACCACACTCACACTCTTATACATTGTTACCTGGGCTACATAGTACCACACTCACACTCTTATACATTGTTACCTGGGCTACATAGTACCACACTCACACTCTTATACATTGTTACCTGGGCTACATAGTACCACACTCACACTCTTATACATTGTTACCTGGGCTACATAGTACCACACTCACACTCTTATACATTGTTACCTGGGCTACATAGTACCACACTCACACTCTTATACGTTCCACAGTGCAGGGCCACCATCAAAGGAGCATTTCCAAAACTGAACCTTCCCATTCTAGCAACCTGCTGGAAAAACCATTAACATGACCCCAGCACTACTGAAGAAACTGGCTAACAACACAGCCTTAGCATGTGTACCAGGACATCAATGACATTGTGCAATCCTCACTGTGGCTCCCCAAATCACCTAGCACTAGACTTTCTGTTGTCTAAGAGAGGTAGTACTTGTGCTACTATTAACCAGGAGTGTTATATGTGCATCCCTGGTATCAACAGCCAACAGTACCTGATTAAACTGTCACTGAGCATGAATGAAATTTACTAAGATTTATATTGTCTTCTACTGACAAAGAGGAGGGAGTGTGGAAGTTGCAACAAGACAATGATAACCTGGGCAGTTGTGGTCAAAGGGAGATCTTTGAAGAAAGACCCCTGGAGACTCCTCTGCTTACTACAGGCAGCAATGTGTACCCAAGCCAGAGGAGTGAGACCTCTGTAGTGAGGCTTTTCCAGAAAGGCCTTCCTAAAACATAGTGTCCCTTTATTCGATAGGGAATGTGGAAACTGACAACACCAGGATCTAAACCATAACCAATAACTAATGATCTATTGTCTGTACTAACTTCAAAATATCATCTGCTGTCTGTTTGAAGTTTTGATCGACTGTGAACACCTCTATTGTGTATAGTAGCCGGCTGTAGTGCAGTGACATCAGCCGGACTCCGGAGCAATGGTTCCCGAGTTCGAACCCAGTCGGGCCGCTCCCGGACATGCTTTCCATCCGTGCTGGGTTGAGTGTCGAGCTCGCAACTCAGTCTTGTAAAAAAAAAACTACACTGTGAGAAGGACGTGGGGGCCCACTCACAGAATCTTTCCTCCAAGACAACCACTTTGAAAAAAGTAGTTGTCGAGCCTGTGGCAGAGTATGGCACACACAAAAAAAATTGTGTATAATGATTGATCGTAGAGTCATAGAGAAGTACAGCACAGACCCAGGCCCTTCAGCCCATCTAGTCCATGCCTACTCACATTTAAACTGCCTATTCCCATTGACCTCAACTGGGACCATAGCTCTCCATATCCCTACTATCCATGTACCTATCCAAGCTTCTTTTAAACATTGAAATCAAGCTTGCATGCACTACTTGCACTGGCAGCTTATTCCACACTCTCACAAACCTCTGAGTGATGAAGTTTCCCCTCATGTTCCCTTTAAACTTTACACCTTTCACCCTTAACCCATGATCTCTGGTTGTAGTCCCATCCAACCTCAATGGCATTTACCCATCTATACCCCTGATAATTTTGTATAGCTCTATCAAATCTCCTCTCAACCTTCTATGTTCTAAAGAATACAGTCCTAACCTATTAAATCTTTCCTTATAACTCAGGTCCTCCACAGCAACACCCTTGTAAATTTTCTCTGTACTCTTTCAAGCTTCTTTACATCTTTCCTGTAGATAGGTGACCCAAACTGCACACAATGCTCCAAATTAGGCCTCACCAATGCCTTGTGAATGAGGAATTCAAATTTACAATGATCAATATCCTAACTGATGAGACAATCCTGTACAAGAAGTTTTCTGTTCAGACCTCAGAACAGCGTGGGTGACAGAGGCTCATGCTGTTTTCCTTGTGTACAAGTAAAATAAAAAAGAATGCTTGAGTCGTAAGAGTGTTCTGAGCCCAGTTATATCAGTTAGTTATCAGCAATGAGTTACATCAACAGCACCAGCTCCCAAATTTGTACTTGGACTTAACCTGCGAAGCCAACAATGAACCTTCTGAACCACTTCTAGACTACTCAAGATCTCTGTGCAGTCTACCAATGCTGTTGAGTCCCTGATAAAATGAAATTTGCTGCTCTGATGTAGTTGCAAACTATGGATTAAATTTGTGGTGTTACGAATGTGCCACAACTCTGAGGGGCCGAAGGGTACAAAGTAGCCCCCTCCTTTTTGAGAATCGCAAGATCGCTATTAATTCGGGTCTGGGACCCAGGAAATGAGAGAGAGAGATGTCCAGAATACACAAGGCTTGGAATGTGTCCTGGCCTCAGCAAGGCGGAACCATTGATAACGGCTATTGTCTCTTGGAGATGGAATTGTGTATTGAGTACTGTACTAATCTTTGAAGCCCTCGGGGATGACCAGAGTGGGCTGGTTGAGGGATTGCACCATCCCAACCTGACTGACATCTGAGACCCCGTGAGTAAGGATAAAAGAGAGTCTGGGGAACAACCCCTTCAGATGCACCAGGAGAAACACTAGAAATCCCGTGACAGTGTTTAATAGCGACAGCCAGTGGGGGGCTCCCGTGCATCCTTTCCCATTGCCTGGGATTGGGGCCTCACCACGGAAGAACGGCTTTAGCTAAAGGACCGGCTACACCAACGGAACTCTCGAAGGATCGAAATCATAAAAAGGAAAAGCTGGCAAGTTTCTACAGATCTCTCTTGACTCCAACCAAAGGCTGCAGCCTGAATGAACTGAGTGACTTTTATATTTCCATCGGACAATACATTATCCCCAAGACAACGATAGAGCTTATTTCTTATTGATTATTATTATACCCGCACTTTTAGATTTAGTATTGATGACGTATATTATCTGTATGTTTGCAGTGATATTATTTTTGCGTATTTTTACTAATAAATACTGTTAAAAATAGTACCATCAGACTTCAATGGACCTTTCTATCATTGCTGGTAAGTGACCCAGTTAGGGGGTTCGTAACAGTGGATGCCTGTTTACTGAACCAAGTTCAACACTGGGTTCTGTGAATTACATCTGGTCATTAAAAATGCCAGTTTTTTGGTGCAGAATTTATCAAAATAGTAAATAAGCTAATTTTTACATAGAAAAATCCTAAAAAAAACAATGCTTTCATTCTGAAATTAACACAGTACTTTAAAATGTATTTCATACTGTTTCCCAGCAAACCAACAACAATCAAGATGGAATAGACACATCTATCATCTGCAGAAAGGTACAGATTAAAGAAGTAAATGTGAGCTGGGAAATACAAAACATTAATTCTGTTTCTCCTTCCTAGATGCTGCTTGGCTTGATTATTTGTTGCATTTTCTATTTTAAATCAAAGTATTATTCAGCCATGTTATGAAAGAAAAAGGACCTCGAAATTGTCATATTGTTAAAGAATCAAAGGAAGAGGGAAAGATGTTTTCATAGGAATACTTTGTTAGAACCATAGAGTCAAGCACCACAGAAACAGGTCCTCCACCCCAACTAGTCTATGCCGACATCTTAGCTTGTCTCACTTGCCCATGTTGGTCCGTATCCCTCAAAACCCTTCCTACACATGTACCTGTCCAAATGCCTTTTAAATACTGTTCATGTACCTGCTTCAACCATTTCCTGTCAGCTCTTTCCATAAACTGGCCACTCTTTGGGTGAAGAGGTTATCCCCCGTTTCCTATTAAACTTATCTCTTTGAGTTCTTGATTTCCCAATCCCAGAGAAAAGATTGTGTATTCACCCTATTTATGCCATTCTACAATATAACCCTTTTTTCTCCTATGCACCAGTGAGTAAAGTCCCAACCCGATCAACCTCTCTCCAGAACTCAGTTCCTCAAGTTGTTGATCAATGATGGTATTTTACAGCTTCTGACATTGGTTCTATTTTCTGTGGATGAGTATGATAACCAGTATATCCACTAGTTGGCTTCAGATATTGAAGCACTGACATAAAATGTATTTGGTGAGAGGCTTTGAACTTTGCTGCTAACACTAAAGCACAGTGATTAAGTGTTTTGAGAGATTGGTGATGAAACATATCAACTCCTGCCTGAGAGGCGACTTGGTTGAGCCAACCAGCTCAACAGGTTCCATCCCATTGCTTCTTCAATCAATGCTGAAACATCTGGACAGCGAAGATGCATACATCAGGATGCTCTTTATCAACTATAGCTCTGCATTCAATACTATCAACCCCTCAAAACTCACCAAGTTTCAAGATCTTGGCCTCAATACCTCCTTGTGCAATTGGATCCTCAATTTCCTTACTTGCAGACCCCAATCAGTTCAGATCGGCAACAACATCTCCATCAGCACAGGTGCACCACAAAGCTGTGTGCTTAGTTCCATGCTCTACTCACTTTGCACTTATGACTGTGTAGCTTAGCACAGCTCAAAAGCCATTTTCAAGTTTGCTAATGACACCACTGTCACAGGCTGAATTAAAGGTGATGATGAATCAGCATATAGGAGGGAGATTGAAAATCTTGTTGAGTGGTGCCACAATAACAACCTCTTATTCAATGTCAGCAAGACTAAGGTGCTGATAATTGACTTCAGGAGGAGGAAACCAGAGGTCCGTGAGCCAGTCTTTATCAGAGGTGGAGAGGGTCAGCAACTTTAAATTCCTCTGTGTTATCATTTCAGCAGACCTGTCCTGGGCCCAGCATATAATCGCAATTACGAAAAAGGCACAGCAGTGCCTCTACTTCCTTAGGAGTTTGCAAAGATTTGGCTTAAAACTAAAAGCTAAAACTTTATCAAACTTCTATAGACGTGCGGTGGAGAGTATATTGACTGGCTGCATCACAGCCTGATATGGGAACATCAATGCCCTTGAGCATAAAATCCTACAAAAGCAGTGGAGGTAGCTCAGTCTATCACAGGTAAAACCCTCCCCTCCACTGAGCACACCTACACAGAGTGTTGTCACAGGAAAGCAGCAACCATCATTTGAGGCCCTCACTACCCAGGCATGCTCTTTTCTCGCTGCTGCCATCAGGTACAGGAGCCTCAGAACAAAAACACCACAAGGTTCAGAAACAATTATTAACCCTCAATCATCAGGCGTTTGAACCAAAGGGGATAATTTCACTCAACTTCACTTGCCCCATCATTGAACTATTCCCACAACCTATGGGCTCACTTTCAAGGATCATTCATCTTATGCTCTCAATACCTATTACTTATTTATCTATTATTTATTTTTGTATTAGCACCATTTGTTATCTTTTGCACAATATTTGAACACCCAGTTAGTGAGGTCTTTCATTGATTCTATTATAGTTATTACTTTATTACGAATTTATTGAGTATGGCAACAAGAAATTGAATCTCATGGTTGTATGTGGTGACATATATGTACTTTGATAATAAGTTTACTTTGAACTGTTACGCCTGTGCCCCAACTCTGAGGGGCCGAGGGGTGCAGAGTGGCCCCCTCCGTTTTGAGAATCGCAAGATCGCTATTAATTCAGGTCAGGAGACCCAGGAAATGAGAGAAAGACATGCAGAATCCACAAAGGGGTTTGGAATGTCCTGGCCCCTCAGCGATACAAAGCCACGGGAAACGGCCATTGTCTCTTGGAGACGGAATTGTGTATTGAGTACTGTACTTCATGGAAGCCCTCAGGGAATGATCAGAGGGGGTTGGTGGAGGGATTGCATCATCCCAACCTGATTGACATCTGAGACCCTGTGAGTCAGGATAAAAGGGTCTGGGGAACAGCCCCTTTAGACACACTAGAAATCCTGTAATAGCATAAGAGCGACAGCCGGTGGAAAGCCCATGTGCGTCCTTTTCCATTTGCCTCGGAATTGGTGGGCCTTACCATGGAAGAACGGCTTTAGCTAAAACAAAGGAGAAATCAGCCCTAACGACTCTTGAAGGATTGACATCATAAAAGGAATGGGCAAGTTTTAAACTCTCTCTCTTGACTCCAACCAAAAGCTGCAGCCTGCATGAACTTGGGTGACTTTTATATTTCCATTGGACAATACATTATCCCCTAGACAACAACAGAGCTATTTCTTAGTGATTATTATTATACCCACGTTTTAACCAGTAGTGACAACATATATTATCTGTATGTTTGCATTGATATTATTTTTGTGTATTTTTATCAATAAATACTGTTAAAAATAGTACCATCAGACTTCAACAGACCTCTCTATCTTTGCTGGTAAGTGACCCAGTTACAGGGTACGTAACAATTGGGATTCTCGTCTCGGGATCTGACACCAAATTGGGGGGGGGGGGGGCAGTGAATCGGGCTTGTAAGTCCAAATTTGGATCTGGTACGCGGGTAGCCAGATGGGAAACCAGCAAAGATGGACATGGATGAATTTATAGAAAACCCGACTCTGGAGGCGCTAGAGGCGGCCACCAAATTAGACTTGATAAATATAGCGAAGGGACTAAACCTCGCAGAGGTGAGGTTATCAGTGAAAAAGCGGAGGTGCAAAGGGCAATAACTCAGTATTATATTGGGAAGAATGTGTTTGCAGCTGAGGTATTGGAAAATATCCCTGAAAAGGTACCAGCTAGTGGGACAGCTCAGTTCGAGTTGGAGAAATTAAGGTTGGAACGCAATTAAGTTAAAGCAGCTGAAAAGAAGAGAGGGCCAAGAAAGAAAAGGAAAGAGCCGAGAAGGAGAGGGAGGCAGAGAAACAGAGGCAACATGACTTGGAGATTGAGAAGTTAAGGCAAGAGCGAAGAGCTCAGGGGTCAGACCGAGAGGAGGGGTTTAATGTTAGTCGGGAGTTGAGGTTAGTACCTCCATTCAAGGAGACGGATGTTGATAGTTATTTCTTGTCTTTTGAAAAGGTGGCAGTGAATCAGAAGTGGCCCAAAGCGCAGTAGGTGGCGTTGTTACAAGGTGTGTTAAAAGGGAAGGCACAACGAGCATATACGGCGTTGTCCATGGAGGAGGAAGAGGCGGAGAGTTATGACAAAGTAAAAGCGGCCATTCTCCGGACTTACAAATTGGTACCTGAAGCGTATAGACAAAAGTTCAGAAATTTAAAGAAAGGGTGGAATCAGACGTATACAGAGTTTGCCTATGAAAAGGGTGTGCTCTTGGATCGTTGGTGTACAGCAGAAATAGTGGAAGAGGATTTTTGGTGTCTCAGGGAGCTAATTCTGATGGAGGAATTTAAAGGTTGTGCTTCGGAGGATATCCGGATGTATTTGAATGAGAAGCTGAATAAGTCCATCTCAGAATTTGCTAGGTTCACAGATGAATATGCCCTAACCCACAAGACAAAGTTTTCCTCGAACAAAAGTTCCCAGAGAGACCGTGGGAACGATAGAGAAAGCCCGCCAGCTGAGACAGAGGTCCTGCCGGGAGGTAGTGGTAAGATTGAGGGGGAGAGGCAAGACGGCCAGAGATTTCCAGGCTTGACCTGTTTTAATTGTGGAAAGGGGAGACGTATTGCATATAGGTGCTATAGGAAGGAGACAGGAAAAGGGAAAGCAGCAGTCCCTGTAGGATGTGCCATGGTAATCTGTAAATCGACAAGAGAGCCCCAGGTAGACAGAGTACAAGAAGGGTCTGAGACTTGTATGTCAAATGGAACCGTGTCTGTGAGGGAGGGTGACCCACCAGTTCCCGTGCGGATCTGGAGAGACACGGGCGCTGAACTGTCATTGATTAGCAGTAAGGTTCTGGATTTTGGTCGTGAGACGGGAATGGTAGCTGTGAAAGGAATAGGCAAAGGGACGGAAACGGTACCCTTGCATAGGATCATTATGAATTGTGAGCTGGTATCTGGACCAGTTGAAATGGGGGTGCGATCAGAATTCCCGAGAACTGACACGGATGCCCTTCTGGGTAATGGTTTAACCGGTGGTAAGGTTTGGTCAGCAACGAAGCTGACGAGACAGCCGGTGGAGGTCCCGCCCCTAGATTCCAGGATCTATCCCGCATGCGCGGTCACTCGCAGAATGTCGAGAAAGGCAGCTGAGAACGAGAGCAGTTTAAATCCGGCCAGTATCGATTTGGCTGAGACGTTTTTACCAACCCTGTACCACGAGGGTTTAGAGGGGGGTAAAACGAAGAGTAGTAAAGTGAAAGAGAGTAAGGGAGAGGAGGTAGACCTGCCCTTAGTGAGGAGAAAAGTTCTAGAGACACGAAATAAAGATGAGTAACAGATAGAGCTGTTAAAAGGTCCAGAGTTGGACAGGGATGATCTGTCTGGTTTGGCAGAACTGTTTGAAGAAGTTGAAAATTCTAAAGGTGTTCCCGATAATGAAATGAGGGCAGTCCTAAATGAAAAGGGCGCCCTTACCTTGAAGAAGTCTGCTGGGTTGGCAGATGAGGTTGTTTCAGCCCGCGGGGTTGAGTTTGCTCCGGAAGGGAGTTGCCCAGAGAGTAGCTGGGAGAATCAGGGGAATTTAGAATTTGAACAGGGTACGGGTATTGAAAGCCTGGAAGAGGCAAATGTCCCGTTTGAGTGTGTCCAAGATGTGGATGCACGTGGTACTGAACCTAGTAATGTAGCTCAGAAAAAGTCTGAGGTATTTGATTCAGTTGAAAAGGAATGCAGTCCTTGTGGGCCAGATGGACTTGGTTCAGTGAAGAAAGGGTTAACCTTGGTAATAGTGGGAAGTGAGAGTTCCCAGGTGTTTGTGCTCGAAGGTGTGTTAAAAGTTAGTGAGGAGATCAAAGGTGGTGAGGTGAATGTTATTACTGAAGGAAAAGGAAAATGTGTAGTTCCCAAATTGAATGAAGAAAATTTAAAGGCTGGACTGATATCAGAAGCAGCAACCAGGTTACAGAGACAATGGCTTGATACCACCAAGCCTGTGAATCAATTACAGGTTGAGTTGGAAGGTAAAGGGGCCCCAAACGCTATTGTTATTCCAGAGTGGGGTGTGAAATCGCAGAATTTGAAATGCTGTTTGAACAAAGAGTGATCGCTGGCATTGAGACCTAATAGCCTGAAGAGAAAACTAGCAACTTGCGTAAAATTAAAGAATTGTGTGGAAATTCGGACAATGGTCTAAGCTTGGAACACATTGTTGATAAAATAACTCCTATGAAAGGAGCGGGCGAAAGCCTACTTCGCCAGGGTGCACCAGCTCACCGCGATGGAATTAACCGGAAAAGAGGCGAGGGTTAATGGGATGCCATTTTTAAATAGCAGAAGCCGGTGTTAAGGGATTTCGACAAAGCATGTGAATAATATAGACAACTCTTTAGTTTTGTTTGCTAAAGAAAATAAGAAATAAAAATAGGTGGTTATTAAATTGGAGTCTGATGCTACAGGACTTTAGTAAGGTACAAGATGTTAAGATATTAACGGAAGTGACAATGTAATCGGTAACTATCTAGATGCTGAATTGAATGTATAACTGTATTACTCTGTAGTGAAAAAAAAACTTTTGTATTGTGTTAGATTCTAAAATCCTGTAAGACTCTGTATTACTTTGTTTTTACCAATGGTAAAAACGTGTTGAAGAAAGGGGGTGTTATGCCTGTGCTCCAACTCTGAGGGGCCGAGGGGTGCAGAGTGGCCCCCTCCGTTTTGAGAATCGCAAGATCGCTATTAATTCAGGTCAGGAGACCCAGGAAATGAGAGAAAGACATGCAGAATCCACAAAAGGATTTGGAATGTCCTAGCCCCTCAGCGATACAAAGCCACGGGAAACGGCCATTGTCTCTTGGAGACAGAATTGTATATTGAGTACTGTACTTCATGGAAGCCCTCAGGGAATGATCAGAGGGGGTTGGTGGAGGGATTGCATCATCCCAACCTGATTGACATCTGAGACCCTGTGAGTCAGGATAAAAGAGGGTCTGGGGAACAGCCCCTTTAGACACACTAGAAGAAACACTAGAAATCCCGTAATAGCGACAGCCGGTGGAAAGCCCACGTGCGACCTTTTCCATTTGCCTCGGAATTGGTGGGCCTTACCACAGAAGAATGGCTTTAGCTAAAACAAAGGAGAAATCAGCCCCAACGACTCTTGAAGGATTGACATCATAAAAGGAATGGGCAAGTTTTAAACTCCCTCTCTTGACTCCAATCAAAAGCTGCAGCCTGCATGAACTTGAGTGACTTTTATATTTCCATCGGACAATACATTATCCCCTAGGCAACAACAGAGCTATTTCTTAGTGATTATTATTATACCCACGTTTTTAGACTTAGTAGTGACAACGTATATTATCTGTATGTTTGCATTGATATTATTTTTGTGTATTTTTATCAATAAATACTGTTAAAATAGTACCATCAAATTTCAACGGACCTCTCTATCTTTGCTGGTAAGTGACCCAGTTACGGGGTACGTAACAGAACTTTGTCTCTTCCCAAGATAGCTATAAGATATGAAGCATTTTAACTACATTTATTGACTTAATTTCATGTAATTCCTTATGGTGAGTCAAAGGTTCAGTGCTTTTCACAAGCTTTTTATCAATCCACAATGTTGGTAATAATGTGTCTCATTTTTTGCAATTGAAACTTTTACAAGAATACATAGATAGAACATTTAGGCATGCAGGTCCTCCTCATATGACAAATACCTAACTTACATACAACTCATACATACGTACGGCCATTCAGGAGACTGGCAGGATGGATTTGTCAGGAACTATGCAGCTGTTAGTAGCACTGTAGCGTAGTGATTAGCACAATGCTTCACAGTCCTAGCAACCTGGGTTTATTACCCACCGCTGTCTGTATGTTCTCCCTGTGACCGTGCAGGTTTCCTTTGAGTGCACCGGCTTCCTCCCACAGTTCAAAGATGTATCGGTTGATAGATTAACTGGTCAGTGTAAATTGTCCTTGATTAAGCTAGGGTTAAATAAGGGTTGCTGGATGGGGCAGCTCAAAGGGCCAGAAGGGACTATTCTGCACTGTTTCCCAATAAAATAAAAAATAAAATTTCTGTTGCCTGGGAACTTAGTTTGCAGCCACACATTTGATTTGCAAATGGTTCAAGTTACAAACAGATCACAGGAAGAGAACTCTGCTGTAAACTATTGGTGGCCTCTAACTTTCATAGCCTGAGGTTCTCATCTGCTTCGAAAAGACATTTATTGTACGGGTGTCCATGAAGAATTGGTGACCTGCCTCAGTAACTACCACTGTGTGGCAATCACATCAACTAAATTGAGTTCCTTTGGCGTGAATGAACTGTACCTCAGAGATGACCCAGATCCAGTCCAATTGCCTACCACCACACCAGGTCAACAGCAGATACGATTTATCTGGCTTCACTCCGCTCCAGCCCATCTGGACAAAAGGAGCTCATGCACATCAGGGTGCTGTTCATCAACGGCACCTTAGCATTCAACATAACCATCCCATCTGAACTCAACATCAAGCTTCAAGAGCTGGGCCTCTGCACCTCTTTCTCCAACAAGATACCTCAATTAGTGAGGACCAGTAACACCATCTCTTCCTTGCTGATCATCCGCACGGGTGCACCTCAAGGCCATGATTAACCGCCTCCTCTACCCTCTTTACCCCCAAATGAGTGTGTGGGTAGTCTCAGTCCCAAAGACATATTCAAATTTGCTGTTGTTGGACAGATCACAAGTGGTGATGAGTCAGTGAGATAAGACACCTGGTTGAATGGTGCCGCAATAACAACCTCTCATTCAACATAAGCAAACCTACAGCACAATTTGGGCCCTTTGGCCCACGGTGTTGTGCCGAACATGTACATATTTTAGAAATTACCTAGGGTTAACCCTCTATTTTCCTGAGCTCCATGTACCTATCCAGGAGTCTCTTAAAAGACCCTATCGTATCTGCCTCTACAACTGTCGCTGGCAGCCCATTCCATACCCTCACCACCCTTTGTGTAAAAAACTTAACCCTAACATCTCCTCTGTGTCTACTTACAAGCACCTTAATACTGTGCCCTGTCGTGTTAGCCATTTCAACCCTGAAAAAAAGCTTCTGACACGATCAATGCCTCTCATCATCTTATGCACCTCTATCAGGTCACCTCTCATCCTCCATCACTCCAAGGAGAAAAGGCCTAGTTCACTCAACCTATTCTCATAAGGCATACTCCCCAATCCAGGCAACATCCTTGTAAATCTCCCCTTCATCCTTTTTATGGTTTCCACATCCTTCCTGCATTGAGGTGACAAGAACTGAGCATGCTACACCAAGTGGGGTCTGACCAGGGTCCTATATAGCTGCAACATTACCTCTCAGCTTATTGTTCACTTTAGGAAGGGGAAGGACAATAAGCATGTCAGTCTACATGGGGGATCAGCAGTGAAGAAAATCAGGAGCTTCAATTTCTTGTTGTTAATATAGATGCAATTATAAGAAACTCTAACAAACCTTATACAGATGTACTGCTGAAAGTATCGAGACTGTTCGTATCATGGTCTGGTGCAGCAATTAGAATGCACAGGGACAAAAGAAGCCACAGAGCAGTGGACATTATCTTTTTATCTTTTTTTTCAAAATGGCACTGAGCTGCGGTCTCTGTCAAGGTCATGGCTCAGATTTTGTTTTTTATTGTTTTTATTTTTATTAGTTTTTTATTTTTAGTAGGATTAGTTTTGGGGACTGAGGGAGGAGTTAGGGATCAGGTTAGGATTTAGGGACAGGGATATGGGAGGAATTCGAGGTCAGACTGGAGTCTAAGCCTCTGCACCATGTGCAAAGGCCAGCAATGCAGACATGGACAGATGTTGGGTGGTTGGGCAGTAGACCAGCATGGACAAGGACTAGTGAAGCCCTCCCCCCCACCATGGGTCAGCGGGTTTCAAAGTCAGAGTTCCATGCGGGCAGAAGGAACAAAGTCGTTGTGATCAGAGTTTGAGGCCTAGTGATCACTGTCCCTTCTTTGGTGATTCTGGTGTTCAAGGCCTAGTGTTCAGTGATCAACAGATCTTGGGGTTGATACCAATGATTGACGTCTGAGAATCAAATGAGAAGTTCAGAAGTCAAAGTCCACTGGCCAGGACCCAAGTTTGTGAATCTCTGCAATTCTGCTGGGGAAGACCCAATGTCTGCTGGAAGCTGGAGGCTGAAGATGATCTGCCTGGGTTGGGAGGATTGTATGTGTGTGGAGGTGGGAGGGAGGATAAGGCACAGTGTGTTGGTTGTTCAACACAAATAATGTTTTTCATTGTATATTTTGATGTACATGTGATAAATAAATTAGAATCTTGAACCTTGACTCAACTCAATGCATTACGGGCACATCCCTCTGCAGTATTGGTGATACCTACAGGAGGGGCTGCCTCAAGAAAGCATCATGCATCACCAAAGAGCCCACCATATGGACCATGCCATCTTTTCGGAGCTACCATCAGCAGGAGGTAAAGAAGACTGTAGTCCCACACCACCAGGTTCAAGAACATTCCCTTCAACCATTCGGTTCTTGAACCAACCAGCAAAACCTTAATCACTACATTTAAGAAGCATTTTAATTTGTTGTTTATTTTTAAAAACTAAGCACTGAAATTAAATTCAAAGCAAAAACAGAAGCTGCTGGAGCCACCTTGTGTAGATTGAGCTAACCCAGTAATTTGACTCTATTTCTTCCTCATGCTCTGAGGAAGCTTGATCTGCTGAGTGCTTTCATTGTTCTTGTTTTGGATTCACAGTATTTGTGTAACTCAGTAAAGAACAAACATGTGTTGATAACAGGATTATAAATCATAATGCATGATACTTCCACAGAAATGCATAGAAAAAGCAGACACTTTCAAAATGAAGTTGTTGTTCAGTGTATTTTAATCAAAGGCTTATCTAGCTTTCCTTAAAAGTGTTATTAAAGTGGTATGATCTGTTGATTATTTGTATTTCCCAAGACTGAAAGGGTGAAAATCAGTTTCCAAACCATAAGAGCTGACATGAGCTTTACCCTATATATTCCTCAAATGATCAGTCATGCTGTTTCAGAAAGCATTGGTCAGCAATATCCTATGATTAATCAGAATGTTGCACCAGTCATTATTTATGAAGTCCGAACCTAGTTCTGTAATTTAGTCTTGAACTGATATCTTCAATTATAGAATGTACAGGCTGGCTGCTGTGGGAAAAGGAAAAAAATCACTAGTGAAATAATGTTCTCTCATTTAAGATGGAGATAAGGTACTATATTGGAAGGACAAATTACATCTTTTGAGCTAGAAATCAAATTACTCCTTTTTTAAATTTAATTTAAAATTTGGTGGAGTCTTCAAGCCTAGATCACATTTTTTTTTCATTGAACTAGAAGAACATGGGAATTAGAAACAGGAGTAGGTTCTCTGGATCTTAAAGCCTGCTCTTTCATTCATCAAAATCACAGCTGATCTTCTGACTAAACTCCATTTTCCTGCAATATCCCCATAACACTTGATTCTCTTACTATCCAGATATCTATCCATCTTTGATTTAAATTAATTCAATAACTGAGGCTTTGCAGCCCACTGGGATAGTGAATTCCAAAGATTAATCACACTAAATTCTGAATGAAAAATAAAATCTCCACTTCACTTATTGCTCAATGGCTTGCTACATACTGTAAGACCGTGTCTCCCAGTTCGAAGCTCATGTGGAAGAGCTCTGCATTTACTCTCATTGTGCCGGCTACAGAATTTTGTATGTTTCAGTGAGATCACCTCTCTTCCTTCTAAATGGTCTGAGTCAATCTCTCTCCATTTAACAAACTCACCATCACTGGAACCAGCCTGGTAAATCAATGCAACAAGCATTCCATGCAGAGAACTCCATAGATGGAGCAGCATCTGGGGGGAAGGAACTGTGTTTCAGATCAACATCCAGCATCAGGACTGTGAGAGGAGAGGTAAGGTAGTCAATGTAAAAAAGAGGGATTAGGGGACGGGGGTTAGGGGTGAGACTGGAGCCAGTAGGTGACTTCAGACTGTCTGACCGCTGAGGGGTAGATAGGGCCAAGTTGAGAGTGGTGGACCGGCAGTGGGGAGGAGTAGAGTGGGAGACAGAGGCAGGGGTCTGCAAGGAGGAAGCAGACAAGAAAAAGCAGATGGAGTCATGTGGGAGGGTGATAAGTGGGACAAAGGCTACCAATAGCGAATCTGTTAAGTAAGGAAGATGATAATGGAACGATTAGGACGCAGGCAAAGAGTAGACGACACAAGTTGTGGAAGGAGGAATTGAGTGGGTAAAATGTGAGGATAATGTGGATGAAACCAGGAGTGGGAGGGAGGGGAGGGGGGAGAGATGAAGATGTATTTGGGGGTATGGGAAAGGTGACAAAAATGAAAGGCTTGGATCTGAACTGGAAGGGGAGTGAAAGAGGTAGACAGAAATCATTGGTGCGTTTCTTCAGTGGCAAGTGCATTATTTTTAAACAAAGGCCATGAAGACTGTCCACATATTCCAGGTGCAGTCACACTACATAATTGTGACCATATAAAAGGGCCTATATAATTGTGGTAAGGCATCTTGACTTCTTTCATCAAATAATACCCTAACACCCTAACCCGGGGGTCGGCAACCTGCGGCTCCCGAGCCATTTGTGGCTCTTTCACCTCTGTGCTGCGGCTCCCTGTGGCTTTGGGAAATAATTGGTCAGTATTTAATTAAAATGTATTTTATGTTAGTTTGTTAGCTTTTGAAATGTAATTCTAAATTTGAAGATTATGGTGATCTTGTACAATCTAAGTGTGGCGACACATTTCCTGGCACATCCGAAACGGCTCACAATTAGCCAGCATTCCGGCTAAGGGAGATAGCCTACGGGGGTTTGTGAGTACGCGTCTTTTGCAGCATCTGCGTCCATGGGGGCTGGGTTGAGGGAGGCTTAAAAGCAAGGCTGTTTAGTTCGAATAAAGTTATTCGACTGCAGTTTACTGACTGCGTGAGCACACCGCTACAACGTGTTTTTATCGCTATTAATATACGTCACCACTGCCAATACCTGACACCCGCCAGTGCGCGATTTCTTTAATTTTTCGATCCAAGGTAAGCCAACTATGGAGAATTCTAAAAAAAGAAAAGTGACTGAAGAAAACAGAACGTTTAATGATACGTGGACAGATTCATTTGCTTTCACTGTTGACGAGACTGGTTTACCGGTATGCTTAATATGCAATGAGAAACTAGCAAACAACAAAAAGTCAAATGTCGCAAGGCATTTCCAGAGTAAACACGCAGCCTTTGCTCAAAAATATCCGGATGGAGATGAGAGAAAAAAAGCCGTTTCGGAACTGATGCGGAAGGTTGATCTGAGCAAAAATCATTTCCAGAAATGGATGAAGTCTGGAAAATCAACGACATACGCCAGTTATATTGCCGCTCAGGAAATAGTCAGGCACGGGAAGCAGTTTACAGATGGTGAATATATAAAAGAATCTTTCATTAAGATTTCAGAACATCTATTCACGGACTTTAAAAACAAGAGTGAAATTGTGCAGAAAATCAGGGATATGCCCCTCTCTGCAAAGACTGTCAAAGACAGAACCATAAAAATGGCAGAAGACATCACAAGACAGCAAATTAAAGACATCAATTCAGCTGTGGCCTACTCGATTGCCTGTGACGAGTCTAAAGACAAAGGTGATATTGAACAAATAGCGTTGTTCTGCCGGTATGTAAACTCTGCCGGGCCACAGGAAGAACTGATTGAGTTGATACCTCTAAAAGACCAAACACGGGGGGAGGACATCTGTGAGGCTGTCTTGAATTGTTTAAGAGCCAAAGGAATAAAGACCACCCATCTGGTGTCAGTAGCTACTGATGGGGCTCCGAATATGACGGGAACGCACAAGGGATTTGTGGCTTTACTGCAGAAGTCGCTGGACAGAAAGCTGCTGACTTTTCACTGCATCTTGCACCAAGAGGCACTGTGCGCTCAAACATTTCCTCCGGAATGCACAGAAGTAATGGATGTTGTCATTCAGATTGTCAATAAAATAATGGCAAAAAGTTTAAATCACCGTCAATTCTGTTTGTTACTGGACGAGATGGAAAACGCATATTCTGATCTCCTGCTGCACAACAAAGTCCGGTGGCTGTCCAAAGGGGAGGTGCTGAAACGCTTTGTCGCGTGTCTGGAAGAAGTGAAAACTTTCCTGGGCAGCAAAGGGCTCACCTTTCCTGAGCTGGAACAGCCAGAGTGGCTGGAAAAGCTACACTTCATGGTAGACATGACAGCGCACCTGAACACGCTGAACACAGCTCTTCAGGGGAAAGGACGCACAGCCCTGCACATGTTGGAGGATGTTTTGGCATTCGAGCGCAAGTTGACAGTGCTTGCCAGAGATTTACAGAAAGGCACTTTGTCTCACTTCCCCAATTTGAGAGAGTTCAAACAAGGTCACGACATGATAATTTTGGAGTATTTACATTCTGCAATCATCGCAATGCAAACATCGTTTGGGAAACGCTTCTGTGAGTTCAGAGAGGAAAAAAACACATTATCCTTCCCGGTCACTCCCTTAAGCATCGATCCTTCCCTACTAAATACGACTGCATTGGCAGGTGTGAGTCAACCTGATCTTGAGATGGAACTGGCCGACATAGCCGACAAAGACATATGGGTGTCCAAGTTTAGACGCTTGACAGCAGACCTTGAAGATGTTGCAGTTCAGAAGGCCGTTCTTGCTCAGAATCACAAATGGAGTGATATTGAAAACCTTCCAAAACCGGACAAACTTGTGTTCGAAACATGGAATGCTATGCCCGACATTTATGTAAACATGAAAAAGTATGCGCTTGGAGTCCTGTCGATCTTTGGATCCACATATGTATGTGAGCAGGTGTTCTCCAACATGAACTTTATTAAAAACAAACATCGCGCACGCCTCACAGATGACAGCTTGCGATCCTGTGTAAAGATGAAGGTGACGTCATACAGCCCTGATGTGCAGACGCTGTGCGCTGAGGTCCAGGAGCAGAAATCCCATTAACCAAGTATGATAAATATTTTAATTGCCTATTATTTTATGTATATTCATATTTTTTCATTGTTCAGTGAAATAGTCCTTTTATTTTTCAGGCTGACAGCTGGCTGATGTTATTTTTGGTTTGCTGCTGGCGGCAAATTTAAGTTTGGCGTTTTTCATAAATACAAGAAGGACTCAAATAGACGTTGAGTATTTTACTTAAAAGTAACCTTCAACCCAACGTCTTTTTTTCGGAGTTCAAAATGTTTTTGTTGCATGCAGAAATGTAATTTCGTTTTCTCTGCAGGAGTTCATCAATTTCATAAATGCAACACATTATAGTTTGTTTATACATAGCATAAAGGCAAAAAAAACGTTGTATGCAGTGTTATTTCATTTTAAATGTCAAACGGGTTTTGCGGCTCCCAGTGTTTTCTTTTCTGTGGGAAACGGGTCCAAGTGGCTCTTTCAGTGGTAAAGGTTGCTGACCCCTGCCCTAACCCTTGCAGCACTGTGAATATACCATGCATTTCATAATTACTTCTGTGGGTTTCCTAATTGTGGGTTTTTACTCTCACATATTGATTAACATAGCTATTTTTCTTTAATTGTGAATATTTAAAATTAAATATATATGGAGGAAATAGTTTCTCTTTTATGCAAATTGGTTCTATAAGCACTAATATTTTTGTTCAAGAAACTGTACATTAGCTATTTCCTATAAATATTTAGAATATAATTTAAGTCATTACTTTTATCTTACCAATAAGTTATAAACACTTTTCAAACAAAATATATTCAGACGCATTATATTTTCTAGGCCAATGTTCAATTGTTTTCAAATTTCTTTTCAAACATAACTTAATTCTGACAGAAGTCTGATCATACTTATTAAATACTTGATTAATTATGTTGTGGAAAATAGTGTTGACACCTAAACAAATTGGTAAGACTACATGAGTCTACATGAATTGGTAAGACTACTTGGTATGCCAAGGAATACATGAATGGAAATGCACATATTCACTGCAGTTTAAGATTAGAGACATCTTTGAAGCAGCTTTGGATCTTATCTTAAATAAAATGGAAATATGACCAACTCTTCATACTCCTGGTGATGCTTAAGTCTTAAGTAAAACAAAAAAAAATGGTAGAAATAAACAAATGTATTAATATCTGAACTTCTGCTTTGGCAGAAGAGTTTTGGGAAGCTTTACATTTAATATCACAACCTTTTTTTTATGATGCTGTATATTTACCGATTTTCTGCTTTAATTCTTTACACCACACTTAAAGCAATAATCAAGAAGAACACAGAAAACACACATAATTTTAAGAGAACAGTAAGGGTGATTAGTCTAAAAATCTTGCAGGCTGAATTTGATCATCTCCAAAAATTACTATTACTGTTGTGCTTGTAGTTAAACCAGCCGCAGAACTCAACACCGACAGTCTGGTGTCCAATCAACTTCCTCACTTCCCACTTCTCTTCAACACATACTCTCTTGTGATTTGCAACATGCAGCTGCCATTAGCATCAATCTCTTTCACCACTTCCTCTGCACAAGAATGTTATCCTTATTGCTTTTTACTGATTTTAAGTATATAAAAATGTCACTTCACCAGGGAGTGGAGGAATATCAAGACAGTGAAGGTGAAAGCAGTAGCACTTAATTTCAAGCTCACACTTAGCAGCTCAGACGCCAATAAGTACAAAGATGGGATTGGCATGTTAGTGACTCAAGACATGAATTAGCTGCTGTCTATAGCAAGGTACACAAAAAGTGAAGTTGCAGCTTGTCGTGTACCTTAAAATTGCAGGACAGTAGAAAACCTGACTGCCACTTTTTAAAATGATTTCAAATGATAGAATGCTAAGGGGTGGTGTGAAAATATTTTAAAATAATTTTAAGGCAATAGCACAAATCAAGTTTTCCTTTCTGGGTACAGCATGACTAATAGAGACAGCAGAAGCTACATGGATCAGGAAGAGTTTGAGCTTCAAAGACTTTATGGAGGAAGCAATATTTATGCAGGGTGATCAGGGGGCAGTTCACTTGACTATACCTCCGCGAGTAACAATCTGCGTGATGCCTCTGTTTCAGTAGCATCAGAATCATTGACTGCATTTATGCCATAAATTCCCATTTGGCAATCATGTCCATCTACCCAAAAACAGTTGCTTAAACAATTCCCACTTCTTAAATCACGGCCCTACATGTTACAGCTCCTCAGGTAAGCAAACTGCTAATCTACTTCCTCTGAATGTAATGAGTGTTTCTCCCTTTACTCATATTGCAGGTGGTTAGTTCTGGAACCTACTTTTTCTTGGAGTAATTATTTTCCTTAATTCATCATTAATCCTTTGATCAACTACTTTAATTCTTAAAGTCAATAAATTTATTATCAAAGTACGCATACATTACCAGATACTGTGAGATTCATTTTGTTGCAGGCACTTAGAGGAAAAATAAAGAAGTACAACAGAATTTATGAAAAAAATCAAATATAAATAAAGACTGACAAACATCTAATGTAAATCCATAGATTGTGGGATCAGTTCAGAGTTGTGAATGAAATTATCCATGCCTGTTCAGCAGCCTGATCATTGTAGGATAATAAATGTATACCTCATACCTGGACACTGGCCTGCCTGCCAATGTCAAGTTTTTTTTAAAAAAAAACTTAACTTTTAAAAAGCATTGGACACTTTTGGGGAACAATACAAAATTCCACAATGGAGCCTTCACAACCAAGTAGTTGCTAAACTGCTGAATCTGTTATTTACAAATCCTCACAGAAACACAAAGCATTCCCTTACATTTCCCATTGTATTAAATTAAGTGTTTTTCAACTTTTGTGGATTCAGCATCCAATTGTACAATAGACTTTATGCAAATTTCTTATCATTCAGGAATCAATACACCCTGGTCACTTTGTTTCAGTTAATGCCAGTATAGCTGCTTACCTGCATTCAGAAGCCACATTGCATTTCCACAGAGAACATTCTGCTTGTTAATTAATCTGGATGTGACTAATTCCAGTTATATCTGACTCAAAAATTATACTGCTGTAATAATAAAAGTGCATAATGAATTAAGAACGTTTAAATTGAAATGCCAACTTTTAGATGAAGGAAGTTGCATCAAATAAATGTAATATAACACATAAATTTTAGCCTCTTATTATTATGTTTATTTGATATGCAATATTTTTATAAATTTTGAGTTTGAATGAAATGG